>NC_056723.1:11669744-12273963 GCF_018831695.1 Puntigrus tetrazona
TTAATGTCCATTCAGCAAAATATGGTAAGAGCTTAGAAGTTAACTAACTTCTAAGTTTTTTCTTCTACGTGGAAGTATTTTTTTTAATATGCGTATATATGCATATACACACACATACACGCACACACATATGATGAAAACTATGAAACATTATCACAACATTTTAAAACATCAGTATAAGGATATGTGCATATTACATGAGGTTTTACGCTTATTAATGTCTGCAGCACATTCAAGAAATCTATAAATTATTGTAAATTAATAGAAATAACCCATAATGCAATGCAGATGACATATATAGTATATAGTATATATACATATATAGTATTTTACTGGGCTTTTTTTTCTACAGTAACTGTAAAGTTACAGCAAAGTCTAACGGTGTCAAGAAAAAGCGTTTAATATTCGTTAAATATCTCCATGTTAAACATGTTAAACTTGCTGTATATAAGCATTAGCATCTAACTAAGTTTACTGCCTTTAATGCTATTATTAGGCAGCTTCTGCGTAACATTCCTTGGCTATGTCTTGAACTAAAAACCGCTGCACATTCCTTTTCTTCAGTTTCGCAAAAGTTTTTACTTTATATCAGCTGAAATGCACACAAAGGCACACGCTGACAATCTACTGGAATAAGTTGTTCTTTGGTTGTTTTAAACATCGGCTTCCATAGGGATAGACTAATTCTAGAACTGTATAACAATTCTAATTCTAGACTAATGATTATATTTAGTATTGACAGTAAGCAAATAAACCTGCATCTTTCTCTAATAAAATGAATAATCTTTTTAGAAAAGACACTAGGATGTCCAGTCTGTATGTGTATGACAAACACAAGAATATTATATCAAAGAATAATTTATTTGTGCTGATTTTTTTTACTTCTTAATGGTAAAGAATGTTTCAAAATGTACAAAAAAAGTAGATATACACAACAGGATTAAAGAAAATAGGTTTTAAGTAGCTGTACATAATATTAGGGATAAACATAACGAATATAGTAATTACACACAAAAAATCTATTTTTCCAAATTCAAAGCTTTCCATCCTTTCCTTCAACCTTCACTTGTTTGGGTTTGTTGCTGGTCATTCATCATCTTAGCTCTCACATTGTCTCTCCATGCTTTTTTTTTTTTTGCCTTTTTTTGCTTCTTTGTTGACTGATTCTGATTGGTCGCTCGTGGCGGTGTCACCGCGTTTTTTCCCTGGCGTTGTTTAGGTCCTGTTCCACTTTTTGCCTGTATGAGAAGAAGGTAAAAAACATACTTCATAAAATCATGTTATAACACTGTTTGGATAGCAGTATTGAAGTTTATCTAAATAGACTTCAGCCTCCAATGTCCCAGCATGCCTTAGGACATGCATATATATATAGCAGGCATGTCTCTACAGGACAGCGTGGGCATGGAGCTCAGTGGTTTACACAATTAACACACCTCCCAGGTTCTGGAGTACGTTCTGCTTCAATGAAATTTTAAGTGTCATGTTTCCTCAGGCAGAGCTTCATTGGGTACCAACGCGATGATGTAAGAGTTACTTAATGTAGAGTAGGATGGGTGTGATCTTTATGACCTGCCCCGACTCATATCCCAGCCGCAAGAGCCTCAGACCAGTGAGTAAGAGAACATCCACTATCTAAATTTACGTCAAAGGGATAGTTCACCCAAAAATTAACCCTCAGGGCATCCAAGGCTTGCCTTGAACTCATTCACAACATCCGGCGCGTGATGGGTGAACGTGCTCCGGCGCATAGATATCTATACATAGATGCCTCATTAGTGACTAACTGACTAGTTTCTAAGGGCCGCGGTACGTAAGGATCTACTGCTATATCTGTGTGCCTGGATATTGTGAATGAGTTCAGCACGGCCGGAGATCAGGACGTATTAGAGGCTTGGTTGCCATTGACTTCAATTATATGACTGACAGACTGCAATGGTTTGAGTTAAAAATCTCTGTTTGTGTTCTACCTCAAAAAAAGTCACTTTTAAGCAGATAAGTAAGCAGATAAACATCAAATTTTTATTTTTGGGTGAACTCTCTCTTTTAGTTTTGTTTTGGAAGAACAGAGTTTGCAATGGCAAGCGTCACTGTGATAACTTGGAAACGAAGATAAGTAACTTTCACCATCAGTTGTTACTCAAACAGATTCACAGCATGACAAACCGTCCCAACAGACAGAATGGGTGTGTTAATTCTGTGCAGGAATGTTATTAAGACATCCTCTGACTGTTTATGTTGGCTGTGAGTGAGTATACGCAAATACCTGAGTATTCGGTGCATATCTCTGAAAATAGATGTTTCTTCTAAGTGAGCAATGGCTCAAATTATTACTTGAACCAGCAACCTACCAGATATTTAGCAGATTTCCTACATGAGTACCATGGTTTAATCATCTGGAGCACACATGTGAACCAGAAGCCTTTCATTTACACTACACCATACCACCTGGAAACACTGGAAATAAAAGAAACTAAGTTGCAAGCTAAATTCAAACACAAATTTTCCAAATAAGCACCACAGTTCAACTGTCCGGAGCACACGCGTGAACCAGCAACCTATCACTTACCAAATGTAAGCTAAACTCAACACCACAACATCTGGAAATGCTATATAAAGACATGTTGCAGGATAAATTCAAACTCAAAACTCCCACACAAGCACTACAATTCAACTCTGAGCTATAACCACTACACCACACCAAAAGGAAATAATGGATAAAGGTTCAGTGGCAAGTTCAAACTCAAATTTCCAGCATGAGCACAGTTCAACATGCCGGGAGCACACATATGCAAACTAGCCACCTTTAATTTACCAACTCTTAACTACACCGCACCACCACTAGAAATACAGTTCAAATGTATGTTGCAGACTAAATTCGAAACTAATTTTCCCAAATAAGCACCAAGGTTCAACATGTCTGGAGTAGTGCGTGTAGTATGTGTGTGCGCATATTTTTTTATATATTTTAATACATACATGCACACTACACATTATGCAAACAAAAGGCGAAGATGTTCATACCTGAGGGGGTGGCCGTGGGGGGAAAGTGCAGGGCGGTCTGTTGTGTTTCTGGTGAAAAGGCAGGACGCACGAGGGGTCCAGAGGAACCCAGGGGATCCCTGGAGACACAGCTGGGGGTCTGCAGTGCACGTGCTGTAGGTGGAACACACCGCGAGCGGCCTTGGTCTCGTCGCTAGATTTAAAGATGGTCACGAATCCCTCACGAGGTTTGTGGACTAACAAGTATCGTCCTTCCTGTAATCTGGGGTAGGTGTTAAAAGACACCTTTATTAAAATTACAGCACTGCAACGGCAGAAAGGAAATTTGTAGCTGATGACATGAGCTTTCTAATGCTAAGGTCACATCCTTACAAATACTGAACTATAGGCTCGATACCTAAAGCTTACGTAATGATATTTTTCAAATGTTTAAATGCTTTTGCATGCCCGACGTTAATATACAGATCCACACTTTTAAAGACACGTGCAAATATAAGGATAAAGTATATTCTATTATATGATAGATTATCAACATTTGAGGTGGATCAGAACCTTTCAACAAATTTTCCTGTCTTAAGACAACTTTGATGAACTTTTTTGATCTACGTCAAATGCTACCTACTATAAATCTAACAAGTGAAAGAAACTCACAGCGAGATTTTTTTCAGTAAGTGGTACAGGGTGTTTAAACATCTAGCGGGCCTGAAAAAGAAACAATGAATCGCATTAAATTACACTGAAACTCAACACAATGGATATAATACTAAATATAAATCAATTACTAAAAATTTAAATGTTAATAACTATTACAGTGTTTCAGATCAGTGAAAATTACTTTAAAAAAACTAAAATCGGTATACTTTTTGAAATGGGTTTATTTAACCAATTAAAAATGGACTTTATGTAGAGATTCACTCACTTGAAGTCACAGGTGACGTTCTGAATCCAGTCGTCGGGCAACAACTGCATCTGAGCCACTTCTGACGTGTGTGCATTAATGCGACCTACACAAATAATCACACGGTTTGTGAACAACCAGCCTTTAAACGCACAGGCTACATTAGGTACATTACCCCCTTTTTTAATTTTCTTGTTGCAAGTCTTAAATCACATCTGACAATACTTCCATTCATTTTCCATAACGGCTGGTTAAGCTGCGTTTTTATTTACCAGTCAATAGCTAAAGGAGTGAGCATTAAAGCGGCTCATAGTCTGAAGAACGTCTAAATCTGTGTCAACATGTGATGCAGAGCAAAAAGGACACGTATTGACCTGCAACGCTAACTCAGGCGATGAGAAACGCTGTGAATGTTGCAATAATCGTTCACGCGCTGTGTCTGTCTATTGTATCTCTGCCTCGTAATATTTCACACTGATGGTGTCACTCTGAGTTCACGGCAGAAGAAACGATCTCCACACCCTTACTTGTTCGCTGCTCTAGGACAAAGAACACGGAGCTATAATGAAGACGTGATGACATTTCACCAATTCTTCTTCAAAACACAAAGAGGATGAGCAACAATTAGAGAGGTTTACAGCAATGAATAATTAATAACTGAAAAAAAAAAAAAAATAATAATAATAACAACAACACACACAATATGCCTAATATGACACGGAAGACTGGAGTAACGTATTGAAAGTGTTACATTTTAAAATATATTCAAATAGACAAGATTTTTTAAATGGTAATAATTAATAAAAAAAGAAACAAAAAAAACAATTATATTATTTCTGAAATTAATTGATTAATCCCACCAAACATTAATGTTTTTATTAAACTTTCATTAATCTTTTTTTATGTGATAGGTCCAGCATCACTGATAACAATGTCTCTTGGAAATAATTTTTTCCCCTTGAAAAATAGTCTTGCAGTATAATTCATAGAGCTATCAATTGTAACATTTATTAGACCTTAAAAAAAAAAAACCTTCTAAACTTAAGTAAACTTAATACAATCTCCACATACTCATAAAAAGTGTCATATTTAGCTTCCTTTTATCATTTGACAAGTTGAAAATATACATTGAAATATATATATAAATTGTAAAAAGTTATATAAATTGAAAAGTTATCAAACACTAAATTCTAAATATATAAAAGGTCATTTTCTCTCACAACAGCGGGGTTGAAAAGTTTTTAAAAAATGTATCCATTATTCTGAAGCTCGGTAAATCGAATATATATCCACAGAAGTCGGTTATTTATGTTGGAATTTTAAAAATAGAAGTATTTTTGTTACAAAAACCCATCAATCTGGTTTAGAGGACATGTGATAATCCCCCGAGGGCGTATAGGTTAGTTTTATGATGTAGTACTTGCGGATATATTTGATATATGGAACTTCAAAATAATGGTCACTATCTACCTTCATTACCAAGCTTGGAAGAGCCAGGATTAAAAAAAAAAAAAAAAAAAAAAAAAAAAAAAAAAAAAACTGATTGCGTTCATCTTGAAGAGGAAGGTCACCTAGAATGGCTTTGGGGTGAGTAGATTATGTGTACTTTTCATATTTGGGTGAACTATTCCACATATTATATTTTAGATAAAAACTGGGAGCCTTGTGACTGTCCCACTGACCGCCAAGTACATTACACAGCCAAGGTCCAGAAAAATATAAAAGACGTTGTCAGAATAGCCCATCTGCAAGTGGTTCAATCTGAAGGTTACGAAGGGGACAATAATACTTTTTGTATGCAAAGGAAATAATAATAACAACAACTCAATAACTATTATATTCAATAACTCATCTCCTCTGTTTTGGCCACCATTGACTTCCATAGTAGGACAAAAATTCTATGGAAGTCAATGGTGACCCAAAACAGCCTGCTTACAAACTTTCTTCAAAACAACTTCCTTTGTGTTTGGCAGAACAAAGAAATTCATACAGATTTGGAACGACCTGGGGGAGAGCAAATGTGGACAGAATTTTCTTTTTTTTGGGTGAACTTATATTATACTTATATTATCTTGTCAGTAAAATCTTCAGTGAAGTGCTAAGCTAGAATGTTCTCTTGAGCCTTGTAATAATTTGTGTGAAGATACCAGTCCGTTCTGTTATCAGTAGAGCTGGATCCTGGCCTAGACCCAGAAAAAAAGACTAAATTCCTTCAATAAGCCTAGAAGAATCTCTAAAGCAAACGATAAGCCGAGAGAGAGTCTGTTCTGCATTCTTCTGTGATTCAGAGGTATTTTCACCTGCATGCACATTGTGGGCATTCTTTAAATCACTGTCAGTAACACAGGCATCTTCAAAGTGGACAGAAAATGTCAGGGTCCAATTTTTCCAAACTTTAGAAGTCTGTTCAGCAAAAAAGGGAGTCTCCTTCCCTCTTTCTCTCATAATGAAGAAACCCAAGTAGCCCTACACCCACAGCGATATGTCACACAAGCGCTTGCATTCTTCTGTAGCCCTTTCAAAGTAGAAATGTTAGTAGCTACGGCAACCCTGACTCAAAACAGTGAGTCATGCGTCATGAGAGAGGCATGCTGGGAGTTTGTGGGAAGTTCACTTTTGTGCTGACTCCCCTTGTTACACTACAAATACAACACGGATACTTCTGTTAGTCAAATTGTGAAAAAAAAACCCAAAAAACAATTATATATTTTAAATTGTTTGGCGATTTGTGATTTGCATTTAAATGACGTAAAAAAAAATTGTTGTTTCGGTCATAGAAAGACAATGTAGCGAGAAGTAGATTTAAGCAAGTAAAATGCAGTAAAATTATAGCATTTATTTTTACATTTTTAAACATTACATTTATAATATAATCATTCTTTGTTAATAAATTTCTATAGAATTATAACATTTTTACAAACTTTTTTTTTTTTTTTTTTTTTTTTTAAATGAATCACTGATTCAGCTGGGAATTGATTTACCAAAAATGTTTACCTACTTATTTTTACTGCATTTACAAGGATGAAAAATGTCTAAATTCAATGATTTTCTAATTAGTTTAAATTGATTCATACGTTTTTAAGGCAACATTTTACAGTGCAAGAATTGCTCTAAACCACTGGATAAGGTACGAACCGATGTATTTAAATTTATGCACTAAATTTGTAGTACTTAAAATTATTTATACATAAAAATTATGTAAAACATTATTATAAAAACAAAACTATAGTTAATATTTTTGTCAATCTTAAATATTATGCATATGAAAATCAAGAGCTGATTCAATTGTGAATTGATTAATCAATTTTACCTTTTTTTTTTACCTAATTATTTTATCAGTTTTACAACATATTAAATAAGTAAATATGCATTAATTTGTTTGCATTATTAAATCAATGAAGTTGCATCTACATTTATCATCAATCTTTATTTTTGCTACAACATTTTACAGCATAAATCTATTAAAGCCGATAGCTTTTTTTGTGACATTTTCTTCAGGTCACATGAATATGATCGTTTTAACGCTCTATAAAATTCGTAACCTTTGATGACAGATGAAGAGAAAGTCTCTTACTTATAAAGGACACAGTACTGGAGTGCAGAAGTTTCTCGGCCCACAGCTGACAGGCCTCGGTGTGGGTCAGACTCTCGGCTCCGTAGCACAGCTGATACTCCAGCTTGGGTAAAACCTGCACCGGGACGGCCTGGGGGAGAGCAGACTCAATCATTACCCGCTCAAACGGCAGATCTGAGTCACTGTGCTCTACAAACACAGGCAGAAGAAATCCTGTGCTGCTTGTTTCGACCACTGACTGGAAAGAGTGTGTTAACACGCTGATAAGAATGAAAGGTCAAATCTACAGCCCTGCGCAGGAAACCAGGCTGTTTAAAGAAAGGGTGCGGCGCACATTACTCAGCCCTGGTTAAAATATAAAGATTAATGCTTGGCATATTGACATACTAACTCAAATCCAATAAATCACTGACGATGGTAACTAATAATGATGCTAAGACGCATTGTGAGCGCGTACACAAGACCCGAGGAGTCAAAATAATCAATCGATACTGTTACTAAAGGACCACTGCGTCCAGCTCACCCTGAAGGTGTCTGTGTCGTGTCTGGGGTGAGCGAGGTCCACACTGCTGCGCACCATGAGCAGGACGTCCAGCAGGCTGTAGAGTTTGTACAAAACGCTGCCCTCTGCTGGAGGATCGTAGTCCATCTCATCCTCAGCACTGACCTGAAGATCCTCCTTCAGAAGACCTGCCACAGACCGAGAAAGACTTGACTTAAAAAAAAACCATAGAAATATAAAACTCTTTTAGACCGTAGTAATATTAACATTACATGTTAAAGTGAAAATATATATTACAAATCACTTGGGAAAAAAAAATAAATAAATAAAAAAATAAAATAAATATATATATATATATATATATATAATAAATAAATATATACACACACTTTATATCTTCATTGCCAAATAAATATATATATATATATATATATTTAACTTAATATGTATACATAATATTCTTTCATTTAAACCTACAATAATAAAAAAATATATAAAATATATAATACATATTTGTAATAATAGTAAATCAAATACATTAACAAAAAAAGGGTGAAAATGTTTTAAAAATCAACTTATAATAATGGTAACACTTTACAATAAGCTATCATTTGTTAACATTAGTTCCTGTACTAAACATGAACAACCAATTAACTAAATGTTTATTACAGTATTTATTCATCTTCATTAACAACACAAACATGCATTGTTAGTTGCATTTTGTGATTTTAACAATGCATTAGTCAATGCTGAAATTACAACGAACTAAGATTAATAAATGCTGTCTATTGCTCAATCCTAGTTCTTCTCAATTAATGCTGTTAACTAATGAATATTATTGTAGAGTGTTTCATAACGTTAATAATAATAATAATCATAATAATACTAGTCACCAAAAAACTCGTTTTTGGAGAACATCAGTAATGTTTGAAATATCTGATTCTTGCGCTTCAGTGATAATTTATGACCTGACTTGTTACAATTGCTGAATTTGTCAAGTTACATGTGTTAAAATTCAGGGGGAAAAATAACTAAATAATAATGATAAAAATACTTATAATAATTCAGGTATTTACTTAAAATACAAAAAAGTATATAAATTGAAATACTTCACATTTAAATAATATTTGAATATGTTTAAATAATACACTTAACTAAATATTGTTTACTTAATTTTATTTTAATTATTTAAACAATAAATCATAATGATAAAAAAAATTACATTAATTTTGACAGTCGGGTGTATGACCATTTTACCTTCATTTCCTAATTTCTACAAAAGCGTTTCATGGATAAGGGTCGGTTTTAAAGCATCATGGGGCACATTTAAAGTACACCTGAATAACCCCACAAAACGTTCAAGCACTAACGTTTTCTTTGAGCGGCCACCAGCACAGGGACGTCAGCAGGAAGTGTGCCGTCCTCTTCCTGTCCCTCTCTGGACTCCAGATACGACGTCACACATGGTTTGACCAGTGAGTGTGTTTTAGCTTCTGGAGCTTTGTCTTCTGGGATGTGGGCTTTCATCGCCTCCTGGTTCTTGCTGGGGGTGGACTTCAGCATGGCATCCTGCATCTTCAGAATCTGCCCGAGCTGATCACACTCGCCAGATATTCGGGGTCTTTTGATGCCTTTATTTGTTCCTTTGCCTGAAGCGTTTGCACCCTGGTCAGGCGCTATTGGAGAGGACACTTCTGGAGCCGTCACCTGGGTTTGAGGTCTGCGTGGGGATAAAATGTCATCTATGACTAGTCGTTCTTCGTCAGAATCCAAATCATGATTCGTTTTGTCTTCCATCACATGTCTGGGTCGCTTGGTGGGAGGACACTGAGCAGAAGACATTTCCATCTTCTCTTCTGCAGCTTCACTCACACTTTCCTTTTCTGAAATGGCGGTTTTGTTCAGCGTATCATCTCCTTCATCAGCCAAAATGTTGGCTTCTCCTTGGACCTTAGCCATGGTTGACTCGAAGGGTTCTGTGGGAGCATCTTGAGATGTTGAGGTGAGTTTTGTTGTACCTTCAGACTCCGTCGGTTTCTTGAGGTTTGGGATATGTTGAGACGGAGTTACAGTTGGATTTGTAGAAGCTGTTTTTGGTTCATTCTGTTGCTTCACTTTCTTAATGGGCTTGTAGGACTCCCCAAATGACTCCAGGTCTGTTAGATCGGTCCCAAAATCCATACCAGAATCATCAAACGAAGCCATACTCCTGGAGATCTTGTCCTGGGCAGAGTAAAGCAAAAAAAAAAATATATACAGTGTTTACAATTTAATAATTTATCCTATAAATCACATTTATTTACTTAGCAGACACTTTCCAGAATAATAATATAATATACAGAGGTATTTAATATAAAACAGTAGTACAATATAATATAAAATAATATATAATAATAATAAAAATAATAAATATAGTAAGCTTTAAACATTTAGAACAATAAATGTTTTTAAACTAATAATATATATATATATATATATATATATATATATATATATATATATATATATATATATATATATATATATATATATATATATACACACACACACACACAAAAAATATAAACATGACATGTCAATTTGTTACATTTTATTAATATACAAATATAATAGTTTTCATTGCTAAACCAATTGTGAAATATATTATATATTTTCACTGTGATAACTAAACCATTTTGTTTTTAATTTTACAATGCATTTCATTTAATTTTTTCCTTTTTTTTTTTTTTTAACTGCTTACAAGTGGTAAAGTTGTTTATGAAAGGGGTTTAAAAAAAACAACAACAACAATAAATTGCTCATTTATTATTGTCATTGTTAACAATAGTTAATGTGCAATATATTTCCCTGGCGTTGTGTCTTCGAGTCATAGACATCTTACCTCGGAAAGAGGTTGCATTTCAACAGGCAGCTCTTCTGAAGTGAGGAAAAACACAGGACGTGATACGGTTTTCTTGAACGCCAGCTTCACGCTCTCTTGATGAAACAGCAGACTCCTCTCTCTCCAGCTCAGCTCTGTCTTCAGCAGAGGAGGATCGATGTATGCCGTCTTACTCTGACTGCTGCCTGAGAACAAACACAACATTCATCATGTGACACTACTGACAGGATTACAATCTCATGGTCTACTGTGAAGCATTAAAAAAACAAAATGAAGTGACTCTTCACCATTCATGGGATTCATTTTGACCCAAATGGGGAGTTCCCAGGCTTCTGTGAACTCGGAGCTGTTATTCAGGAGCTGAAGGAAGGCCTCTTTAGATAAACACACTTGTGGCTCGTAAGTAGCGCTGAGTTTTTCTGCATTACTGTCATTGCTGATGACCTGCAGATATTAAGAGACACCAGGAGAAGTCCTATATGTGATTCCCGGAGATCCATCAAAATGAGTTAACGAGGTATGGAGATTCGATTTAGTACATATCAGAATTAAATCTAGTTGTAATCCAAACCAAATGCAACAGTGCCCTCTAGTGATTACGGCCACATTTTGCACATCTCACAAAAAGGACATATCTAGGTATAGATATTCAGCTATAAATTGAAAAGTGTAAAATAAAACTATACATTTTCTGAATTTGTGCAGATTTTAAGACAAAAAAAAATACGACCATGTAAAAATAATAAATTGAATGGCACACGTTTATATGGTCTCTAAATGTAAATGTGTCATATGATCAATGCTTCAAAAACTAAAAGTAGAACTTGAGTCGAATAGAAGTTAGAAAAGAAGATTTTTTTCAAGTGCAAAAGTGCTTTTCGTTTTTAAGCATAAGCTGCTTAATTTTGTTCAGGTTCTCAGAAAACAACACTTCACATCTTAAGTAAATATATTTTTATTAAAGAATGTTTAGAAAAAAAAAATCTCAAATTTAGCTTCACTAATGTTTTTGTTAAAACAATATTAATATATTATTATTCTTATGCCATTGACATACAAACAATAAATATTAATACAATAACAATATTATTAATACTACTAATACTACATATAAAATAAATAACGAAAACAAATAGATATTGATAGATAGATAGACAGAGAGATAGATAGACAGAGAAATAGAGAGACAGAGACAGACAGACAGACAGACAGATAGACAGATAGACAGATAGATAGATAGATAGATAGATAGATAGATAGACAGACAGATAGATAGACAGATAGATAGATAGAACACTATCACAGGCAGGTGGCAGGTTACTTACAGTATGAAGCGAAGCTGCTTTATTAGCTGGAGGAAGCACATTTGACACGGTCTCATAGTCTACAGGAAGCTGGGTGTTTTCTGCAATGACTTTTTTGTCTACCATATCTATTTTACCCTGAGGAGAAAACACGGTAGCGTACAGCAGCAATAACAAACAACAGTATATCACACGTTCAACATCGTAAAAAAAGAAAAAAAGAAGAAAAGTACCATAGCAAGAAGCTGTTTCTCAAAGTTGAGAGAGAGTTCCCCCACAAACTTTACGCTGGTCAGACTAGTAATCTCTTGAATGCTGTAAACCTGCGGGTAACTCTTCACATGTTCCAGACAGGCTGAAAAATATTCCTGTTGGGGAAAACACACAAAATCTATTAAACAAATAACATATTTGATTCAGTGATGGGCAACAATTAATCACATTAAAATGTTTTGTGTATATAATGTGTGTGCGTGTACATTTATAATGAATATACAAATAAGAAAATACAATATAAGAAAATATACAATATAAGAAAATAAGAAATTATATATTAAATGTATTTATACATAATATAATTAGATCAATATAAATATAAACACAAGTATAAGTATATATATATATCTTCATATACAAAAAATTATAAATGCACATATTTTGTAAAAACAACCTTTTATTTTGGATGCGATTATATATTTAAATAATTAATGTAAATATTTGAACAGTAAAATAAATAATACCTCAGTGTAGCGGCTGCTGCCCGCAGGCATATAGTTGTACCCATCGGCACATGCTCTAGAAACATCTTGCAGGTATTTCATGAACTCCGTCACCTCGTTCTTCACCTGCTCCATCAAACACTTCGAAACGAGACGAACCGCATGAAAACAGGCTTGCATCGCCTCATTTTTAAAGGCAGGGTTTTAAAGGAGAGGAGATGGTCTACCTTTGAAGCTTTGAAGTAATTCTTGCGGACGAGCATGTTGAGATACATCTTGCGGTTCTTCAAATTGAGGGTGGAGAAGCGAGGGTAAGGCACCAGAGGCTCGG
The DNA here is from genome assembly GCF_018831695.1 of Puntigrus tetrazona. Taxonomy (NCBI): domain Eukaryota; kingdom Metazoa; phylum Chordata; class Actinopteri; order Cypriniformes; family Cyprinidae; genus Puntigrus; species Puntigrus tetrazona. Next base: position 11,682,957 of record NC_056723.1, read on the forward strand.
GGAAGGCTGAAATCTCAGCTCTCTTCACGGGTTTCGCTTTAGTCGGTGTGCGTTCAGAGGAGAGCTCATCTGATTCAGGGATGTTACTGGCATCCAAACCTTCATCACACTTCACAGCCTTAGCTTCTGCTGAGGGTCCATCCGCCTCTTTCTCACCGGTCTCCTCAGACTTTTTATTAGAGCTCCGAAGAAAATCATAATGCATCCTAATAACATATCATCACTTTTAGAAAAATTTACTTTATGAATTTTTTTTTTCTTTACTGGTACTGACTTCTGGGGAACGGTCTATGTGAACATGAAAAAGAAACTGCATTATACTTTTTAGTAGTAGTAGAAGCAATAGTAAACTAGAATGAATAAATAAATAAATAAGCGTAACATGGTCATAAACATTTCAATCCTTGATTTAGTTGCAAGTCATTGTTGTAGTAAGCCATTCGCGCATTTTGAGCCATGGGAAAAAAATCTTAAGTTGTGGACATAATTATAAAAAAAAAAAAAAAAAAAAAAAAATTTAGATTTTTATTTCATGGCTACAATAAATTTTTGTTAAGTTAAGCAATTAAGTTTTTGTCCACATGTCATGTTCAGGGCTCCATGATAAATACTAATAAATATATTTTTGTGTGTGCGTTTTTAAATTCATTATTATATATGGGACTAAATGAGGCATAATATATTGATCGGTACCATGAAAAATGTATAATAAATAAGTAAATATATTAAATATTATTATTATTATTATATAGACGTCCCATTTTGGTGTCCGCATAAAATTACATTTACAAAGCTTGATCTCATACACACGTTGACTAAACTAAAATATTTTGACTTGTACTCTTAATAAAATATGAAATTATTATTCTTATTTTTTTCCTTGCAAATGAGTAAAACCTTTCTTAAGTGATAGCCTAGTAAAAGCCCTTTTCATCTATAGACTATCCTTTACAAATTACGTTCATGAAGAACCGTTTTATATGAGGTTATTATGCCATTACTACTAATAACACAGTTTAACAACAGTTACCAAAGACTACAGTAACGATACAGGTGGACAGGATTTAGTTACCTGTGCAAAAGAGCAAACAGTTCTTTGACGTTGGGCGCGAGGGTGAACTTGTCAAACACATCTCTGGAGAACACAAGAGGAGCAGAGACAGGGGCATCGTTCCTGAGGACAAACCAGCACACTGAAGCTGACCGGCGAGAATGAAACCGAGAACAAATACAGCGGATCTCTTCTCTCACGCTGCCATTATCGTAACTATCAATAAAACGTGTCTATTTAACGAATCATACCGGCACCTACCATTTTAACTCCATTGCAGCAGGTTTTTGGATGTAGACGTAGCTCACATCGTTAAATCATCTACCGACTCCCAACTCTCGCACGCCGCCGGTCCCTCATCAAAACAGTGCTGCAGTTTAATCTTCCGCGGAGAAGCAGAACACGGCACAAAGGTTCCGCTTCCTATCACGCTTTTTGCAATATATATATTTTTAACTATTATGCTGTTACTGGTACAATACATTTGTGACAATAAATAAAATAAGTACTTATGTTGTTTGTACATGCTAAAAAAATAACATAAAATAGCCCAGCTAGATTTTTAATGGACGCTCACATATTCAATATATTGTCCTTTACATTTGATACAGATTAAAAGTCTCCGAAAGCCTCCTGTAGGGCTACTATTCGAAGATTTCACACGAACCTATTAGGTTCGTTCACTAATATACTAAATAAAAGTATTTTAGAGAAAAGTGTACTAAAAATTAATAATAGTTGTACTGCAAAAATAGGTGTTTCTAGACTAGTTTAAATGTGGTATTTGTAGTAAGGAAAACATAATAAAACCATGGTCAACTTTCATATGTTCAGAATTTTTCATAGTGTTCATATCGGACTAGTTTAATTATCCTTGCAAACCAGACAGACTTTTATTGTGACATTGTTGTTGATTAGTTAATGTTGGCAAACCACAAGCGGTTTCAACTTAAACTATTTCAGCCCGTACTCATATTTCATCTCAAATGTTCTTCATATTTAAACCTTCTAACGTCTAGCTTGCCTCTTCTGTGAAAAACACGTAAGCCTGAACCAGTATTTCTAGTAGGCTAAGGTGTCCATATTTCTGTTGTTACTCCTTTTTGACTGACCATGAAATATTCCATACACGATTTACAAAAATGCTTTAACACCATAAAATACAACAGAGTAAGGCAAGTTTTTAATTTAAACGTGATTGTTTCTCATCTTCCGTCCCTTTTTCATTTCTCTGAAGGTTGTGCTGAACTTAAATTACGTAAAGAAGTACGACACGCATTGAATAAGAGCCCATTACAAGCGGTAAATTTTATTATGGGATAACAGCACATAAAGCACATCTAAAATCGATGTGTCCAATGCACTTTTAATAAAGGTAATATTAAAGGTACAGTTTCTAAGTACAATATAACAACATTCATATTAGAATGAAAAGTATTTAAAAGACAACATTAAATTTCTTATTTTTCTTTACAGCGGTATTTACAAAATGAATCAAAATACTTATTTTCATATTTAAGAATCAGACAAACAGAAGGAGCAAAACCACTATCGAGAAGAAACTATCTCCTAAAGAGAGTTCCAAAGAGCTGAATAAAAAGGTACATGATCGACTGTCCCCATTTTAAGATCAGTAGCAAACATGTGACGTAAAAATATGTGACAACCGCAAACCGTTCTCTGCTTCTTCTTCTTTTTTTTTACCCCACCCCGCAGGAAAGCAGGAGCAAAATCCAACCCATCCTGCCCCTGCCCCAGCCCTTGTGCCCTCCCCTTCAGCTCAACAAGAAATAGAAGTGTAGTATGCATCATTTTACATACACATATGAACACTTAAAATACATTGCATTAGTCATTTTGTTTCATAAACGTCAACTTAAAATCTAATTGGCAGGAAACAACAGGGAGAACACGGAGTGGATTGTCTATTGTCCGCCAGTTTGTCTCTGCAGATATCCAAACGGGGGTTTCGCGTTTAGCATCCAACCGGGATGCGACCGACTGGATGCAATGTCCCATAACCACGTGAAGTTGTTCGGAGGAAAAAGAAAAAGTAGCGTCTGAGAATCTCAGAAAATACAAGGACATCACAGAGACGAGAAAAACGCCGTTTCCATGGCTATAAACAAACATGAAATGCCTCGTTTACGTACAAAAAGACAGCCAGCGAAAAATAAAAGTCGGTAACACGAGACAGAATTCACCCACGTGTGCAAACACAGTCATTTGAGTACGTGAAAACAAAATGGACGAATAGAGTTTCTGCATCCTGTACCACTGAGAGGCACTCAGCGTAGTTTGCTATGTATTATTGCAAGTAGATTCTGCCTTGCTACAAAGATAAAAACGGGAAGTTCCGCACAAAACTTCCCACAACCGCCTTTTGTCCTGTACAATTTATAACACTTAACCTTCGTGTGTGTATGTAAGTGTACGTGAGTGGGGGGGGGAAATGAATGTTTACAAGCGTGTTTTAAAAAGAACCGAGGGTAGAAAAAAAAAATAAAAATGGAGGGAGCCAAAAAGCGGCAGACAATCCGGTACTTTATCGCGTGTTTAAAGTCCTTCCAGCGCCCGATACAGAGCATAAGCGCCGGATAAGAAACACCTCCAGCTACAGTTTCGAAACAATCAAAAAAAGAAACACAATACTGCTGCTTTTTCCATTTTTTTTTAAAAAAAAGCACGAACAATCGTCGTTGTTGCGAAAAATTCAAAATGGCGACAAAAATGCTAAATTTAATAGCGCTTTACTTAGCCGATACTTGCTAATAATCTTAAAAGTGGGAAGGAAACGAGCCGCGTCCCAAGACTAGCACACTGATACAGGTACTCGCTGGGTATTCAAAGGAAATTTACCACTATCGTTATCTTTATTGTTATCGTTATTATCGTTATCATTATTATTTATTGAGTCCTAATATCAATAATGCATCAATACTCGGTGAAATGAATGGACTAAGAGGGTGGCCTAGTCTATGAATCCGTAATTTTTGTTCACAAAGTAACTTACCTAGCACCACACGTCAGTATAACACAAAATTTAATGTCCGCACACCCTACCGCTAATCGAACTAAGTCTAAAAGAGAGAAGTATACTCAAAACAGAGATATTGTACAGCATGATGCGTCTGATAAAACAGATAAATATTTGCACTGAGCAGGTCTTAATAGCAGTATTTTCTTCTTACCTATACAGACAGAAGTTACAAAGTTACTTTTATACATGTGATCGATAGAACATTAAATATTGTGAATTAAAAGCCGAAAGGAGGACAGGGAAACGTAGCTGTACAGTTTACAGGCCATTCGACGTTCGTAGTTCTCCACCCGGGAACAGAACTAGTCAACAAACGAATTAAAACAAAAAAAAAAAGACAAAAAAAAACCCAAAGCAAAAAAAAAATTAAACGCGATAAATAAGAAAATGTATTTACATGCAGATGTCCAAAGCCTATGCACAAAATGAATCGTAATATACCATCTATTATTGCTTGACATTTGATTATGGCTAAAGAGATTTCTTTTCGTCTATCGTCTAAACATAGTTCACTTTTAATAACGCGTCAGCTGTGCTTTCGGAAAGAAAACGCGAGGGAAAAAAAACGATCGACGTGATTCTCAGTAACACCTCAACCTTCGGCTCGAACGCTGTTGCGAGCATGACACGGTAAAAACACCGATCGGAATCGCTTAACAACAACAACAACAACAACAACAAAAAACGTTTCCGTAAACGTGCCTTTCGTTTGAACGCGAGTGCATAGGCCTGGTTGCGTTTGCATAACTCTAATCGAAATGAACGTCGAGGTGCAGCGTGTCATGCTTGCACAGCCGCGGCAAGGGATTCAAGCTCAGTGCTACCTAAAACATTTTAAATCCTGGGGAAAAAAAACAAAAACTAAATAAAGTAAGATCTTACATACAATTCACCATCTCACCCTGCTGCGTCTGATCTTTTAAAGCCTTGTCTGGGGGTTTGACCTTAAGCGAACATTACAAATAACACAAACACGCTCTCGCATCCACATTCGGACGTATATTGCTTCTCACATAGATAAACAAAGGAGAAAAAAAAACACGGTTGAAAAAGAGGTTTTAAGAGGGAAAATGTGCGGATCTTCCACCGATAAGAAAACACCGCAGGACTTTTCTCTTCACGCGTCTAAAACACCACAGATCCAGAGGCGTTTGAGTACCTTTGCTTGTATTAGAAAAAATAAATCTGTCCCAAAGTTCTATCCCATAGCATATTGCTTTAAAAGTCTAATACAAACTACACTGACGAAATACGACATGCAGGAAAAAAGTGGTAAAACGTGACTTTACTACAGCTTTCGTGGTGTTAGAATTGACTTGAGGATCATCGGACAGGAAACAGCAAAGCTTGTTCGTCAAGGGGACTCCACGGCAGTGGTTACCCTGTAGAAACCCGTATTTGTCGCACGCGGCAATTCAGCCCGCGCGGACGTCTGAAGGTGGAGCAAATCGTGAAGAGGTATTTGGCACATAGACTCGAACAATTACGAGTGACGATTAGAACAAATCCCCATCCAGAAAAACAAAAACAAAGGCCGGAAATTAGCGTGGCACGCTTGAGGTTGTTATCTTGCTTTGTTGGGTTTTCAGGAAGTTGATCTTGGAGCTCGCTGGGCGACTGAATGAAACGACACGTTTTGCGATGTTTTTGATGTACTGCCATCTTCTTTTGACTTGACAGCTGTCTAGCTAGCGAATGACACGGTACGACGTGAGCCAGTGAATCGCGAAAGGTGAAAAATGAGGTTTTTTTTTTTAAAAAATGAGCTAAAGTAGCAAACGAGTGTTTGTTCCCATTTGTGTATTAACAACATTATCGGGTTGTTTTGGGTTCAGTTCTGCTGCTAGTGAGCCGTCTACTTAGGCAGCGTTCTCCGAAATAGATCATTTTAAGCGACTGAGTCGAATCGGTCTACATGGACAACAATTCCGAGTGTCACAGAATGAGTAACACATGGGTTGTCTCCGCTCGCAATTGATTCCAATGGAGTTTTCTGTTAGCATGTTGCTATGCTAAAAGCACAACACTTCGCTGATACTTTTGGGGTAAACGTAGATAATGAGACTATTATTAAACTATCATTTACAAATCGTTTTTAGTATTCAGTGAAATATAGTCAAATATTTGACTCCTGCCAACATGCCGAAATAACATTTTTTATAGACTTGCATTCTGGGATTCCGTTAAAATTGGTCTAAAACGTTTGCTTTTCAGTCTTTTGAGACTGTTAAAATGCTGTCTAAGTAAGCAGCTCACTGGGATTTGGAACTGATTTCATTATCCCTGCTCAATTATTATTCAGTATTACTCTCCCTGAGCCTTGTAGTACACAAAGCGCTAATTTACTGTATAAAGAACTAAACACGAACCTGAATTGTCGATTACAGATTGATGTATTGTGATAAGCAGGACTTCTTGGGGAAGCACTGCACAAACTCATATTTTGCCAACGGTAGTTATTGACGCATAATTACGATAAGAATGCAATTTATCTGCACTAAACATGCCATCAAGATCAAATTATCGAGTTTCAGATGCAACATAGAGCTGACTAACGTGTTTGAGCTACCGACTTCAGAATCGAGTTAGACAGACTCTTCCCTGAGGAAAATAGTTTGCGTCGAGGGGAAAAGAAATTACATGTAGCTACCAAGATCTACTCAAGAGTTTCTCAAAATGTCAGTTAGCAGGTCATAGGTGTGATCGGTGAAGTTTTTTTTTTCTGGATTATATTGGGATTTCCTAAACGCCACAACATAGTTTTACTGGAATGTTACAATACAACATTTTTTTTTTCAGACTCCAAAAAAAAAAGCAGGAAAGACCACTATGGCACATTCAAGAGACGTACAAACACGCGCAACACACAACAGTAAGGTATTCCCAAAAAAATAGCACTATTACTACCATTGTCTCGTTCTTTGAAAAAGACAACAAAAATCATAAAAAAACACACAGAGATTCTAATTATTGCAGGATTAAGTGCTATATCATCCTTCGCTCTTTCCCTTTTTCTTTCGTAGGCTTCATAAGCACTGTACAATGTTACAAAAATAGAGGATTTCAACCAGACAAGGCTTTGAATATTTCTCTTTTTTTTTTTTTTTTTTTCTTCCCACTCTCACGTTCCCGACGAGCGTTGTTGCTGGGCAAAGACCCTCACGAGAGTCAGTTTTAAGGAAGATCGGCCGTTCGGGATCCAGATCCGGGTCCTTCCAGATCCACCACTAGATGGAACCATTAAACAGCGCGCGACGTGCGTGGAAAAGGGTCCGTTTGCGTTCCACGGCCCTTTAGACCCGGTGCGCTTAGGTTCTCGTAACGGTGGCAGAAGGTGAGCGTTTGCTACGACCCCCCTCCCGGATCACGTGATCCGCCTTTACCCAGCACCAACCTCCGCCTCGCGCAAATAAATACACAAACACGCACGCAAACACGCACCCACCCTCAGCAGCGTTAGGGCTTCCAGCACTCGTTCTCCAAAACCGTGGTATTTATACATGCAACACATCACTAGGTAAATATACAAGTCTTAAATTAAAGAAAGGTGCAAATAAAAGTGCCTTATCAATTTTTCACAATTAAGAATAGTCTAGCTACTAATATCATACATGTTATTTAAAATAGATTCTATAAACATTATTTTTTTTTTCCGTATAGTTTGTACTTATGATCGTATACCCTGTAACACGTTAGAAAACAGGTGGAATGGACCCTTGCATTGCATCGATGTTGGTGGTCGGACCGTTACGTTACGTTAACACCATTCCAGAGAGGGACTTAATAGCAGATGGCCTTAAACGATATCACTAAGCAACTATGGTAGATGGAGTCTCTGACGGCTAAAAGCAATCGCGACTAGAATTACCAGAATTCTACGTTGTTCCTTCGTCTTTATTTTTTTTTTTTCCTCGATTGTCCGTAGAAAGGTGCTGTTTTGTGTTGACTCCACATCACGCTCCTTCTCAGTATCTCTCTTTCTCTCTCACTTTGTATTCTTCTTCGTTCGGTGCTGGTTTGACATCCCAAAAAAAAGGAAAGAAAAAAAAAAAGTGCACAGGGAGGAAGAAACTAACCACGTATTTTTCTACGTAGAAATTTTTTTTTGGTGCTACAACAACTGCTGGAACAGTTCGGATAATCGACTTCTTGATCGCAACTTTTTGTTTCATGTTCTTGGCTTGAAAAGGGCTCGTGTGTTCCTCTTCCGCTGGATTCCAGGCGAATGCTCTCTGGGAATCGCTTTTTTTTTTTTTTTTTTGTGGCGTTTTGGAAACGAGTCGAAACAATTTATGCTGAACGTGACAAATCGCCATGGGACCGTTCGAGAAAACGAACGCGTGGACTCTTCAGCTTCAGCCAGCGAGAGAAAGAGAGCGAGGGAGCGTTCGGGAAAAACAAGTGTCTTCATCTTCTCATCCTCTCCCCTGGGCTCCGAATCCCACCTGTGTCAGTAAAAGGAGGGAACAAACCCCAAAAATAAACCGCTAGAGTCAAACCCAGTCCATTACCTACTCCCCCACGACAAAAAATAATCACAACGAAAAAAAGGGGAAGTGTGTGTGTGTGTGTGTGCAGTGTGTCGTCTGTCCAAGTGTGTGTGTGTGTGTGTGTGTGTGTGTGTGCAGGGCACTGCTAAAGTGTCTCAGATTTATGCTTGACATTCCCCACGGTGTGTATTCCCCCGGGTGGGGTGGGCGCGGGGAAGCGCTACCCGTCAACGGGCATGGACTGCTCAAAGTCTGATCCGAACAACTCCTTGTACAAGGGGGGGAAGTGGGCACGGACAATGTCTGGGTATATTGCTTTGAACGCTGTCAGCTTTTCCGTATGCCGGCTGCACAGGGCTCGCAGCGTGGAGACTTTGCATATCAACTGTAAAAAGAGAGACAGAGAGAGAGAGAGAGAGAGAGAGAGAGAGAGAGAGATTTTAATTTGGTGGAAAGGACCCTGTGGTACTGGGTCAAAAGGCAAAAGCCAGACCCTCTAATCCGCAGACACAACACAGATGGTCCCAGGTTTTTCACATGACATTAGCTAATCTTTCGGCCGCCAGACCAAACACAGCTTTGTGGATGAAGTCATACATGAAATTCAAATTGACCCTATTTGCTTTATGATAAATGTCCTTGGTCTTGTAATGCGAATGATTTAAACGGGGGTCTGCAGAAAATTTACCACGAAAAATTCTTTTGAAATCACGTTACGGTTATTTAATTTTGGTTTCTAACGACCAGTTGAAAATGATCGTTGGTTATTGTTAACTAAAACTACTGACAATTGTTTCCGTGACTGAAATAAATAAAAAAAATATATATATTTTCGTAATTCGTAAATAAATTCGTAAATTAAAAAAAATTGAAACAAACAAAACATAAAAATGCTGGCTCGGAAAGAAACCGAAATAAATAATTGTAAGCTTAATAAAATGGAAAAATGAGGCAAAAACAGAAAAACGAAATGATAAACTAGTAAATATGAAAAAAGCATAACAAAACTGTTAAAACTGAAATTCAAAAGAAAAAAAGAAATAAGGATATATTAAAAGGCAAGCTACAGTAATTAAAAGTATGAATACATTTTATAATAGTACAAAAATTATGCTAAAACAGCACTAATTTATATTTAATCATGTGTTCTATTTGCAGCCATATTTTTAACAGAGAAATTAAAAATCTGTTTACTCATTTATTTATTTTTTTTAATTCATACATCTAATTTTACTGTAATACTGGACAGAACTGTAAACAAAGTAAATATTTTCTCTACAAATATTTGAATAATTTGCTCTGGTATAATCATAACACTATTTAGTTTGGAAAAAACATTAGCTTTAATGCCACATTCACATATTATAAATTTATATTAATTCATATTTAATATTTTTAATATTTTATTGGAATAAAACAGTATAGGAATACATAGAAGTACATGAAAGAAGACTACAGATGATATATCTAATGACATCATATCCTGTTCCTAATGTGTACAGTACCTTCGTCAGTATGCCGTCCTCTCTGTGGTTCTTCTGTAGAACATGTTGGAGGGCCAGCTGGATCTTCTGCTGGAGCTTCTCCACCTTCACCTTCTCCTGGAGCCAGGATCGATCTAAACACACACGGGGAGGAGGATAAGACACTTTCACATACACAGTCCGAGCTGTCCCAACACCCCAAATAATTCTGAAGGTAAACAAGGGATCGTGGGTAATTTAAGGGTACGCTTTAACACAGAGAGAGGCTCACCTGCAGACATCAACACGAAGGCGGAGAACAGGGCGATCTCGTCTTCAGAGAGGTGCATAGAACACAAGTTTTTCCCAAACTCGAAGACAGAGCTGATCAAGTCGTCGCAACCTGTCACCGTGGAGACAGAGAGGAAGAAAAAGTCAATGAAAAAAAAAGAGTGAGAGACGGAGCAGTAGACAGCGTCGAGTAGACACTTGATCTTTTAGCATGAGATGCCGAGGTGGCGCAGAGGTAAAAACAATACAATCCTTCAGCATTACAGAATGATTTTTCCCTCCAGAGGCTAATCATGCTTTGGCGAACGAGAGGGGTTACGTAACCATGACTGGGGTCACTAACAACACCGAATAAAACCCGTGACTCAGAGCTCGCGCAAACACTGAGAGATAGTCTGCAGCAGCAGTTCTCAAACTTTCCAAGCCGAGCGGCACCTAGACGCAGCAACGTTCCCTACAATTTTGTCTTTCACTTTAAACGCGCGCATTAGGACTATAGCAACGTTCCAGAATTTTCGAATGCTGAAAGATCGCACTAAATCTAAACATAAAAAAACTTCACCAAAGCTACATTTAGAAAGGATTGTGCTCTGTTTGCATGAAAAAAAATGCAGTCCATTTCAGGAATTTGCAGAAATATACACATTTAGTAGAATATATATTAGATAGTAGAAATTAAGCATTAAAAATGCCAAATAATTTAAATAAGTTGTGTCGAATACCACCTGTTCGCAAATTTCCATATTTTGTGTAAGAATTAGACTAAAGCTAAAACGCGCAGACACCGCAGTAGTGATATTTACAAAGGATTGCACTGTATTTGCATGAATTAATATGCAAATGTTGCATTCTGCATCAAACGCATAAATAATAAATATACTTTAGATGATTTTCCTGTCTGTTTAGAATCATATCGCGCCTTTTATATCGATTGCAGCTTGAAAACATTGTTGAACACAGCGCCTATTAAAGTAATAATCTGAGTTTAGGATGCACAAATCTATATCAGACTCATAAATTAATCAGATATCGGAAATTAAACATTGAAAAATGATAAATAATTGAAATAAAACATCCAGCATCCACCTGGGGGCACTACGCTACGGTTTTCATACCAGTTTCGGAGCTACTGGTTTAAGCTTGGCGAACACATAACGCAGGCTTATTAAACGCGCTACAGATACGACAGGAATAAGATATTGCGGTCGTTATAACGCTGAAGATGTCAGTGTGAGATATGACCGAATGTTGTCTTACAGGCTGTGTGTATGTCTAGATTTCTCATATTTGTGTTTGTTTTGCCATTTGGACAGCTTTCAGCCCCAAAAGGCTTTCAGTGTGAGTGCATTAATGACAGAGAAGAGATTTTGCTAATGTCACGGCATTCAAACATAAATGCTATTTGCTTACTCTAGAAAAATTTTACGCCCAGGCTACGGCTGCGTGGATGGCGGGTTTGATAAAACACTCCTGGTAGACACTCAATCTTGCTTATGCAGTTTCAGACGCCCACCATACACAGCAGCTACTGCAATCCTGTGCAGCATCCTCAGAGAGGAAAGTTTAACTCCAGGTGTGATGGAAATGAGAAATTGGTAGGCTTTGCAATTTTATTTCATTAAAATACGTAATTTAATGTTTTCAAAAATATCGTTTCATTTATTTGTGGTGGCAGGTTTTGGACACAGGTGTGTGTACCAAACAATTTTGACGTTGCTTGCAGTTAGGCAAATTGGTTGGGTTTTGCCCCCATTTGAATGCTGCTGCCATGCGTGAATGTCATTTTGAACAAAAAGGACACAAAACACTCACATGTGATATTCCAAACACAGAATTTCCACTTCACATACCAAGTCCAATCGGGTTTCGTAACTCACCTAATGACTTAAAGACATCAGGCCCAGCATACTTTCCGTCGAAATAGACTGTGTTGTTCTGAGGGTCAAAGGCACGGCACATTCTGACGAACACCACCTCCAAAGAGCCTACGCATAGATGAGAAAGAAAGAAAATGTGAATTTATGATCAAAAGCAGGAATATGTAAAGGCAAAGAGTTTATGCATGTTGCATTCTCAGCACTGCCACAAGGGACACAATAACAACAATTAATGTAAACCATCAAGTTTCCTCATTCAGGTCGACTACAGTTTCAGCCTCAGACGTCTGATGCATATGACACACTTATGGAATTTTTGAAATGCATAAAAGAGTTTTACACACCAGTTTGTTACTGTGGCGACATTTCCACAACCTGAACTGTAACGCTGAAATGAAACGAACTGTGATTGGCAGTCAAACGGCCTCATGGGAGGGCCTTGGCCAATGAATGCTCCCATGTATTCCAGATGTTCAGCTGTCAGTCTAAAGGTCTGGCTATGCGAGACTAGTTCGATTATTGTGACGCTGGAACAACAATTTTACGACAATCTTGCTTAGTTAACTAAGCTAAGCTAAGCTAATGTTTATAATTAGCAATTAACATTGGGTTAAATTGTTGCAGTTTGTATTTGCTTGAAGAATGCTTCCACAAGCGGAGATTCGAACTCTACACCTAAAGCGCTTCGGCCCTACATGTCTGCATCCTGCCCGCAAAGCTATTGGTGCGGCGTCTGTTTATAGATAGCTACGCGAATAATGATACAGATATTTAATGCTAGGTTTGTTATTTGAGTTCAGTATTTGCATACTTGCTTGCATTATGTTTCTGGCCATAAGCGGTGTGTTCATATCATAACAAAGAGCAGTATCATAAAACACAGCTTTATTAAGTCACCAATCATCTGATGTTTTTGAACAGTGCTGTGTGTGTGACTCAGGTGGAGTGTGTTGCTGTTGTTGTGAGTGGGAGCAGTAATTCTACAGCGGAGTGCTTTGGTGAGCACAGGCTTAGAGGATAAAAGCCACGTAATAGAAGCCATTACGGAGCTTTAGAAAGATGCCGGTGGTTTAAAATGTCATGTCAGGAGAGAGCGCTCACTCAGTATTTTGTTAATAATTCTGGTCGGGCCTGGAACAAACAGAAACACTGAAAGCTGTTGGAATCATGATGGGGATGGTGTGTGAGTGTGATGGAGCACTTTGGTCCATTATTTGTGAGAAGATAGTGTGCAGCAGTGGATATCATCTCAATAGTGCCTTATTTTTCAAAGAGCTGACAGATCGTCCCGATACAGTTTTCCTGTATACACAAGAGATACTGAAGCACAGCACCTCCTGCTGTGTGACATCGCCTGTGTTCGCAATTGAATACTTGCATATTGCTTACTGTGCAGTATACTATTTTAAGCAGTATGTAAAAAAAAGTGTGAAGCATGCAATAATAAATAGTTCGAAGAGTAGTATTCTAAACTGTTGAAATGAAAAAAAGAAAAAAAAAGCCTTAATTAACACTTTGCAGGAAAATGTTATCTTCAGTTCATTCATGACACCAAAAAAGAGTGATCAAAGTGAACGCACTGCATTGTGGGATAACTAGTCGTATACCATAGAAGCCCGTTTAATTAATTGCTTTTTATCTCACCATTTAGACTTTGTTTTTTGCAATTATAAAAAAAAAACCCAGATATGAATTGTGAGAAAAAGACCTGAGATATAAGCAATTGTGAGAAAAAAAGGCCAATAAATATTTCATTTTTATTCCACTGTAGAAAACAAACTGCGAGATGTACTGTACCGAGAAGTGCTATAAACTCACAATTGTGGAGTTTGTATCTTGTAATTCTAGCATTCTTTCTCTGAGTTTATATCTCACAATTCTGTGTTTATCACGCAATTCTGAAAAAGTCTAAATTGTGAGAAAGTTGCAATTACATTTTTTTTATTCCATTGGTTGAGAAAAGTGCTTCTATAGTATACTTTGTCCAATGCATAGTGTGCACAGTACACATATTGCTAGTAGTATGTTATTCTAAACGTAGCCACAGGCACTGCAGCAAAAGGATTATTTGTGTTTACGCCCTGTAAACTAAGCTGGGATTGGATGATGGTGATGTGAACACACACTTTACCTGCTTTGAGAAGCACTATCTGATCATTCTGACAGAGCTCCATGAAGCCGTCGATGCGCTTGGCAAACTCCACCACATACTGAATGGCCTCTGTGATTTTAATGGCACACAACTGCCACATGACTTCCCTGGGCTGAGGAGAAACAAAAGACAACCAGTTTCAAAAAGCGGCCATATTCTTTTGTAGGCATAATTCAGTTTTACATAAACCCACTTTACACCATCCCACTGACCCTTAGAGATTAAGAGGATTTGTTACTGTACATTTAATACATTTATTATTGGCTAACCTATTCAAACTGGCATATTTTAAGAAAATGCAGTTCTCTAAAGTAGCTAGTTAAAGACAGCCAGAATGTTTTTGATCCCAAAACATCACCTCAGTGTCCCTGCAAGTTAACATTTACGTAAAATCGCAAACATCCCTACCTAGGGTTTCTGAACAACCACATGTGGCTCTGCAAGAATGTGTTTACCTTGCTCTGGTAGCTCTCCACCTCCTCCTGAAGGAACGCCTGCCAGGTCATCTGCTGAAGTTCTTCTCTCAGGTACTGACACGTCTCCATGTGGGACTTGGAAATGTTCTGGGCCAGATGTTCTGAAACACAACGCAACATACCTTCAAAACACCTCTGTTGTGCCTGACTGCACTTAACATACAGACATATTGAGCTGTACTATATACACTCACTCACATACATGTGGTACAGGATGGCATTTGTTTCCCATTAGCATTATAAAGTGGTTCTTCCTACTGGCGGATTTATTTATGCTTACAGAAATGCTGAGGGAAAGGATCTTTCAAAAGATGCAGTTTTTATTTTCGTCTCCAATCAAAAAGCTACACTGTTGGTGATTTAAAGTCGATTTAGAAGCTTGTTGTCTGAGTACCTGTGCAAGAGGAAAATAGGGCAGTGCTTCAAGTATAAAAGTGTGTAAATTCACATGAACAAAGGTCATATTTGCTTTCAGCAAGAACGAGCAAATGGAGACGAGAGAAAGAAAAAAAAAAAAACAGTATAAAAATTCAATCATGTTGAAAACACATCTGTTAAAAGGAGTCCCAGAGCAGGAGGGGAAGCTAAAAAAATGATTTCCCTCGGTGCGTGCCCTGCTGGATCCTGATTGGCCCTAATTAATGGAAACTAATTAGAAAAAAAGAGGTTCTTTTAATGAGTCTTTGAGATGAGTCTCCAACCTAATGCTATTTTAAGACACCTTTAGCGACGTTTGCCCCACGGTTGGGTTCTTCCCCCTAGTACCATCCCCTACCCAGAATCCACTTTGCCATTCTTCAGAATTGTCACTTACCCAACTCAGCCATGGAAACAGTGGGGGATGTCTCCCCATTGGTGAAGGAACAGTAGGGGAAGAAGCCCGAGCCTGGGGTGAAGTCGCAGATGGGCTCTGGCTTGATGCCGTTGATGTCCAGGCCGGACTGGTCGGGTGAGGGTTGGATGTCAAGGTAGAAGCTGCTGACGCCCGAGTCGGGCTTGGTGCCGTCGGGTGTGTGGCCGTTCATGTAGCCGCTCAGGTCATCGTGGAGCTCGGTCAGGCCATTGGTGGAGAGGCCGTAGGTTGGAGTGAGGGGTTCGGCCTCACCGGGCTGCTGCTGGTGGTCCCGCTGTTGCTGCTGGAGCCGGTGTTTCTGCACTTCCGCATAGAGGCTGTCCCGCTGTTTCTTTGACATCCGGCCAAACTTCACCGCTGCAGGGGCAAAGACGGTACAATAAGAACAGAAGTCTTATCTCATATTTTGACTTCTTCCTTAAATATAATGTAATGCATTTAGAAAAGGCAGGTGGATCAACTGTATCCTGTTTCATGAAGTGGCAACTTTGTTTGAATTAGTATGGAAATATATTGCAAGGTCTTCCACAAATTTTCTTCAGAGTTTGCTGATTTAAAGGGATAGTTCACGTAAAAATTAAAATTCTGTCATTATTACATACCCTTGTGTCATTCCAAACCTGGAAGACCCCCGTTCATCTTCAGAACATGAACATGAACATACCTTAATTTGTGAAAATGAACAAAGCTCTCACGGGTTTGGAACGACAATCCCTTCTTTGGGATGTAGATGGTGCACAACTCACTGTTTATGCTGATCAAACCAGCAAACCTCTAGTTACTAATCCCCACATCTAGACAACCCTTGCACAAAATGACTTCATTCCATAGCTATTGTTACTGAAGAAACAACGAAAGGCACAATCTGTTTTCCCTTAAGACTCTGGTCTTTAGAGGGAAGCTTAGTATAGCGGCATGAAGAGTACAACTAACTCCCGGGAGCAGGTTTTAATGTCTCTCAAAGGGTATTAGCGGTGTATTGGGTCAAAAAAACGCTCTACTCGGTAATAGCATTAGCTTTCTCCTGCTGTCTACTTGCCGAAATGATCCAAGAACAGAAGACCTGACTAGCATGAATCATCAATTTACAGGCACTCGCAAAAAGGAACGGTCTTCACTAGCAACACCTGGAGAAAGTGGCAGAAAGAAAGAGCTGCTACAGCTTCAGCCTGTCTTTGAACTGGAGGAGTGTTAGAAGAACAGGAAGCTGGGGATGAGATACAGTGCGGATCAGATATAAGTGGAGATCAAGTGTTCATAAAAGGAAGGACGCGTGGCAGAGGACAAGCTGATCTACTGATGGATGGAAAAAAAGATAAACGCACTGGAGAGTTTAGTGGAGAATGAAGGGGATAAAGGGGCTTTGACTGTTGGAGACGAGAGGACAAGACAAAACGAAGGAGGAGAGACAACATGTGAATGGAGAAGAAAAATGAAAGCTGTAAAAGAAAGGCAATTAGACAAGTGAAGGTTAGAAGAAAGGAAATGTGAGGAAACGAGAGGAGTCTTCAAATCACAAAGATGAGAGAAAACCTAGAGGACATGTGAGACTTGAGAGGAGACAAGATGAGACATGACGATTAGAAACCAGGAATATGGTAAGAGGGAAGGAGACAAAGTGAGATATGAAGAAAGGAGTGGAGAAATTAGAAGAAATGAGAAAGGAGATACGATTTGATGAGAAGGAAGAGTTAGAAATGGAGACAAAGTCTTTTTTGGCAACACTTTATTTTACAGTTACACCTATTAGTTGCTTATTAGCATGCATATTACTAGAATATTTATTACAGCTAATTAAGCACATATTCATTTCTTGTTTTACATGACCTTATTCTACATCCCTAATCCTACCGAATACCTAAACTTAACAACTACCTTACTGACAATTAATAAGCTGAAAATTAAGAACTTGTTGAGGGGAAAGTCATAGCTAATAGTTAACAAGTGTTACCCATTCTGAAGTGTTACCTATATATATATATATATATATATATATATATATATATATATATATATATATATATATATATATATATATATTTTTTTTTTTTTTTTTAAACCTAAGACAAAATTGGAGGAAACAAAAAGAGACCTGAGGTAAAGAGACAAAGGAGAACAGAACAAAGAGAAGAGAAAACGAGACATAACGACAGAAAATAAAAAGAGATGTGAGCAAAATACACGAGACGAGAGTAGAACAGTGGAAAGGAGATGAGACAAGACATGCAGGGCAGAGACAAGACACGAGGAGACGAGTGAGGTTTTTAAAAGAGGTACAGGATCAACTCTGAATTTGAGGCATATGAATAAGTCTGAGAGGAGGTCTAACATTCTCTCAGACATGTGTGTGTCTGGGTAGCTCTGCGTCTGTGTCCCTGTGTAAGGAAGGCAGATGGGGACTGGTGAGCTTCAGTCGGAGTGAAGTCAGAAGTCACCTTGCCTGTCCTGGTTGTATGTGAGAGAGCAGCCTGGTAGACTCTGAAGACCTGGCCTGATTTCATCCTCCTGTCACGGGCCATAGTCACACAGCCCAGCCGGAGGCCCAGCAGGGGGCCTCTACACACACACACACACACACACACGCACAAACATACGCTCACCTGTGCTCCCGTTAATGCTGCTCACCTGCATTGGCTTTAATGAGCCTGTTTTAATGATGCTCATTTAATAAAAGCTACTTGCTGTCAGATTCTCCACCCTGAGTGAGCATGCCCTGCAGTCCAGAACCACAACTGCCTCTTAAATCCATCTTGTCACAAGTTAGATGAAAAATTAATGAGTAATGGGTGGCGACTACAGAACAGGTACTCTAACTTATATGACATGGCGAGACTGGGGACAAAGGTAAGTAGTGAATAAAAGTAGTAAAGCACTAAACATATTCCATTACACTGATTCCCGGGTACATTCACAGATGCACAGTTATCCGTTATGCATCCCCCTTTTACTCTATTCACCGCGCTCAAGGTTTTCTGTAAAAAACACTGGCTGTCAGGTTGCACGTTCACTTTACATGCTGATCTATTTGGTATTTTGCATGCATTTGATGTTCTGTATCTGTAGAGACTCTGTTCTCCCTCTGGTGCCCGCTGTACTGGACACGGACTTACCGTCACGTGACATGCCCACGGCCAGACACTTCTGCAGCCTGCAGTGCTGGCAGCGGTTCCGGCTGGTGCGGTCAATCAGGCAGTTCTTCTGACGCGGGCATGAGTACGCCGCATTGCTCTGCTGACTCCTCCTGAAGAAACCCTACAGGCCCGAGAGAAGGTAAGTTAACCCATTCACTACTCAACCGTAACAAATTTTTTATTTTCCGCTGGCCCAGTCAGGCCACTAATGAAAATTTTTACTAGCCCCACCACCAAAATGTTTTATTCATTTTATTAATTTGGAATGTATATTAAAACTTATTATTATAAATGATATGCTTGTTATATCATCTATATAGTAATTTATATAATAAATTCAAATATGTTTGCCTCTAAACTATCACAAATTATTCTAGCCATTTTTGTTAGCCATGTATTTATGATAAAAAATTACCCGAACAGCAGTTTTATTTTAATATCAAAGGGTTGCAATTATTGTTTTTATGAATAGTTTAAATTCATTATTAAATTGTTTTGATTTTAATTTTAAATAAATGTATTTTTTTTTACACACACACATTTTATTTTAACAATTTTTTTTTTTAGTTTTAGTGTTAACTATACCAACTCTCTACCTGTCTCTATTTTACAAACACATATTTACATGAAGCTCTCAAAAAAACTGTGGCAAACTCTGAACAGATGGCGGCAACTCCACAAACACTTGTCTCGATCATATAGACACGTTTATCTTTACTCTGAACAACACGTATTTCACCGAGGTGACTATAAAAAGCAGTTTGGAATGGGTATTTTTCCTCATTAACGATTGGCGCGGCTAGTTCTGAGACGGGCGAGAAAGGTGGTAAATAATGGCGAGTTTGTGCGAGGTTATTAATGTTGAATAACAGAGCCCGAACCCCGGTGGGTGCCGCGAGGGGGGAAGGAGCAGGCACCCACGTTGAGTTGATTTCTCATCCCTTTGACTTAATGAATTGATTCCAGCTCGTCATTAACACACCCCACTCCACAGCTCCATACACATATGTCTTAATTAGTTGCTCATTGGCTGTTTAATTACTAGAAAACAGCTGACAGCTGCCAAGTTGCTTTCTAATGGCAGCCATTATGAAAGCGGGGTAGGACTGCCGGTGACAAGCAGCGCTCCTTAATAATGCTATGATTTATGGGCCGGAGCGGTGTGCTCGCACATATCATTAAATGTCTCTGTGCCTCGAGTAATTAGTAACCATTAAAGATACATTTCAGCAGTTTATTCTTCAGGGTTGCGCGTTTCTGCCGCCGAGTGAGTGACGGAGGGAGATGCTGAGCAGAGAGTCTGTCTATTGTGCGGGAAAACAAAAAACACGCCGTTCAAGAGCCTCGTCCGCACGTTCGTTTCTGCCGAGCCTGCTCGCCGAATGCTAACGAGTCGCTCCGGTGACAGGCAGCAAACAGGAATACACAATAAGCACAAAATTCCTCTTTGCTGAGTGGACGGCGTGTTTGAAAAATGCACGAAAAGAGGAGCTTCGCCGGGAGGACGTGGTTGCAAAACTGCTAACGACGTGCTGTGATCCAAAGCGCTGCTTTTTTTGACGGTTTTATTAAAAAAAAAGGTGCAGCAGAAGGTAAAGAAAAACAAGACACAGGGATTATATTGTCGTCGAATTGTAATTGTGACTTTTTTAGCAACATTTCAACCTGACTGTGTGAGTTATTAACACTCAGGCGTGTGAATTCGAAAGTCCTGTAAGCACAATTTCGCATTTTTCTTCCTTAGAAAGACAATAATCCGAAAGAAACTTCTCTGTTATTTTCCAGAATGTCTCATTTGTTGGCTTTTCCCGCTTTTTCTTTGTCACACACGCGCTGACAGGGTTGTTTAGCTTCTTACCTTGCAGCCCTCACACGTTATCACGCCATAATGGATGCCTGATGATTTGTCTCCACAGATCTTGCAGGGAATTATTTCGATTTGAGCTGCGGAGAAAGAAAAGAGAGAAGATACTGTCAGGATTTTTCACTGTCACCAGTCACCGCGCAACACCTCCTCCACGGCTGCATGTTGCGACATGAAACGGAGCCGAGCTTCAAACGCTTCACGTCCCTGCCACCCTCGGCTGCGGCGTGTTTGGAGGAGGCCATCCTGACTTTAAACAGAAAACCCTCAAAAAGCACAGAAAACGTGATGTCAGCCCATGATTTAGAAACAAATGCGATCGTAATAAAGCGCCACCGTTCCCCGCAGAGCCTTTGGGCAGCATTGTCAGGACAAATCCAACTCTTTACCACATGACTGGACCTTTCCACAAGTGGAATATTGGTTCAAAACTGCCTGTTCAATTTAAAAACCGCTAAAACCAAATAGACAGTTTTACCACCATGAGGCCTAGTGTTGACACAAAGAGAAGATGACGATGGTAATAAGAAGGCAAGAGTATTTGTTGAGGAAAAACACCACATCTCTAGAGCTATAAAGTTTAGAGTGAACAGGGCCTTTTTTCCGACATTTAAAGGGGTATTTACCCCATTATTTACCCATTATATACCCCATTATACCATTGCCATTGGGAAACAATGTGGCTTTAATTTTGGTAGAACACAAAATTAGATGTTTAGCAGAATGTTCATGCTGCTCTTTTTAATGCAATGACAGTAAATGGTGACCAGGAGCAGTCAAGGTATGAATAAATATTAATGAGAAAAAATACTATTTTCATCCAAAGCAACTTAAGTCATTTACTGAAACTCTCGAACGTTTTTAATGATATTAATATTTTTGCATATTAAATGTTTGGCAGCCATGATTGGTTTTGAGACTCGAGAACCCCTAGCATTGGGCATTATTAATGTCAACCCTAGCGTGACATAATTTGACACACCATATCTAAATACACATGAATATTAATAAGATATGAGAGCGGAAGAGAAAATGTATTCTCATGACTAATACGCATAACTTCAGAGAAGTTAGAATATACTGTAGCAAGTTTTATGGAGCTTTTTATGAGCTTAATAGCCCATAGCGCCCATTTACCTACATTGTATGAAAAAGAGCAGCGTTAACATTCTTTCGAAAAATCTCATTTTGAGTTCCACGAGAGCTGTACAGGCTTGGACCAACATGATTGAATAAAAGATGACAGAACTCCTATTCACAAGTGAACTATTCCTTCATAAAAGTACACTTGCAGATATCGATTCTGGCCGATAAAACCTGGCACGAGTTGCTTAAAAGACTACTTGATAAAAGGCATCTCAAAGCAAAGGCCACGGCAATATAATCACATCAAAGGACCTGAACCAAACCTCTGGCCATTGCAAAACAGACCTTACCGCGCAAGAGCTTCACTCTATATTTAGCCGGATTACAGCTGAACAGTCACTGTTTAATGTAGCCTAAGCATTTTATTTCTACTTGACAGAAATTGCTCCCTCTAGTTCTCTTAGATCCCGAGCCAAAGTTCCCCGCAGCTACTTGCGTACCTCCAGCCAAAATACTGTGGCTCGATAATATTTTAGTGAACCCTATAAATCCAATCGTACGGAATTAATTTGCGCGCATCAAATTTGCCACCACTGAGCGATGTATCCGCAGCGGCCCATTTCATCATCTGCCTTCGAGCTCCCGTTGTGTCATCTGGATAATGTCAACGTCCCAATGGCGAGGCCAAGGGTCTCTCTCTCTCTTTCTATCTCTCAAATGATCCAGCAACACTGTATACTGACAGCCAGTACACCGTCGGTTCGGTCAACATTCCTATAAACATCAAGTTGAGCGGCACGGCGGTCGCTGATATAAATTGTTTTAACCTCGAGAGAGAGCTTCGTCACTGGAATCGGAATAATTGCTAATTCACATTACCGATCATGTTATTTTATCATTAACTGAAACCGTAATTATTTCTTTTCTGAAAAAAACGGTAAAAAACGCGGCCAGTACACTGTCTTGTTTGTTTTTGTGTTCTCTCGGCATGAGCATTAGCGCGCCAGTGTGTTCCTACTCCTTTAGCATTTTCAGCCTCATTACTTACATAATTTGTTCTGACATGCACTCACAACAACTGAAGCATGCTGTAATTAAGGCTGGCTGTGGTTGAAGTCCAGGAGAGAAGCTGCAGTACCGGGCCCCTGCCAGTAGGTGGCAGTCTAGGGCTGCGAGAACCGTCTATCCCGGGCTCGTAATCCCAGCCTGCCCTAAAGGCTGAGGCGGCTTGCGCCTCCACACTGCTGGCATCACAGACTAGCAGGCTGCGGGTTCGAGCCTGCGGGGCCAGCCGCCGAGCTCCTATCTGACTCCTTCCCTAGGCGCTGCTCAGAGGGCCCTTCATTTTAGCCGGAGAGAAGCAGGTACACTTGCTGACGAAGCTCGTGCCACATCAGTCAAAGACGAGGGAAGTGAAGAGGGCATAACGCTGCGCTGGGCACTCAGGTTTGGGTCCGCCTAGCGCCAATTCTCGCTCTACTCTCCCTCTTGCCAGGCCTCCACATGAAACACTCACAAAGCTCTTTGTCTCCTGCCTGGCTCACGCTGCGGGTTGCCGTGCTGGATCGGAGCTTCCTTTGTCTACGGAGAGCGCTAAACCAAAATTGTTCTGCTGAAAAAAATCCTCACAGCAAGATTAGGACGGGGAGTAATTCATCCAGCTCCAGTACAAACACACTCGCCTAATAACACACACTGTGAGATATTCAGTTGCTCGAACAGTTCCACATGTTTTCAAGGCAATATTTCCCAACATTAGATAACTGAATAACCTCTAGGAAAAAATGCTATGGCATTACTATGTATTTTAGGACATGCTACCATGACAAAAATTGTAGCTCTTTTGTACACCATCATTGCGTATTGTGGTATACATATGCATATTCACGTAATAATACTTCCTTTTTTTTTATATATACTTATAAGTATATATACTTGCTAAAAATGAAGTATTAGTATTAGAATTTTCTCATGTAACTATATTTTCAACCCTTCAAAAAAAGCCCTACACAACAGCTTTCTCTTCTAAATACTTTAACCTTTTTGAAAGCATACTGTAACTTAATACTACTATTATTATTGATAATAATAATAATAATAATAATAATAATAATAATAATAATAATAATAATCATGATATGCTTTCTAAATAGATCATGTGTTTAAACAAAATGTCATTAGCCACAATATTAATCATAAAATCTACTATTACATATTTATCTCATATAAATACATTAACACTTTTTAAAGCACACTATAACTGAAATATTATTAATAATACTAATAATAATAATAAGAAGAGGAACAGGCATATGATCTCAAATACATACACAGCATAGGTTATAAAATCAGACAAGAAGTGAACAGATACTGCATATCAGGCTGCGTTCATGCCATACACCACTGCTGGTCAAGATGGTCTCAGCCTACGGCTACATCAAAGACACCACAGACACACACAGAGTTACACAAACGAAAGCTCACAGTAAAAGGGCACAGGGCCACGGTAATGTTAAAGATCAAACCACGCACTAAATGACTCCAGCAGCGCCTACGTTAAAATGCATTGAGGAAAAGAGCAAATCTGATGCAGCTTGTTAGTTCGGTCCTCTCTGTTGTGACTTCCTGGAGCCCACTTCAAGGTCACTGAGTCAGAGCTGACAGCGAGACAGAGCCCTGAGGAGGAGTGACGTGTCACTTTGCTGTCCCCTCTCTCGGCTAATGCTATCTTTCTCTCCGTCTATCGCCCTCCATCCCTCTCTCTCATTCTGCGTCCCAATCTCAATCAGACCCCGTCTCTGCCTTGCCCTTTACAGCCCTCAAATCAGACCTCATGGGAGAAAAGCCCCTGCTCTCGCTAACAGAAGCCTCTCAGTTTCTGCTAACATCAAACACACTTGTCACTTGCTCACCAAATGGCCATTTTAATTGGTACGGCACATAGTTCATGCACATAAATTCAGACTGAGGCCATATTTCATAGCACACCATCAGCCATGACAGTCTGGCTCTCTGAGACTGCTTAGCCACGCTATGCCGCCAAACACCGCAATAATGCGTCTCGTATTTAAGGATGAATACGATCATTTGATATTTTTTAAGGAAAAAGAGCTGCATTCTGTATAAAAAAAAACATGTAGGATGGTGTTTGTCCCATATTTTAGCTAATCTATTGCATTTGAAATAGTTTAGCACACAGCTAACAATGTTAAAAATGACAGATTACAGTAGGAAACAAATATGAAATGTGCAAAGACGCAGAACCTGATTTAGCAGAGTTCGGCACGTTCCTAGACCAACGTATTTGATCTAGGAATAACTCAGCAAAATCCGGACGTGTGTGAAATACAATTTTCATGTGTAATATCTCTGGCTACGTTACAGGTTAAACTATGCTAGGCTAAGTTGATGTATTCATATGGTAGCTAAAAAACAAAAGGATAATATAAACATTAGAACTTCATCGTCATTATGGAGGTTCAGAGTTGCTTTTGTTTTGCTAGCTCTTACGAAAACTAGGATGGTTTTATTATAGTAAAAGCATAGTAACCAAGTTTTTTTGTCGGATTGATTACCATTCGTAAAACCACAGTTTACCTACAAATACCCCGTAGTGTATCAATTTGTGGTTCCCATGGTTTAACTATATTAGCCATAGTTTTCTGGTTTTGTTTGTCACAAAACCATGCTTATTTTTTGTAGAGGAAATGAAACTGTGACTGTGCCTTATTTTCCTCTGCTGAAGTTTGGACACATTCACACTTTAATTCAAGTCTTTCTTCTCAAATAAAGCCACAAAAATGGAAACAGCAGCAAGAGGTTGCTCATCAAAAAGTAGAGACAATAATCATTTCACCATAACGCAGCTAACGCCTCAGCGCTAACTGTCACAGTTGCTCTGTATTCTTTAGCGCATTAGCGCTGACATCAGCATCACAAAGGCACTCATTCTCCGTGCTGAGCGCTTCTTAAAAGTGCTCTCGCCTCATTTGTACCTGAGGAGCTTCGTTCTGAGAGTGAGACGAAAAGTGTGATGTTGACACAATATATTGAAAGCATGTGAAATATTCAGGAATGTTCACTTGCTAATGGAGGATTCCAGGAGTCGGATAGTGGGGGAGGGTTGAGCGCTAACTTCTCCAGAGTGCTCCTTCCTGTCAGCGCATACAAAATGATATAGCTTTTTTTCTGTTCAGCAGTATAAAAACATCCTGATCTCCGTTTCTGCACACAGACATTGGTGATATTGTTTGTCTGGAGCGCTGAAAATCAAGCTAGGCGACTAGCGATGGGCCAAAGCGCTAACAACGCATTTGTGGCACAGTTCCTACTGCATGCAAATCAGCATAAAATGCCTCTAGTTATTCCCGCTCTGGGCTAAAATCTAGCTGAATTGTTGGATTGTTGACATAACCTGGTGGGATTAGGATTATCCGCTTACGCTATAAGGACATACTCATAAAGCTGAGAGCTTAACCCATTACACTAGTACACCAAACAGTCGTTTATAGCCCAAACTTTTTGAGCAAATCTATTAGTGTTTCCACTGTCAAATAGATTCAGAATTGTTAACTAATGAATAAAATCAATATCATGAAGGCCTAAAGCAGTGTTCGCAGTGACTAGCAGTGACAAAACAACCAAAAGCCTTTCATTTTCATGAAATATATTGATTTTTGCTGACAGCAACCACTTGAAATACAACTAAAGCCCAAAGTATACTTCAGATATGATGCACAGCTTTTCGAAGTATTTTAAAGTTTTGTCCAATGTCTGCAAATTTTTTTTCCAGAGGTTTTTACACATAATAATGTTGTATGTGTTTATATTAAACTGTGTGTATTTCTAAACCACCTCATTCAAGCACTCGTCAATGTGGCGTCAACATTTTTGACCGTGAAACAACAGAACAGTGCTGCCACCTTGTGTCAAAATAATTAGAGAAAAAAATTCAAGGTCGCAGCGTAAAGAATATGAACGGTTCAAAAAAATCTTATGGTAAAAATCTTAAGCTTATGGTAATGGCAAAATTTACATTTAACACATTGCACGCATATTCTACCGAACGTGTAAAAAAAAAAATCTATTTCATCTTAAATGGAATAGTGTTAAGTCCCGTTCACACTAAGAACGATAATTATAAAGATGACATTAGCATCCAACACCAGTGAAAGATATCGTCTGTTTATTCTAAGAACACTTGCATCTGCTGCTTTAAATTTACAAGCTCATTGTAGCAGGGTGGATTCTGATTGGCTATCAATGTTTGTATCAAATTATTCTGAAAATGATTACAATGATATTGTTTCTCCATGCCTTTATCATTGTGGTGTGCTACTCTTTAACATTGAGAACGATTTTAAAACTATATATTTATTATTATTTTTATAGTCATCGCTCTTGGCGTGAACGAGGCTTTACACTTTACGCAAAAGGAGCAATGACAGCCAATGGGAATGCAGACTGTGATTCTTTGCCTGATAAAACTGTATGCTAATCACTAAAAAAAAAACACTTGCTTCTTCCTTAAAGCTGCAGTGTTTAACTTTTACACTAAAAGCGAGGCCAAACTAAATAAATTAACGGCAAAAATGTGACTCAACCAAAGGCATGTTTGGTATGCTGCTACCTGTTTGAACCGTTAATCTATTTTTGCAGTTTTTTTTGGACCACCAGAGACACAAAAATTACACACTACACCCATAAATGCGGCAACTGGACTGCACTTTGTGTGTTGAAGGCTGCTAACGTGGTTGTGTGTTGACAGCTGTCAGTGACCAAATGACGCAAGCCAGTGGGCTCATGTCAGGGGATTATGTAAGTGATTGGACAGCCATGCTGGAATTGCGCAAAGTGCCACATTACAGTCAGATTAACAACGGTCCTCCAGGCCAGAGAACATGGACAAACGGCAGTTTAATCAAATTCCTCTGAAATGTTTCACTGCTGTTCCAGATTGTTTCTGTAAATAACGAAACCCGTGAACATTATCCAAGCACCCTCTGTGGTACGACGCAAACCACTGGGGCTATTTGGGTAAGTGTAAGTTAGAAAATATGTCAGTGGGAAGAACTCCAGTTTAGGGAATCTGTTAGCTTCTGTTTGATTTATGAGATTAGCTGGTTTTAAATAGCCTAAAAATCACTGATTTATGTAATTTGGCCAAGATAAAAAAAAAAAAAAAAAAAAAAAAAAGCAATCTTTTATCTCGTTTCTCACAATTTACCTTCAAAATTCAGATTTTGACTTCTGGCTTTTTCTTGCAATTCCAAGTTTCGCAAATAATCTTGCATAATGTTGCATATCTTTTTTCTCAGACTATAGCGAGTTATTTTTTGCAATTTTATATCTAATTTAGCGATATCTAATTGCTGTGGGATAAAAAGTCGGCAGAAACAGGCTTTCATTATATTCCACTTGCACCGACAGAATAGCATAAATACTACATCTTATACTAAATAGTAAATTATTATGGCGTTGAGCTATTTTGGGAACTTGCTCGTCGCAATTTTCATTTTTTAATGTTATCGTAAAAACTATCAATTTTGCAACCGAGCCACAAAGAAAGGTGCTTTCAAGTGCTCGAACGGCAGTTTTGATCACACGGGCTTGTTTGTCAGCCGGTGCACACGTTTGTTTGTGCTTCCTGTTTAATTCCTCGTGTTTAATCACAGTCCGCCGCCATGATCCACCGTCACTTGAGACTGCCGGAGAGCCGAGAAGATCAGAGGAGATGAGCATGAGCGAGAGAGAGAGAGAGGCTGAGAAAAGAACTTCTCATTCTTTTTCCTCTTGTTGCTCCTGTAAATCGCTGAAGTGGCGGGTTCGACCCAGTGCTGGCTGCTTGCCTTTGGGCAGCTTTCAGGAGTAACTCATGCATGCATCTGTGTGTTTGTTTGTGTATGAGGCCATTAATTTTTCAGTGCCACACACAAAACTCAAGATCCCTCCCAGCAAACACAGCAGCTTGTGTTACCGTACTTCTAGATGTACCCAACCGGCTAAGTCAAATGCATTTTGACATGCCATATACAGCAGAGCGTTTCCCAGTCGGCAGTAAGGAGACATCTCACTTTAAGTGCCTGTGTCTTATTATTATCATTTTTATGCGCTGGTATTACACATATACATATTAAAAGGTTAACATTATTAACATATTTAAAAGCCTTTATGTAGTCTAAAGCTAGAATATTAACTAAACTAATGTGTAATAACTTGTACAGTATGTAAATAATATGAAATATCTGTCTAATCTATATCTATCCATCATGTACTGGTATTATTAATTAATAGAGCGGGTTTGTAGAACGTCATTTTTCAAGAAATCATAAAGAAACATAATAATAATAATAATAATATTATATTGCATAAATATGTACAAAAAATAATAACATAAACAGTGTTGTCAAATGATTAATCACAATAAATCGCATCCAAAAAGTTTTTGTTAACAATAGAGTACACACACGCGCAAATATTTTCAAAATAAAAAACTAAATTTAGATTTTGGATGCGATTAAATCAATTAATAATAAATTAAATTTATTTACAATTGAACAAATTAATAATTTTACAGCACTAACAATAAATACAATTACTGTATATTATAGTACATCAATACATTATAAAATAAAAATAATAAAGTATGCATATCATTTTTTTATTGTATAAGTTTGTCGTCAACACACTTTGCTTGAATTACATATTCTTCTCTGCATGAATTTAATACAAAAAAAATTATTTAGCGTTTTAATCTACTTGCTTTAGGTTGATTGCTCATTTTGCAGCAAATATCTAAATCATGGCGTACAAGATGCGCGTCGAATAACAGCAACAAATATCAAAGTGTTTTTTTTCCAGCTTTATCGCCCAGTCCTAGTCCTCATTTATGCCTTATGTGGCAAAGATTGACGAGCTTTCTGGCTGCAAGTGTGAGCGCGACTGCACTCAGGGGAACAGAACAAAAGGATGGGGGTTACGATACAGACAAGTTGCACGGAGAGGAGCATGTGCGTGCCAAACTCACTCCTCCGCCCTGCCCCGACACCCTTTTTCTCTCTCCTTCCGTCTGTCTCCATCTCTCTTTCCTCCTGTCCTCCTCTGTTCAGTGACAGGCAAAGTGTTTCCATCGGAGCAAGGAAGTCTAGAGCCACAGGGCACGCCACCTCTCGCTGTGTCACAGTGCACCTGAATCCCAGAGGAACGAGAGACAGGGAAAGAAAGACGGGAAAGACGGAGAGAGAGAGAGAGATAGAGAGAGGTGCATTTGCATTGCACCGTCTGTGCCGTGTTGCTCCAACAAACACAAATCAAACGCAGGCAAACATTCCACACGCATAAACATTTATCTTTGATTTGAAAGCGAGTCGAAGTCATTATCGCAATCATACGGCGCATAAAACAGGATTCAGACCAGGTCTAAACACGTCATTTGTTTGTAAACCGTCGCAAAAAAAAAACGTGTTATAATGTGACGGGAAATTTTGCGCAGTTGAGCGAGAGCTCGCCATTGTCTATTTTTGTTTACGAATGCCATGTGTGGCGACGCTTGACGTTGCACATCGCCGAGGCTTAGAATCATTGAAGCCGAAACATCAGAGGAGCCATTTTTGGAGTCATGCTCCTGCAGTTTTTTTTTTTTCCACTGTGTCGGAAGATGTTTTTTTCCTCATCTGAAACCATTTCCAGACTGCTTACGAATACGAATGGGACTCTGCCAGCCGGGCAGGAGAGGCCGGCGCTGATCTCTTAACATGCGATATGAATTTGAGCCCTGTATGGCTGATTTAATCTTCGATTGGGAGCTTCAATCTCCCGCAGCTGAGCGCTTTAGTTAAACACCAATCAGATCACACCGAGTTCTCAGGGGAGCCAATCCGGCACAATGAATGACAAAACAATAAACACGAAGGAATGAATATATATATATATATATTCATGCACAATTACACTGAGAAAACCTTTGCACAACAACAAAGCAGCTTGTTCGACGGCACAAGGGAATTCGGTTTCCATGTGGCGCTGGTGTTTTAGACCAGTAATTGCTGCATTAATATGTATTTCCGGGAGAAGCATCATGGCTCTAGATTAGAGGTGTGCAAAGCTAAAGTTTGAGTGTCTATATATAATAATTTGCTTACCATGGTTGTGCAAGAAAAACAGACATTTTTGATTCAGACAAGATTAAACAAGTCTATGAGTCCAGTGCCATCAAAACAACTGATGAACAAAAGATTGAAGAACGTGTGTGTGTGTGTGTGTGTGTGTGTGCTGGTATTCCAACTAATACATTAACCACCCCCTTAACACACACCGATCCTAAACCTGATTGACTCAGTCATTGGCCAGACGAGAAAGCACCGATTTCTACAGAGAAATACTTTTTCAGTAGGGTTTGCTAATAGACACAGCCAACAGGATTCGGCGAGTCGACCTGCAGCTGGGTCTCTAACACCTGACTGCACAATGTTCCATCCAGCCTCTAATCACTGCGCAGCTAAACACATACGTGTCTGGTAACGCACTACAGTGTTTACCATGTTATTTTGTAGGAAATTTAAACAGCGGGTGTAGATGAAAAAAAGTAAAGGCGGCACTGCCATAGAAGAAGCGTTTTGGGTTCCACAAAGAACCTATTTGTGAACAGTTCTTCTTAATGTGAAGAATATTTAAATAATCTAAAAATCTAAAGAACTATAAAGGTTCTTCTTCAATTACAATTGAAGCAAAAAAGTTATGGCAGTTCTTAAGCTCATTATATCCCAATGGGTCAAATAAAATTCTGAACATACTTATCATTTAATAACCATTTTTACTCAAAAATGTCATATTACTCAATTCATGCTCATTTTAGCGGGTTTATTCAAACAAAATGGCAAATTCTGTCAACATTTATGGTTCCAAAAAGGTGGAAAATGTCCCGTAAACTCTGGAAACGTTTTAAAAATGTTGACAACTTTGCAATTTGGAAACTTTGGAAACTGTGAAAGGCAAACTTGAAAAAATGTATCATACAATGGAAGTCAATAGTGTCCAAAGTTCCTATTTGGACCATACTGACTTCCACTGTACAAAGTTGATGTACCCTTTAAAATAGCTTATACACTTAAAATGTCTGTTTGTTTCAACCCAGCTTTAGGCAAAATATGTGCTAATCAAATCAAAGTAAAAAAAAAAGTAATAACCCAACAGCAGGTTTAGTCCATATTTGATTACATTTAGGCATGTAGGCTAGTAAATGATGACAGAATTAGCATTAGCATGGGTGAATTACCAGTAAATAAATCAGAACTCAAAACAAAAACAGAAATGGGGGGAAAAAATCATTGCACCATTGTTCAGATATATTCAACATTTTAGTTCAATAGGGTTCTTCGGCCTCAAATAAAGCCCCGTTTGCCTGCTCTAACTATTGCTAGATATGCTGTATGCAGCTTTAACCGGTTGAAACCGTGTTGCGTTGTCTTGCGTATTTGTGTGTGCGTGCTCGTACACGTGTGTGTGGCTCTGCTGAGATAGTTGAGGGATAAAGCGTTCCATTTACCCAGAGACCAACTCTGCTTTTCTGCTCGTTTCAGGGGAATCGGACCAAACACCTGGCCTGATTCCTTACTCAGCTGTTCCTTCCTTATCCAAGCCTGCATTCACACATAAATCATTAGCCGATCCTTTCCTTCCCAAACGTCTACTTATCTTCAGATTTTCAACCGCCCAGCTCGCAACTCGAGTCTCTTGGTGGAGTTCTGTTTGATTCCATCGGACGACGGCGGGGTTGTTGTTGTTGTTGTTTTGAACCGGCTGCCTTTCGCTCGGCTGTCTGCGCAGGCGGCCGGCCGGCCTCGGAGTCGTGTCTTTCAGAGTACAGTAGGGCACGCTCGGCGGCCACTGCCCCAGCTGGCCCTGTCTGTCAGCCCCAATAACGTCTCCAGTCCGCTCAGAATGTGTCACCCTCCTAACCATCATATCGGTTTACATAACAAGCACTGTGTCCTGGGCTCCAAGGTCAAAGCAGTCACAGTCACTGGCTTTGCTGTGCCTGGCGGTGAGGAGCAGACAACCGTCCTAAGAATGCAATTAATAAATCAGGCAGAAATTTTCGATTGGAGGTTAAAATGACACGCATACTCGATGAAAAGTTGGACCACTTGAGTGTGCTAGTGTTTCTATCCCAGCCATATTTCTGGGACAGAACTGATGAAAAATACCCAGACATTCATTAACGTCGATAAATGAAGAGTACTAAACAAGTATTTCCAAATTAAAAATGTTTCCACTTCCAGGTTTTCTCCCTGCCTATGCCATTTTTATATTAGAAATGTTGTCTATGCTAACTAATGTCCACACAGAGAAGGAAAAACAGTCATTTCCGGTTTTCAGTTTTTCCCGACTGATGCTATTTTCGTATTAAAGTACCGTCCATACAACGAAGGAAAAAGCAGTTGGATGGAACAATAAGAATAAAACAAATCCACTCCTGATTTTTTTGCAATCACTCCACACCAGGTTTTCAATTTCTCCTGATAATAATTTTATATTAAAAATGCTGTCAACTCGAAATAACATCCATGCTAAAATGTAAAAACACCAAATCACAAAGCTTTTTGTAATCACGCCACTTAAAACTCCACTCCAGGTTTTTCATCTCTCTCTACTACAAATGACCTTTTACTTCTCTCCAATTAGCATTATAACTCATATATTTTCTACTATGGAAGCATTTTAATACATGGTTTTAATTGCACTTTATTAGATACAACGCTGCAAACAACAAGTGCAAGTGTCAAACGTCTTGTTTACAAAAAAAATGTAAAAGCAGCATCGCGGAATGCGAAACACAGTGTGAACGGCTACTAATAGTCGACTGTTTAACATGTGCTGAAGTCTTGCTGACATGCAGTTGCATTATAGGCCGTTAGCGCGTTACGCCCGTGATGAAGCGGTATCGCAACGATCTTAGAGCGAGAGATAACACAGACGCTCCGAAAAACGCTCCAGGCAAAAACATACAGCTCTGCTTCTGCTCCGCATACTCAGGTTAGAGATAGCAAGCAGCAACTGCAATTAGCTTAATTTCGAAAACAACAGGAGACTTCTGGCATTCAGGTCACCGGTGAAGCACAAGGCAAATGCGTGCATGTTTGTATGTGTAAAATAGTGTGTATTTGTGCATGTGAGCCAATGGATTCATTACTCAACACATTGGGTAATTCTAGCCTTGATGAGAAAGCATTATATCACCTCTCTCTCTCTCTCTCTCTTTCTCTCTCTCTCCATCACACTCTCTTCCTTCCCTCCAGCTACCTGAGAGTGCTGCTCTCTTGTCAGTGAAGGAAAAGAGCAGCCAAGGACAGGCTAGATGAATGACATCAATGGCTTCAGCAAGGCACTTGCAAGGATGTGTGACTGAGACAAATGGTCCTTGTTACATTAGAAGGCGATACCGAATCCTGCCATTCTCTGATGGAGCCCTGATAGAGCTGTAACCAGACGCACCCAACCTTTCCACAGATCCGCTGCATCATGGGACCTCCGAAAGGCAGCTTTCTCAGGCATTCAGCTGGGGCGCCTGCTATCTCTGTGTCTCTCTCTTTCTGCTTCCTTATTATTCGCCGCAGTCTCCAAATTACCTCTTTGCTTACAAATCTGCAGGTCAATAGCTTCCTGTCCTTAAAATATAAAAAAATATATTTCTTGACCATTAATATTGCTTACCCATCAGTTCATACAACATATAATCCTTTTCAAAATAATCCTGGACAAATTATTAAAAAAAAAAAAAAAAAAAAAGAAAAAAAAAAGAAAAAGAAAATACAACACACGCAAATATCTAAAAAAATATTATACTAAACTAGATAAAATGTTATTTTTACTTATATAATATATATATATATATATATATATATATATATATATATATATATATATATATATATATATATATATATATATATATATATATATATATATATATATATATATATATATATATATATATAGGGGTGAAAAGTAACTTGACCATGTTCGCTACGGACTTTATAAGATTCACCAAACAACTTAGGAGATAAAATGTCTTAGCTACTTTTCTGTCCATCAGCTATAATGGTTGCTACAGCCCTGATGGATAGAAAGAGAGGGAGAGAAGCTGGGAAAAGGATAAAGATGGATCTTTATTCAAAGGCAGTAAAACATCTTTGTGTACTATAAAAGGTATGTTCAAGTGGTGCCGTTCTTCAAGATGAAAAGCTACTGAAGTATTTACTGTGCTCTTGTACAAACATAATCACTGCTAATGCACACCGATCCGATTCAGATTAGTAATGTCAATATTTACCTCTTAAAACATAAACAGCCTAGCGAACCTACATTTATGGGCGCAAAACGCTTAGATAATTCACTCTCGGATTTGTAACGTCAACAGACAATTGATATAAAAACATACGAGCATATGGCACCACAGTAAGAAGTTATTCTTTTCTGCCAACATTTTCAAAGACATTTTTCAATAAATAAACAATTAAATGAATTAGTTAGTATACAAGAGATTTATGTGTACGATATTATTGTAATAATACTGTAAAATGTATTTTCCCTTCTGATGTTTTCAAGTATCTAAGTTACAACAAAATGTTTTCTATTTTAGCCAGAGGCACAGAAAACTGTTGTATTTAGTTAAGAAATGCTAAATGTAATAGCAAAGCACTGGTCCGATGGGCATGTGACATTTCTGCCAACTCAGAAATGCTCGCATATTTTTACTGTTGATCCCTGATGTGTTTTACACAGTCATGAACACACAGCACTTACGACCTGAGCAGCCAGACATTCCTTGATCCTACAGTGTGAAATGTGGCCTCACACTCTCTGCTGTCAGACAGAGTTCAGAGACGTCTTACGGCGCACAAATCTAGTGTTTTCACAGCCCTGGCCTGGTTCTATTCTGCATTACACAGCCATATACAATGCATTCTGTAGCACTAAACATTGTGTTTAAATGACTGTATGCTACCTCTTTGTGAACCTACCTGGCGCCCAATGGAGGGAACTCTAATCCCGGCCAGTGAAAAGACACGGGCAGATTAATGATTGCATAAATACATCAAAATCCTGTGGAATTATACTGAACCACAGAGCCACATTCAGCAACGAGGGAAAAAGGCTATTAGAGTCAGCTGATTCTCTGTAAATCCCAAAGACCTGGAAGCCTTCTTGGGTTTTCCTTCACTAGCCTCATTAATACTCGGAAAAGAGAGTCATTCGAGGAAATGGGATGCTTGACGTTGTGGTGTTTAGGATCACCTGAGCAAACACCACTGAAATGTACAACAGTGGAATTTAAACCTGTTCCCAGAGAGCCTATTTGCCGGGTTTCCATCTAAAGTTGCGAATTTAAATTTGAAAAAAAGTGCAAAATTAGAATGTCGCATAAAACATTTGTGAATAAGTTTCCGTCCGACAAGTGGCACTAAATATTACAAATTAAAGTGGGATCAAGAATATAATATTTTTAAATAGGCAATAATAAATGGCTCAGCGCGATTGGACGATTAATGTACAATTAATGCATTTTGTGAATACAGTTGTGTAACAGTTCTGGGAGGCAATAATACAGAAATACTTTGACGGCAGATTTTGCTCGGGCATTTTGGAATGACCGTAACGTTTCAGAAAAATCACAAGACTTTTTTTATGTGCACTGACAAATTTATTAGGCATATTCATTTCCATCTCCTACTATCCGCATGAACCCTTTCAAAAACCACCTCAAGTGAGCGTGAAACCTTTTGGCGAATTTTTGTAAATTTGGCATTTATATCACACTGTGCGGCAGAGTTTAGCTTCAACTCTGAACCAGCTAATCAAGAATTACTAGAAACCTGTGTGTTGAAATTGTTATAAGCTATACTTTTCAGGATATTGGCTAACCAGGAACAGGATTGGACATCCCTGATGTACAGGATAAAATCATCACCAATCATCACAAATTAAAATCAAAACAATATAGAAAGACTCTACCAGACAGCTCAGCTCAGCTCAAGCCGGAGAAATCAGAGGGACATCCCTTTCCCTGCTTCAAGGGGCTGTTCTTCAGAATAAGTACAGAACGTAACCCGCCCCCCCGGCTAATGAGGGGTGACATGGGCCCCCTCTGAGGGAATCCTCCAGGCGGGACCCCTCCAGGCACATTCATTAAGAGATGAAAAGCTGTGTCCTGGGGCAGTGCAACCATCCGCCTGGATCCGGACATGTTTAATTTGGAGACTGTACGATTGGCCGCAGCTCGGCTGGAAGAGCAAAGGGAGCCAATGAGAAACTCAAGGCAGTCGCCTACACATAATAAGATCAAAAGTGCACGTTAATCAGACGCTATTGTCATATTTGTGCTGCGTGTTTGCCATTTTCCTCATAATTTCTCTTCGTTATTGGGAAAAATGGGGGAAGAAAGGAATAATTTGAATTCAATTACACTGAAAAAAGACCAAGGGCCATTGGAACAGGGCTAATTAGCAAGTAGGCTTTGTATCATGTACCTCACGCATCCTTTTATCCAATTCTACTTTAAAATATTATTGCGGAATCTCTGTAATGATGCAGAATGCAGTATGTGTCCAGCTGCAAATGTTTCTAAATGGGCCGCTGTTCTGGAATCCAATGTGATCATTAGCTTCACGAAGTCTCGTATTTATTACCAATGTCTCTTTGTGCTCGTTAGAGATGTAGAATCCGTTTCCCGTAATTAGTAACTTCTAACCTTTGGAGCTTCTAATCCCAACTGAATTGCGGATTTGTACATCAAAGCTCACTTTTCCATATAGTCAGGTCCTCGAAATTTGAGAACTCGCAATTATTTGTATAGCGCGGATACAAACATCACTTCTTCAATTTCCCCTTTCAGCCAGAATCCCGTGGGTTTGCAGTAAAGACTTCCTAATCCACTCCAGTGCAATCCAAATATAGAGTTAACACTGCATCCCAAAAACTCTAATGCCGTGCCAAGAGACGAGCTGTGCACGTAAAGTGGAAATGGCTTTCCCGTCTTTTTTATTATTCACATTGTAGATTAGATTTCTTTGGTGGCTTAGCGTACATGCTGTATGGAGCATGGCGATCGCTAAAGGGGGTGAAATCAAACGTGCTCAACCAGCGTGAGCGTGACTGCTCTCTGCAGTCCTTTCCCTCCACCATTAATTGAAAGTTAATTAAACAATCGATGTTCTCTGGCCTGGGCGTCTAATGTCACAGCTTGTCCAGCGCCTTTGATAATGGGCTCTTGATGTTGAGAGAGTTCCGGCAATTGGAGCCTTATTACTGTCAAGGTTTGAGGAGAACACAATGTGTAATGAATGTAAGCTAGTTTTAGCCTTGGGGTAAAAAATTGAGTTTAACTCAGTTAAGATCACATTATGATATAGTTGAAATTATGAAATATTTATGTGAGCCAAAATTACAAGATATAAAGTTGAAATAAAAAATCATGAAGTCACAATAGTCAATTTATTGTAATTGCTAGAAATAGTCACAATTATATATTTTTTTCAACTTGAAATCACATTTTGAGTTTGTTTTGCGATTTTAATAAAGAAATTAATATTGTGAGAAAGCTCCAATTATGAGAAAGCCATATTTATAATAGTTGTGAAAACAGTAATGAGATACATATGAGTCATATTGTTGCAATTACTATTTACAGAATCACAGTTATTATATATAAATTTGCATTTACACAAAAGCTGCAATTATGAGAATGTTGGTTACATGTCTTGCAACTGTAAAAAAAAAAAAAAAAAAAGGTCTCAATTGTGAGATATTAAGTCACACTGCAAGACATATACTATATACAAACTCTATGAGATAACAATTGTGACTTATTTTATCTTAAGTATAAAGTTGCAATTATGAGCAAAAGTATTAGGTTATTATTTAGTATTAGGCCATTAAAGTGGAAACAGGCCTCCATAGTGATGACTGTACAGAATAAAGGAGGGGGAAAAGAACACACTAAGAAGAAAGGGCAGCAGTTAAGTGTGAGCCTGTAGTATTAATTGGCTGTAATGAGGAAATAACATATGCAGAAGACACACACTGTGACACAGAGTATGGGCATACAGTCGATCTCACCATCACACACAACCACATTTAACACATTCCCTGAATATGAGCTGACAAGATTTTTTGAACACTTTCTCAAACCCACCCACGACTATGGTCTAACCAACAAGTCATGTGTGAATCTCTGGAAAACTTGATGATCTGACACAATTTTAAGCTTTTTTTGAAGAAAATGTGAGCAGTGCTTGTCCGTTTATTAGCCGCCAAAATGCTCTGAGATCTTTTGGCTGTTTTGTTGCCCGACAGGTGAAATTTGTTAGTACAGTCTCCTCAACAATGCCACAACAAACAGACAGGAAATAATACTTTGCATTAGAAGGTTTGTTTTGAACGATAATACCTCAATGCTAAGTTTAACATGCTATGTTATTTTGCTATCCCGCTGTGGTTTTACATTCCCAGCGCGTTAAAGAAACATACAATTGCTTAAAACCTAAAACAAGGTACCTGTTTAAAGTTTGACACCATGTTCTCGAGGGGCTGTTTTTTTTGTTGTCCCACTGGCTAATGATTAGCCTGAGTTAAATAAACAATGACGGTGAGGGGTATTTAAGGGTAAACAGATACTCTGCTAGAAACACGACTCAGAAGGGACGATCTCCTTCCCTACCAAACTGAAAAAAGAGACGCCTCACACACACTTAAATTACTGTGCTAGTAACCGAATACCTGCTAGCGCTAGTCAGGTACGGCTGCGATTCAATGTCATGGAAAATCGCTATCTGTGACAACGCCAATAGAGATTCATAGCCCTGTCAGGCCTATGTCTTCATATATAGCGAGATTACAGCAAGGGCGAGCGCGTCTTCTCGAGTCCTCGCCGCACATGTCAGATTTATTGTTCGATAGAAATATAACATATGAAAAACTCCGAACATGGCTTTGAGCGATAGCAATAACCTTGCACGTACCCGAGCGATGATTAATGGTCGCACGCGCGGACGGCGCGTCGGGGGTGGAACGCGCCGCGGATGGTTTGGTGAACTCGACGGAGACTGAGAAAATATCCCCGCGCTGTAACAAATTGCATTGTCTGTTTATTCCAGTCGGAGTTTATGAAAGAGACAGACAAACAGGAGGTTGATGTATTGGCCTCATGTCACGGTATGGCAAGCACATTCACACATACATTCATCTCTCCGTTTAGAAGCCAAATGATACGTCTAATTTGCTGCGAGCCCGGTTATTTTTAACTTCTCCAGCTGTCAGATAATGGAGCTTGACTGTCAGTGCCGGTGTGTGTGTTAAAAAGGTTGCACTCTTTTTCAATTTACCGTTCTGTTTGAGTGAATTAGAAAATCCACATTCCATTAGTGGGGATGATTGACATGTCTTTTTTCCTTATCAAAACCAAAGG
The DNA here is from genome assembly GCF_018831695.1 of Puntigrus tetrazona. Lineage (NCBI taxonomy): Eukaryota > Metazoa > Chordata > Actinopteri > Cypriniformes > Cyprinidae > Puntigrus > Puntigrus tetrazona. The sequence continues at coordinate 11,723,194 of NC_056723.1, forward strand.
CAGATGTTAAAAAAAAAAGAGAGAGAAAGAGAGAGGGAAGGGAATGAGAGAGGGGAGACAGTTGACTGGGGTTGGAAACACATCTTTTCCCAACAGCTATCTGAACTGTTTTGACATTCCCTCCCCAATAATTACAATGCTGTGAATTTGCCTCAAAAAAAGCTTCTTCTGAAATCACTTGAAAGAGTCGGTTTCTCTCGTGCTTATTAATTAGATAGAACTATGTCTGTTCGGAATTGGGTTGAATCGCTGGCTTTCTAAATAAGCCTTGAAAGCTTCCCATTCATTGTCTGAAAATCTGTCTCATGATGTTTTAACGTAATGCATGCAACATTACAAAAGTCTTGAAAACACAACGTTAGTCTCGTCTCGTTTGACTAAAAAAGTTAGTTGATGAAGGGATTTTTGATTGTCAACGCTAACAAAGATTAAATGAAAACAGTTCTGACAAAAATAAATAAATAATAATGTGAAAAAAAACTTTGCTAAAAATGTGCTAAAAAGTTTCTTAAAATATTTCAGTTAAATAAGATTCACAGATTCTGTCAGAGAAAAACTACGAATCAATGTAACATGACAAAATATTGACTAGGCTCAATATTCAAAAAAGCATTTCTGTCAAGTCCAAAACTATGACTACAACAAAAACCACAGAAAATCGTAAAACTGGCCACAGTGCATTTTTACTTCACCCCTAGGGGCCTGAAAGAGGTTATGGTTCCCAAAGACAGCGTTTCTTACTTGTCTTTCTCACCCAAACACAAACATACACACGCTTGCGAAAGTCTTACATAACACCTCAGGCAAATGGACTGGCTGGTATTTTGAGCACTGGTGATGAAGATGAATCTGAATGCTTGCTGTAATGAGAGCTCTGATAATGGATCCTGTGGCATCCTCACTTCATTTAATAGCAGTGTAAATCATGCTGGCTATGCGGCCTCAGCATTGAAGGGGGTTCGACAAAATGCAACCATCACTGGTGAAGCCAATATTAACCACATTCAGAAGACTAGCGTAGTCTCCCCACCATATTTCTTAACTAATTTAACCACAAAGATTATCTTGATCAAACAGTATCACCATAACCGTGATAAGTCACATGAAACAGGTTCAGATGGTCAACAGGACGGCCCACCAGCTGGCTGAAAAAAACGCAAAAACACAATGTAAACATGTCAAACAAAAAGACAAATGTAAGGGAAAGTTGCTAATGCTGACTAGCATTGAAAAACATATCCGTCTCCAGTGAACAGTTTACTGACAGGAACCTCTTGCTAATATCAGTCTCATGGATGAGGTGGTCTATAAATATTGCTCTATTTTCAGCACCTAACAGAAACATATGAAAAAAAAAAACAATGATTTATGGGTTAAAAGAAAGATGATTTTCGAACAGCTACAATGGGGAAGCTATTGCTAATGCTGACTACAGAATTCAACTGCCTTAAAGAATTTTCCATCCCACATTTGGCATTCAAAAACACCTAGACTGAATATAATAATGTGTAAAAGAAGCAGATAAAGATAGACAAAGAAACATAAGTGAGAAAAACAGTAGCAACTGGAAGAGAGACAGAGGACATTTCTAGAAAGAAGCTAAGCGTCTTAAAATACCATGACAGGGATTAAATCTAAACCAGCCTCACGGGTAAATGAAGTCAAGTGTCCTGCTCAGGTGCTGACCTGACTCCAGAGCTCAGGTAATTCAGGTTTGACCTCACCTTACTCTAATTAAATGCTTACCAGCGCTAGTGAAAGTCTCTATTATGGCTATCTTAGTTTGTGATGCCAACGAGACAACATTTAGTATTACCATTTACTCCAGAAATTGGAAAAAAAACAACAGCAAAAGACACAATTATTTCATATTTTAACCCCATCTTCCACTATTCCCGAAACGCATACAAAGTCAAAAAACCAGCAGTGTGTAACAACATGACATCATGTCGTGGTACAGATGGCATGACCTCATGCCGGTGGAATATGCAAAAGTACATGTTCTTGATTACATGTCTTTATTTCTGTGCCACTAATCGAAATCAGATGACATTTCCTGAAAGTACACCAAGGAAAATTTCACATTTTCCAGAGAGCTTGAACATTTTATTGACTTCAAAGCTGCCACTTTGTTCAGTTTGTCAATAAGGAAATTTTAAATATCTAACAGCTAATTTGTTTTGAGTCGATAAGAAAACAAGAATTTTCCTTGGCATGAAGTTTTACGTAAAAAGCATGTTTTTAAATTCTTATAATGAGCAAATAGAATTAGTTTGTATTCTTTATCCATTTCACAAGCTTACTCCATTTACGAACTGTACATGGAATGATCCTAACAGCTGTTTCTGGCTAATGTTGCTTTTCAAGAAATATGAAGGAATTGACCTTTACTATGGATTTTGTTCCTCAAAACATTCCACATGTACTGTTTGGCCCTCCAGAATGCAACTCTCAGCCTACTACACAAACTGCATTGCTTTCTCCTTCACAATCCCAGCACACAAATTGCATTCGGCTTGTTTGCAGGAATAAATAAACGACTGGCAACCCATGTCGTAGATGATCACGTATTGCTTTGGGAGTTTTTTTTTTCCAGACTGAGCCTTTGCGACGTTGCTCCATGCTAGTTAAATTACAGAGAGGGCTGTAGCGGGGGACTCCTCCTGTCGCAATTCTCCCAGCGTGTTTGTCAACAGTGCAGCCTGTCTATAATTGCTGTAATTGTCAGGTTAAAGCGGGAAAAAACAAAAGCGGGCTCATTTTGCTCATTTTGGCACAACCAGGGCCATGTCATTAACAAGGACCAGAGATTTGGAGACACTTTCTTGTAAAGACTGGGTGAGAGAGAGAGAGGAGTTGATAAAAATGGCTGCCTCTTATCTCTGCTATGCATATGAAAGGCTTATGCTGTCTCCATGACAGACTCTACGCCTCGTCAGTGTGGGATTCACTGAGGTAGAGTACAGCAAAGGACAGAGAGAGAGATGAAATAATGTAAAGATGGCTAGGCATCATTTTATACGTTTATGTACATGTGTAGGTGTGCGTTTGTATTTATGAGTCCACATGTGTGGCTGTGCATTTGTGTGGGGGTGTTAAGCGAGAGATAAAAAGAACCGAGTTGGGTTTAGGTATGAGAAGGAAAGAGTCAGGGATAGATTACAAGCCACCCTCTGAAAACACATAGTCACCCGCTTGAGAGATTAAAAAAAAAATACTTTTTTCTCCTGTGCGTCTTGGCTCAGGTTCAGCCTTTTCAAGTATGTTGTCAAAACAGAGAAGTGTGCATTCTACAACAAGCTCAAATCCGCCCCTTAATCTGTAATGAATACTTAATCCAAGGCGTAATATAGCACCTATAATTACAATAATGAGGAAGGGTATTTGAAGAGCCAATCATTTTCATTTCTGAGTGCTGCTGTAGCGTTTATTCATCTTATTAATCAACATTCTCAGAGCCTCTTCTTCTTTTGTTTCTTCGGTTGTGCTCCGTTCCCAAAATAAACAACGTGTCTCTTTGAGCTACAGCTGTATAATTTGTCAGCGCAGCGAAAGCATTTATCTATAAATTTATTTTCAATTTGAGGCGTGCTGGAGTAATGAAATCTGAATCAAGTGCGAAGAGCGGATTATATTAATAAACGGCAATACCGGCTTGTTGGAAGGATATGGGGTCAATACAAATATATACCTGGTAAATTACCTGGTTGAATTTACTTGCATTATAATGTTGACTAGGTAGAAAACTTGTTGTTGTTCCTGTAAGGGACATGTGTGTCCCAGCTTTGTGAAAATATCAAAATATGATTAACATTGCAAAGATAATCTTTTGTTTGTTATTTCCAGTTAAAATAAGATCTACTCCCACTGCTCACAGGGAATTTTGGGTTAACTTGCATTAGCAGGGTCATGTCCTATTGGGAATTGAATTCAGAATGCTTGAGTGGATTAGGCATACAGACAGGTATACAGGCAGATGTAATATTTCATATTGTACAAACAAGACAACAGAAAGTAAATAGCTAATGGACTTTTGAAAAGTGCAGTAAATGACACACTAACAGGGGCATGAACTTTACATAGTACATATGACACTAGAGACATAGCTCATAAAACTCTCATTTCAACAAAGGAACGAAAAACAGCCATAAAGTTTGTGATTTAATCTTTGAAGACTCCCTTTCTGTGCTCTTGATGCTAGGTGTCTCAAAAAAGAAACTTTTGTTCAGCTTCATTCCCCTGACAGACTTCAGTTATGTGAAATCCCTGTCTTTAAACCCTGAAATCAGAGGATGGTCCATCAAGGGCACTTGGTTCCATCCTGTATTAAAGGTGCTTCCATCATTGTCCATGTTCCCCATGGATCTGCTACAAGAGCCACTGATGGGGCTTAGAGACACAGTCTTCAAATCCCGACTTAAACTGACGCCTCTGATCAACCAACCAGTCATTTCAGTTCTAATTAAAGAAGGCCACTGAAGTGAATCCTCTTCTGGCTGTAAACAAGTCCCCTAAAGATACCGGTCTAAGGCTTACTCTTTTAAAGTAGTGTTATGAAGGGGGCCTGTTTCTTTCAATCCAATAACTTTTCTGAAAGAGTAATATAATGGTATGGTGCAGAGCAAGTGTACACAATCCTAGTCCCGGAGGCCCACCTTCAACACACTCCTTACCTGTTCTACAGTACCCTACCTTTATTCTTGGTTTAAACTAATTTGAATCTGGTGAGGGTTTTGCAGAACATGGTTAACCATTTAGATGTGACCAGAGTGTTCTTGACTGTAATTTTCAAGGACACCCAAAACTCTGATGAGTTTTGTTTAGTTAGTACTAAAAAAACAAACCTCAGCACGATATTTAGTTTGCTGAAATTTGAATCTCATCCCTCTGATGGGATCTGCTTACCCGCTTTAAGAAAGATCTGTATTTTCCTTGAATTTACCACACAGCTGAAGTATGAGCAGCTATTAGAGACTGCTATTGGTGATTACTAGTGGTGATACATTGCATGCAGACAAAATTAAACACACAAAGGACAGAATGCCAGCCAGGCCTGAGAGGAATGACGCTTTCTCTATCTACTATCACTCCCACACATAAAGGTTCTGTACATTGTTCCCCAAGAATTCCCGCCAACTCTTCCCTCCAAAAACAGAGGATCCCCTATTCACCCGTTGCATGCTTTGTTTAACACGTTCGTTCTTGGTGACAGCTGGATAAAGGCGGTGTGACTTGTGGCGAAAACATCAAGGCAAGGCAGCTGTCCGTCAAGGCTGCGAGGCGGCTGACGGGATGGGAAAATGTGCAGTATGCCGATAAATATTTAATGCAAACTAATGCAACGCAGGACTCTTCCCCACTGGCCAGAGGGAGGGGAAATGAGAGCAGGTAATTATCCCAGTGCCCGAAGGCCAAAAATGATGGAGATTGCAGAAAGCAGGGATATTTAGCCCGGCTAATGAAGGCTTGCATTCTCTCGGTAGGCAGTGGGAGGTGAGTGTGTATCGCTATGTGTGTGTGTGACTGTGCGGAAAAAAAAGGAAGATAGAGCTAGAGAGAGAGTCCTGTGTGTTTCTGCCCAGGCAGGCGGTGGGTCTTGATAAGGCATGATTACATAATGCTCTATCCAGCGTACTGTGTGCTAACATTGGAGCACTCTGCTGCCCCATCCCTTTCTCTCTCTGCAGGACCTGTCCAAACCAAGCCATCACACAAACACACACATACACAGGCCCCAATGGTGAGTAGTGAGCAGAGCCTGAGGCAGCAGCCAGTGTGGATTACTGAAAGGAATCCTTGCCTTGCGGTTTAAGATCTCTTTCTCCTGAACCTCCTCTAGGATCAAGAGTGTTTTTTAGTATCTGCATTAGGCAGATTCACTTTTGCTGAACTGGAACTGAGATTTTAACCTGAATTCATTCTGATTCTACACCTACCAACCGCAAAAGCATGGTCCAATGTAGTGCTATTCTGTACAGACAGTGCATGTTAAAGATTAAATCAAGGTTGTGAATACAAGTAGTACAAATCGTCATGTGGGGTCAGTGAATTTCATTACCACCTGCTTTGGACCTGTCAAACAAAATGCTCTTCCTTAAGCCTGGCTTGTTTAACCCTACTGTAATATCTGAGTTATCTCCCTTTCTCTTTCTGTGGCCCTCGAGTGTAGGCAAATCGAAAGCAAGTGCTGAGTTTGTGCAGCTCTCCGCAATTCTTATGAAAATTTAACCATGCTATTTGGATTCACACGCTCTTCCTAGCTAGGGCAGCCACGCGCTGGCATTGAAATTCTTAATTCCGTTCGTCCCGGTCGGTGGTAGGAAATGACAGGGTAACAGGATTCTGATTTGCACGATAACCTTCCTTCTCTGGACCCCAGGTACCTGTCCAGTCAGGGCCCTCTTTATCATGTTAATCTGAGAACGTGTGTGGTGTGGAAGCTAAGCAGGAACATTGCCTATCCGTAGTCTGAGTCAATTGGCTTCGTAAGCCGAAATGTCAATTCCAATGCGGATCAATTACAGATTAAATAACTGTGTAGAGGTTAGCATCGAGTGTAATGTAAACTGAAGTAACTAAAGTAATCAGGTATGGCTTTGAACACTGCAGCTCTCAGGTTTGATTTAAGTGTTGAATTGTACCATTTATGATGATGCAATACACAAATACTACTGTTTATTTGAGTTAATTTAAGCTCTAGTAAGGCAAGAGGCAGAAAAATAGAGAGAGATAGAGAAAGAGACAGTGTAAGATGCATGACTTGTGGGTTTATAGGGGAAGGCCTCCTGCTATTAGAGGCAGAGCAGTACAGATCTGTTGTTTGGAGAGTTTGCGTCGAGAGTGTGCATCTCTCTCTTTCCTGTCACCATCGCTGCATGAGCACACATACACACACCTTTACTACACAAACTTGTCTGTTTGCCATCCTGCTGTGCACTGGATACCACACACAGCTACGATCATTTCACCTTACCCCTCAACAAGCTAACAAACACAGGTACAAATGCACACACAAGCTCTCCAACACTCCACACACATGCAAATTCCCGTTTTACATAATTAAATGCATCATTTAAAATCAGGCTTTGATGGTTCCTCTAGTAGCACCTTGTCATGTGGTTGCAGCAAGCGTCTGGGACTGTGATAATTGCATCCCTATAGTAGAGCTGCTGGGCTGTGCAGCAAACGGGGAATTACCCGCCAGGTCCAATGCTCACGTCCTCAGTGCACTCACAGAGAATCTGGTAGACAACTGTAGCATGTTGGGATGTAGACAAGTACACTCAAGTATGTACTGGGTTACCCGTTTACACCTGTCCTTCAAACTTGAGAGAACTGGATCTTCTGAAGCTGTGAATGAGCAAATGGAAGACATTCCTTCATGACCTGCTTTACGAATTCTCCACTAATGTGGGTTCGCTTCACGCCATCCTCTGGGAGGAACGGAAGTGGTTGCAGTTGGCGGGGATGTGCCAGATGGGGGTGGAGACAGATGCAGTAGATTCACAGGCGTTATTAATGGAGAGCTACCATCCCAAACGACCTTGAGCGGAGCGAGCCACCCACCACAAGAGCGAGGGCATATCCGAACTGTATTTAGACAACAAACGCCAGGCACCAGGGGGAAACACGGTGAGCAATCAATGCCACTATTCTACAACTAATCCCATCTCAAAGACTCACTGGCTGCTCCGCCAACACTCTGGGAACGTTCCCGCAACCAATCATATTTTACACAGCAATGCTCTGTGCACCAAAAATAGATCTCGATTCAAGCCGCATATGCACTAATTCCATAAATCTCAATTTGTTTCCTGCATAATAGGAGCTCTGGGCTGAAATTAATCTTTTTACCTTTTTTTGATAGGTTGAAAAGTAAACCCCTCATCTTTGCATGATTTACTCAATGTATTTGTTAGGGGGTTGTGCTGTTATGATATCAAAATCAATGGGGCAGACTTACAAACATACCAGTCATATTATCTGACTGGAAAATATAATACACAATTAAAAGCAACCAGCCATATGTAATTGAATACCAGCATTCCCAAATATATCGGCGGCCTGTGCAGATCTAAAATAAAAAGACTTTGAACTTAATGAGACCAAGTAACTATGTTTTAATTTAAATATGATTGCATAAATAAACTTTGAATCAATAATGCCCAGAAATGGGGCGGTTCTTACTGTTTTTATAATTTCAGGTCTTGTAGTCTCCACTAATGAGCTTAATAAATAAACAAGGTATATTTAATCCAAAATGTGATGTGTTTCGTTACTGCAATACCAGTATTGGTGAAAAATGGCTTTAAAGTTCTATACAGACTTTAAAACGAAACCTAAATCTGTCAAATTTGTGTCCCAACCGGTTAAAATAAAATACTAATAAGTAATAAACATTTTTCATTCAAATATTTAAAATAATAAAATAGTATTCTTCATTAATTGCAAACCCAAAGGTGTGCGTGCAAGAGTTTGCTGTGTCTCATCAGACTCTAATGTACTTTCCAGTAATTAGAGAACCATATACATACTGTCTATATAAAATATACATTATATATATTTTTTCAGTCACCATTCTTTAAAAAAAAAAGAAAAAAAGACTAACTAGCAGTTTCAGCTAAATATTCAGGCCGATTCAGAGTCCTATCCTGCAGCCCACAACAGAACTATGCTTCATTGGCTTCACTGTGTGAGTTCCACTGTTAACCTGCCTTTCAAGGACACCGTGATGACATTTTTATATTCCGCGGTTAAAAAACGAGGGTAAAACTGTCCCGAGAAGTGTTTAAGAATTCATCGCTCTCACAGTCCCTCTTTCTTTAGATTTAAAAGACGTGCAGGACTCGATTGATTTCAGCTGGAATTGATCAATAATGCAGCGCCGGCTCGCAGTCTGTCTGTGTATGAGAGAATATAAGGAAAAGAATATTTTCACTATCAGCCTGATAATTACCGCAGGGATCGCTAATGAGAGGCGCACCGTAAACGAACACAATAGCACGCACTGTTTACTTAAGGTTGCTCAAGCTTGGGAAAGAGCGAAAACAAACACACACACACACACACACACACACGTAAATCCCTTTTGTATAAATTATGAAACTCCCTAAACCTCTAAACCAAGCAACAACGTATCCCACAACAGATCAAAGGCTCGGTCTAATCAATGCCTACGAAATATGTCAAAGATCAAAAAAAACGAGACTCCTCGACCGGGCCGGGCGCCCATTATTGTGCTAACGTCTCCCAGAGCATTTTCACACTCCTCTCATCAACAGCTTTGTTTACAATTTCAGCTCATAATTAAAGCTAGCTGGAGTCTCGCGCTAGAGTAGCCATGAGATTCGATCGTAGCGGCAAAGAACATACAGCAGCTGATGTTAAGGACGCTCAGCCGCTGATCTGGTTTAATCTCTGGGATGTTTGTAACACATCACTGTAATGAGCTTCAATGAGCTCCTGTTTTCCTCTCACATGCGTTAATACCGGTTTAGACACCGGGCGCTGGGAGAAAATGCATTTTATAACAAAGACATTTGTGCGTATGCAGATTTTGGTGTCTGTTTCCTTTTGCCTTTTACTCATAAAACGCAAACCGTTAAAAGCACAAAACCTGCTGTTGAGATGTGATCAGGCAAACAAACCCACCCACACGTACGTACACAGAGCACAAATGTTTAATTTTTCTACCCCTTTCTGTCTTTCTCTGTGGTCTCCATACAAAAAACATACACACGCGCACACACACACACACACACACACAAACCACATACCAGCAACCACCTACACAAAGCAACAAGCACACATCCTCACAACATCTCGCACGCATCTCGCAACAAATCTCGTTGTGTCTCTGCTGACTGTATGACAGTGTGGTTGAACAGTCTCACGTAAGAGCATGTTTTGTCTCTCATCCTCACAGCGGCCTATCTGTTTGTGCATTTCATAACTTTTTTAATGTGCAAAATCAAGATTACAGCTTGATTGTCTCGCACAGAGACTTTTTTTGCTGCTATACAGGGGAGATTGGGGTAAACTGCGCCACTTTTGTTGTCTTTCAGGCAAAGCAAAACTTGTGTTTTTTGATTTGAGGGGGAGTTGGGACACAAAGGAAACAAAAGGAAGCTTGATTTCAAACTCTCAGTTGAATTTTAGCTGTTTACTTTACTGTTTTATTTTAATAAATGTAAATATTGAGTAATACAATCAAATGAAGAAATGTGCAATAGCACAATTAAACAATAGAATAAAGAGATACAAATGAAATAAAAAGTGCTTTAAATTTTTAATGTAGGTTCAACAGTATTATTCGACTTATTCATATATAGATTACAGAAAATTAATAAAACAATAATATTTAACTCTGAGTAGTCTTCATTGAATGAATAAATAAATAATGAATCCTTATAATTTTTTTTCTTTTGCTGTCTGATTAAAGGATTAAAAGTAAGCTGCTGCCACTTTAAGATCTAATGCATGGATCCAATATGATGACACCCATGCATTTTCTTTCTCTACAGTTTACATTCACTTAAGATATACCTATCTGTGTTTGATCCAAGATATACAAATAATAAGCTGCAAAAAAGTATTTAAGCTGCAATTCAGTATTTAGAAGAATGTTTAAATTGGCAAGACTTTAAAACACATGCAAATGATAAACTCCACCAACTGTTCTGAGTGCTGAAATCTTTGCCACAAAAACATGGAATCTGTGAGAATGAGTCAAATTATGCACCGAAATTCAAGTCCTGATTGAAGTTAAATATAATGTAGAATCGTGACAAAGAGTGAGCCATATTTTTTTAAAGCCTGCATAATGCAGTCAGTCTCTGTCTGGAAAGAGATTTCACTCTTTGCTAAGACAAGACACCATAATTCACAGCCGCCCACATTGTGTAACTGGTGTAAGAGAGTGATGGTATTCATAGAGTGACACTCTAAGACGAGTGCTGGTCTGAGAGGCTGTGATAGTGATTCAGAAGGCTCTCTGTGGACGAGCGTGTTGTGTCCTTCAGTCGACATATGAGACGAATTAATGCCGCTATCATCGCCGTTCCAGTCCCTCGAAACTACTGACAAAAACAAAACAAAGAACAGACGACTGCTGCTGTGTAATGACCAGTCACGGTATGGAAAATAAAGGTGGTGCTTGTCGCCTATTAAACTGGAAAAAGAAAGTGGAGTGAGAAATATTTCTGGGGCGATTCTTGTTTTGCTGTGTGTTACATAAAATCCAATTCCCAACCTTGTTTCCAACAAGTTCGACAAATAGGCAGGATTTTCAACTGGGGTCCTTAAAGCTCTCAGAAAAAGAAAAAGGCAAAATCTGTCACTGTCCTTACTAAAATGTTATTCCGTATTGTCTAAACACATTTTTGGTGCGTATTAGGATGTCACAGTTTTTTTTTTTTATTTTGGGATTGGGCCAATAAGACAGACAGAAAAGTGGACTCTGAGCTTAGTGCCTCTGTGCTGATGCGGCTCTTGTTTGGGATGGACAGCTTCGCAGCGTACTTCCAGACAGAGGAAAAGAAAGAAAAAAGGAAGGAGAGAGAGGGAGAGAGAGAGAGAGAGAGGAAGAACAGACAAGAACCTGTGCTCAGCAGAGGGAGAGCTCTCATCCAGAAACAAGGAGCCCAGGGGAACAACAAAAGAAGAGAGATGGGGTAAGAGAGGAGAAAAAAAGCCTTCAAAACAACAACAAAACACTACTGGCTCTCCAGAGCGGACTCTGGGTGAACGCCAGCACTCAAATGTAATCTCTGAGAGAGGCATAGTTAAAGAAAAAAATAAAAAGGGACAATAAATGTTAAAAAAAACAACTCTTATTGTATTATACCATAATTCTATGCAATATATAATGTAAATAAAATAAAGCAAAAATAAGTGAAAGTGATGACATAACTTTCAATTAAAGTAAACGGTTCCTTTAAGACAATGAAAAAAAGAACAAAATAAAAGAGTCACAGAGACAGTGAGTCCATGCTTCATCGTCTTTGGCAACTCGTTCTTAATCAGTGCTGTGTTGGGTAGAATGGATGCTGACATGCAAACTGCTCTGCACAACAGGGAACGAGCTCCTAATCAGTAATCAGACTGTCTGTTTAAACGGTAGGGGCTCTGGGTTTCACTCTGGTGCAGGTCAAGGGCCTCTCCACAGTCCCTCTTCCCTACTGCGGTACACCCATGCATCGCTACAGAGCAAACAGAAACCCCTACCATCACCCCACGGGATGCTAACGGGCAAACAATTCCTGTCATCTCAAATGTCAGTGCTCTGTTCTGACTAGCAAAGCTATTGCTTCTAATTGATTTTGTTGCAATACGTTATTTCTAAGGAATGAGTTACGAATTCGGTTGAGGACATGCTAATAATGCTATTTGCTCAAAAACATTCAGTGTTTTTCAAAACATTTCAAGAACGTCAGGAAAGCTCTGGTGATTTTATTGTATGCCTTAAACAAATAATGGGGGAAAATCCTTTCATCTTCATCATTAAAACGGAGGCATGACTTAATTTCTAATAAATATATGTGCATATATAACACATTTCAGAGGTCGGTGGGGCTGAGAATGGTTGGCTTTGTTGTTGTGAAGAATTAAATTCATGCCATGTGGTTTGTTTAGAACACAGCAGGCCTAATCAAAGTAACCTTGAGATATAATTTCACGCTTAGACTGCATGCAGACTTTTAGAAGACAACATGGCAGCGTTTCTTGTGATATAACTGAAGTCATGTTTCTATATGAAAGCTGTACCAGGTTCACCCACAGAGCAGTTAAACGACAACTCTCTGGTTGCCATTAGAAGTTTGTACTCTTGTATAAGTATTAACTGCATATCATGAACAAGGTCTAGCCACCATGTCTACACAAATCGCTTTCAGTGTTAATCATTAGGGCTTTTCGCACCATAGGAACCATTTCATAGTACCCAAACTAATTGTGGTACTACCCACTTTTTGGCGTGTTCGCACCACAGGAACTAGGAACAATTTTGTTGTTAACGTTACTATTCGCTGTCGACCAGCTTACATCACTTCTTAGTACCCACTCTCGGTGCGAAATGCAATATAGTACTTTAGTATTCTGCATTGTTCACACTGCCACCTAGTGGTCTGGAGTGCCATGTAGCTTTCAATTGTTTTCATATTTGAGTAAGTACAGGTGCTTGATCAGGAGGAATATACCGGATAAGAATGAAAAAGCGGAACCTTCGATGGCCCCGGCAGGAACCCCTCTAAATCAACTCAATGTTGCTCATCTCCCTTTCCGCAATCAAGCCTCCCACTTGAAGCTGCTTCTATTGTTCTGCCTTCCACCCGCTCTTTCTCCCTCTCTCTCTTTCAGTCCTTTTCCCTAATCTCATAAAAATTCAGAAGGATACTCCCACATTTTGCTCCTCTCTCTCCTGCCATTCTTGAGAACATTAAAGCTGATCTCCATGGTGAAGAAGGGAGGATGAACTCCCTGGCCTCTCAAGTATGCACTCCGTAGCACCCTGCTCCTTGCTGTGAACCAAAAGTGAGGCCTCTTTTTTGATATGTCATTCCTTTTTTGTACGTTTCAAGTTACCTGACTGATACCCGAATTCCAAATCTTACATTTATGTCCTCAAATACTTGGAAGATCATTTGATGTGCGTATAAAAGATACTCACACTTTAAACGTTTTAGATAGCCGTTGTAATGTGAAAGAAAATAGACAAAAGCTCTAAGAATAGACCTGCATTATCTCTCTGATACCTCTGTGGATCCTTCTTGTCTGGGCTGAGTGTAAAACCAGCAGAATAATGTCCATCGACACACTGTATAACATGACGACAATACAAAACAGATAGAGTCTTGCACATAGACTTGAAATATTATCCAAGTCTGCCTAGCAGAGTTCTGATATGAGATCAGCAGCAGAGGCTCAAATCGTTACCTTCTGAGCAGCAATAACAAAATCGAGACAAGCCCGCTCCTGGATCAGGCTCAGTGGGTTAAGAATGACTTGAGACAAGCCCCAGAGGTCTCTGCTTATGTCACAGCAGGGTCACCGCAAAGTGAGGAGATAGAGAGACAATCAGATCTCATCTACCTCCCCTGGGTCACCCTCTTTCTCTCAGTCGCTCACTCTCTCCAAACACAAACAACTACACTCCTTCATGCATGCCTGCAGTGCAGATTTGATTACCAGTAAACCCTCTGCAACCCTTTCCGACTCTTGTCAGAGAAAGCGGGTCAAGTCTGTGAGCTCACAGGGAAGATGATACCGGTCCAATAGAGTCGGGATAAGAGATCTGACATCTTCAGGCTATAAAGAGCAGGTTTGTCTGTCTAAAAGGATTTGATTTACCCAGGGATTAATAGCACAAAAGCATGTGTTTGAGGAGTAGGGCTCCTGGGAGCTCCAGGAGGCAGGGTGGCGTAGTCAGAACCCGGGGTTTCTTGCTCTTCTGTTTAGGGCCAAAGAACGGGAAATGCAGTCCAGACCCCAATCCTGAGTTTCTGTTGCACGCATCTCCATTCTTTTATATTTGAGTCTGACAAAACGCAAAATCGATAATGCTTTTTCCCCCATTTCCTCTTTGATGCAACTTCAAAAGGTTAGTGGACGGCTCTCAGAGGAGTGTTCAAAAGGAGGAAGGAGGGGCAAAAAAGATAAGGAGAAAAAGACACCCCCCCCAGAAAAAAAAAAAACCTGAAGGGGCAAAACAACGTGCTTAGAATTGAAGTTGTGCAAGAAAAGCTCAGTGTGACTAGAAGCACCTTCAATCACCGCTGTGGTTTGCTGCATTCAGCCCGTGTGAATGAGAGTAAAGAGCAAAGCAGTCTGGTCTCACACAATAATCTCACCGGCATCTGCACCTGGAGGAGTGCATGGCGGGGATATGTCCAGCCCAATTACATCTGCATGTATCTGCATCTGCTGGGTTAATAGGTTACACCAAAGGTACACCTAACTACTCTTGGCTTGGAGTAAAAGACTGATTCTGGACCTTAGAAGCTTGGCTGAATGGGACTACTCTGCTCCTAGGGACTCTTTGAAGACAAACAACGCAGTGTGTATAACCTTCCACCTCTGTTTGGGATACCTACTCTTTTTTTTGTGCATTCTATCCATCCACTTCCTCCAATTACCATTGTCTTCAAATGAAAACAATCTACTACTCTTTTCCAACTGCATTTGAGTGTGAGAATAATCATCTTTCACCCTAGTCTGTGTTCGAGAGCGGAAAGCATTTGTGCATGTGTGCGCTTCATGCAAGCACCGTCGTGTGTGTGTGTGTGTGTGTGTGTGTGTGTGTGTGTGTGTAGGTGCAGCTGGACCTGTGGTGAATGTGTTATCGGTGAAGTACTGTGAGAAAGAGAATTCTGGCAGGCCTGAAATACATTCTGACAGCCTGAGACATCAAAGGATTCCTTACGACTGTGCTCTTAACGTGGAGTCAATGTAGGAAATTACTCCGAAGGCGTGAGACGACTATCCCTCTGAACAGTCAAATCTCTCGAACATAAAAAACAATGCCGGATGCCTCACAAAATCTACAGAAGATGGTTCAATAATCAGTAGACCTTCTAGCTTCAAGTGTTCAGTCAACATGAAACAACATTCGCAACCCAATTACTTATGACATTTTTGAGTGAATCGGGATATTTGGCAAGACAAAAAATAAAGGATGGGACTTGATTTATCTGTCAGGAATTGATTGGATTACTGGCACCTGCTACTTGCAACTTACTCAGGGTAAAAGGAAAACTTTGGGCTCATGACAGGTTGGGCTAAATAAAGAGAACTTGTTGCATAATTGTGTTAACCACAAAAATGAATTTATACTTCATTATATAAGAGAATGGAGTCTACATATAAATATGACCCCAGACACAAAACCAGTCTTAAGGGTCAATGTTTGCTAGGATAGGACAATGTCGGGCTGAGATACAACTATATATCTATATTTAGTCATTTTATCTATATGGAAGTTTTTTGGCATAAAAAAAAAAAAGATTGGTTTTGTGGTAACAATTGAGAAATATACACTATATAAACAATATTCATGTTTACATGTTTATAGTGAGAAAACAAAGCTTACCAATCTTTAATAATCCTTCTCTTTTTTTTGTGGGATGAAAACAACAGAAGTCTTAAAATACTTTGTAGTTATACACAAAGTGCCACAAATGCTTCCGAATGAACTGAACTCGCACTGAACAAGGGATGTTCTTTTAGGTGGCCTTGATGACGTCAGCTGAAATGAAAAAGTTGTTTCAAATAAGCAGAAAGTAACATTTTGAATACGATTTAGAAGGCTTTTTTTCTATGATGAATCAGCCATAATAACACATATTAAGAAAACAAATAGGGTCGATATTTGTTTCATGCTTACAGTCTTAAGGGGATAAAATTA
Source organism: Puntigrus tetrazona (assembly GCF_018831695.1). Lineage (NCBI taxonomy): Eukaryota > Metazoa > Chordata > Actinopteri > Cypriniformes > Cyprinidae > Puntigrus > Puntigrus tetrazona. The sequence continues at coordinate 11,739,593 of NC_056723.1, forward strand.
GCGCAGGTTTGATTGAGTGGAGACAGAAGCATCTGACGTAACAAGGATCTTTTTACTTTGGAGTGGAGATTGTCTTGCCTGCCAAGAGGGTGAGTCGAGACTGGCACATGGGACTCATGCCAAACTGTCCGAGGCGCCAGGGCTCAGATGTAGCGTGAGGATGGGTGTGTCCGTGCATGGCATGGGTAACCAGGAGAAGTGCCAGACTACAATTCTTCAGAGAAACTATCTCTCTCTTTTTCTCTCCCTCTCTCTATTTTCTGCTCTCTTTCGTTCGCTCTGTCTCGATTTCACTCATTCATCCTCTCCACTTTCTCTCTCTCACCATCTTCAGACCGTCTGGATGCTTGTTTTTTTTCAAACACACACACACTCTCTCTCTCTCACACACACACACACACACACAGACACACGCCACTGGAGCTAAATCAAAAATCTATGCTCTCAATGGCCAGTCAATATCTCATTAAGCAGTCACCGTGCCCAAGCTGGCAGGTAATGCATTTCACAGTTCTGACACACACTCATACACACTCCGACAGTCTCTCTCTCTCTCTCTCTCTCTCACATGCCATACACTGGTAATAACCTGTGGAAATGTGGCACTCAGTTTCTTTCACAAGTTGTGTTGGAATATGGTCACTCAACCTCCAAGGAGAAACGATGACAGACCGTGTGTGTGTGTGCGTGCACTTGTATATGCTCTTATCAATCCAAGACCCATTTCCACACACCAGGATTGATCCCTTGGTTTGATCCAGTCATGTTTTTTGGCAGGTCTAGACTGGAGTATATAAAACTAATCTCGCTCTTCAAAATTTCGACGACATACTCTACAAATTTACACAACTGTGAAAATGCTGCCTTTTTGCAGACATTGCATTATTTATGGTGGCGATAGATACTACGCCATAAAACAATGACCTGCAAGAACGTGGCCGAACGGAAAGAGAAATAGTGCAAAATAGTGCCCCCTGTGAATACCGTGAGAATGCAATACGTTTTAAATTACTTACTTTTTTTTTTTTTTTAAATATATGACTCAATTACATTTCAGGTGTTAGATTCAAATAGCTAGCTTTAAAAAAAGACAAGCATTTAGAATAAATTTTGGGTTATTTTTAAACATATTCAAACTATCGAAAGAGAGCATTCTGATTAACATTTTTTCCCCTCAATTTTAATGCGACTTTATGCATGATAATTTTTTTTTTTACATTTTGAACTTCCAAAATGTGTTTTCTTACCCATTTTGAAATACAAAACGGTAACATTCGAGTATGTTTCAGGCCTTATATTCACATAAATAGCTTTCTGCCCATTACAATAAAACCTGGTTTATTTTAAAACTTATTCTGACCAAGAATTGGCCACTTAAGATGACAACATAACACATATAGACAAAAATAACAACTGTTTTTAGCGCAACATTCAAACAGTATGATAAATAATTTTTCAAATGCAGTTTTTTTTTTTTATATTTTGAAATTCATTTTTAATGCAAAAAACATGAACAATATACCAAGTAGCACTTAAATATCCATAAAAGTGACTCCTTACCCCACTCCATAGCAAAACCCGAAGCCGCTGCAGAAATAGCCCACTTAACACTACTTGCTGGCCAGTAATCTTGCTCTTTATTTTTAACCCTATCTAGTGGGATACATCTTTACTTCACCTTAATCTGATTCTGCCTGCCCTCTTTCTGTCCTTTGTGGCTAACTGGATTACAGCCAATCTTGTTAACCTTTGCTGTGTTACCGAAGTGCCCAGAGAATCACACTAGTCAAGAACACCGTGCAAGCCTTGTGACTAAAGAGAGGGAATAAGCAAACCACTAACGTTCACTTGCATGCAAATGGTATTTGCTTTAACTTTGTTTGTAACGTCTACATGCGTTTATATTTATTCTAGTCCGGTACTCTTCAGAGCATGTGCAAAACAAAAAAAAAAAAAGTGAGAAGGTTTCAAACAGCTCTTTTCCAGCATAGCTTATTAAAGGGTTAATTACCACACAGATGAAACAGGCCTGTTTTTTTCTGTCTTTGGCACATCAAACAACTTTCTTTAATTATGTAATTAATATTTGGAGTTTTCATCTTAATTGTGTGGAGCAGGCTAGCTCATTTGCATAGGGTAATGAGAGGGATGTTTCCATTACAGGTAATTAGGTACTTGAGAGGCAAGTGTGTGGCTAGGAGGCTGGGAAAGAGGAAAGGAAGAAGGAGGGATGAGGGGTACGATCGGAAAAAAGACAGATAATTGTATCGTATTACCGAACGAGAAAACGTTAGTGTCTATAACGACATGCCTGTCAAACACTTAGCGATCGCTGGAAGTGAATCAAATGTAGTTTCACAGCGGAATCAGTGTCGTGATCAGTCGATTGCTCTGATAGAGATTTGAAAAATCCGCTTAAAATGTTTTAAACTTGTAATTACGTAAATAAATACAATTCCAAATAGAAAACACTAGACAGCAATGCATTCAGCAACTGAAAAAAGTATCAAACTCCCTGCAAAATCATTTATTCCACAATTTGAACATTTCAAAAGAAAACATCTAATAACAAAATCCTATCGAAATATCGTTTAGGAGACATCGCAAATAGCATCAACCTCTCAAAAACAAAAAGGCGATCTTTTATTAAACGGTTTAAAAATTTAATTGACCACAAATACAAAAGAAAACGTATACTAATGCATCTTTTACTGCGTTTGAACCGTATTAAACCCGCCTAAAACATCAGAAAGTCTTTCATTAAAGAGTCAGGTGCCCTGTAGATGTATTTTGGTTCTACGATTATGGATTCCTTCAGTCTCCAAGAGCTCTATTTTCAGTTTGTTAGCCTCTTTAGAACAACCCACACATGAGACACGGGGTCAGAGGCTATCGCGTACACCTGCTCCATCTCCACAACACACACACACACACACGCACACGCACACGCACGCGCGCGCACACACTAACGGCTGCATGCATGCAAACAACTAAACCCACACGAGCACTCAGACAACATGCTTTCACATTCAGATTCCTGCGAAGCTACGAGCAATCCACACACTCGAAGATCTGAACGAGAAGGGAAGAAAAAAGGTTGACAGATCCGACGCACGTCCTCGCAAAAAAAAAAAAAATCAAGTTGTAAAATTAGCATAAACGTTTCATCACGCAATAGATGCGTAAATACGGCTTAGCAATGCATTTTGGTGCTGCGTGAAAACTCATTAATACCCGCTCTTTTAACTGAGCCCCAGCGCGCGAGGCGGTGTTGCGGTAATGCAATAACTGCGAGTGCAGTGGAGGTGAACTGTCGAAAAGCTTTCAGTGGGAGATTCACGGAAAGTGTGCGAAGGAGAAGAGTGGTGCTACCGTGGCTCAACACCAACATCCATCGCTTTTTCCACTCTCAACACCTCTCGCCTAATACAGAATGACAGCTGTGTGTGCGCGCGCGGACGAAGCGGAGGGGGTGTGTGTGTGTGTGTGGCGGCACAGAGCGCTAATGGATCGGAGAGTGTGTGTGTGTTTTATATAGAAGCGTAAAAAATAGACTTCACGTGAAAACATATGAACGCGGGTTATCCAGGCTAGAGGCGGCAGATGAGTGTGTGTGTGTGTGTGTGTGTGTGTGTGTGCGTTATGGTGCGTGTGTTTTGGGGGGGGGTTGGGGGGTTATGACCGGCGAACAGGATTAGGGAGGCAGGATCAACACCAGTATAGTGGTGTGGTGCTCACCCTGGTTGTTCACGGCCCAAAAAATAGGTCAGTGGAACACGACACACACCAACGTCAACCCAAACGACGTCCGAGAACTCTCCTCGACCTTTTCCCTTAGACAACACACACACGCGCGCGCACACACACACACACACACACAAACTAAATCTCGGTTTCTGACTTGGGGGGGGACGAGACCAGCAGTTCTTCACTTAGAACTGAAACTTTAAGGGTGTAAAATAATAAATCGAAGATATTAAGTTGAATTAAATATCTTTTCTTGTCTAATTGCATCGCAGGAACAGTCAAACCATGCATCATCTTACTAACAGCCTCTTCTCGTTTTTGTTTTTTTGACATTCAGCTGCTTCAGCAACAGAACTTTCTCATTCACATCAAGGCACTAACTTGATTTCCCCGCAAAACTGAAATGTAAAACAATACCACAACTTAATTTCCCTGAAACAAACACTTGCACAAGCCCCAACTCTCCTCTCCTCTCCTCTCCTCTCCTCTCTCTCCTCTCCTCTCTCTCTCTCTTTACACGAGACGCTCTAACAGAGAGTTGGCTGACTGTGAATAAAAGCCCTTTGCAGCTCGACCCGCTCGCAAAAAAGGAAGTTTACAAAAAGGACAGACAAAACCCCCGGCATGCTTTTCTCCTCTTACCTTTCATAGCTGAAATCACAAAATACATCATTAAGCTCGGCGGTCCATAGGCGAGCGGTATCGCGAGTGCTAGCTCAAGCAGTCCACTGCTGTTTCAGCAGCAGCTGGCCAGCATAGCTCTGCCGCTCAGCTGCGCTCGCATGACCACACCAGAATCCATGTGACTCTGACATCAGCGCTCCCTCGCTCTCGGGCCCGCCCCTGGGCCGTGATTGGCAGAGGAGGTGGCCAATGAAAGGGGAGGGGAGGGGAGGAAGGGGTTGGGTCTCTCTCTGTAGACTGCAGTGGCTGTGACCGGGGCTGATGGGATGGGTGAGGGTGGGGGGAGTATGGGACGGCTGTCAGTGCCTCTTGTGCTTTATCGCAAACAAGAGAAAGTCATAACAGAAGCACAACAACAAACAAGATTTTTTTTTTTCAGCTCGCAATCATGATGGTAAAATGACTGCGAGAATGGTTAGTGGGACACAGAAATGTTATATAAAAATATAAAATATAAAAAGGACTATATATATATATATATATATATATATATATATATATATATATATATATATATATATATATATATATATATATATATATATATATATAAACACAACAGAAACATAATACCAAACAATTTTAAGCGACTGAAGGATATACTGAGAGGATTGGTGGGATATACTGTTATGTATTATATATGTATGTATGTATGTATGTATAGTGACAATAGAAAATATTTTGAAAGTGCTAAAATACAGAAGCAGGCAACAAACAACTTAGTCTGTAATTTCAAAATTTCATATTTGATTAATATTTAATAATATATATATTAGAATTTTATATAATTCAGTATTTTACATCTATCTATCTATCTATCTATCTATCTATCTATCTATCTATCTATCTATCTATCTATCTATCTATCTATCTATCTATCTATCATTTAGGATTTAAACTAATCTAGATTAATTATTTGACCTCACAAATAATTGGTTGCCAAGTTATCTAGTTGTTCACTGTGACCCATTCTAAGAAGTTAGTTCCTTAAACAAAAGGTACTGGACAATTTATTTTCCAATTGGTAGAATGCACCATAGTGTAATTTACTGGACACCCATTCTTCACCGGTCCCGGGACATTTTCCCTCCAGACAAAAACCCTGTCATCTGTAGCATGTATATCTGTATACTAAGCAGAGCTTATTTTATTATGCAAATAATGCTGTTGAACGAAACAGCAGGGGCAGAAAAAAGGCGAGAAACAAAAAAATAATCATGTTTTTCTTTTGTCTTGGCACTGTGATGGCAGTCTCTCTCTTCCTGTGTGCTAATATTAGACGGGCAGATGAGGCTGCAAGCAACTCCAGATGTTTTCGGAGAGAGAGAGAGCGAGCGAGCGAGAGCGTGTTACTGGCCGTTTCTCTGACCTCCCTCCAGGAGGCTGGTTTCATCTTTTCCTCTCTCGCTGCTCGGTGTCCTGCCTGCTGAGAGAGGCGCTCACACGGGCTGCCCTGGCAGCTGAGCTCCAGAAGATAGCAGGAGAGGGAGGAAGAGAGAGGGACTCATACTGATCCTCCCGCCACACAGTGACTGTCTGATGAGTTTCACTATCTCACCATCCTTTTCATTTTCTCTCTCCATCGCTCCGTCGGAGACCCCCTCCCTCTTGTGAGCTCTCTCTCTCTCTCTCTCAATCTCTCTCTAATAATCTGCTCAGGCTTCTTAGCAGCTGGCTGCTCATGATTCTGGTCTTAGAGAGAGCTGGCTCCGGCCACAAACCAAACCCAGCTCCATTTTGAGCCTCATAAATAAGCCCCTGCTCTTCTCATCTCCACCCTGGACTAACGTGAATGTCAGATAGCAATATTTCAATGCATTAAAAGAGAGAGAATATATATATATATATATATATATATATATATATATATATATATATATATATATATATATATATATATTACTAGAGCATCTAAAGCATGACCTCTAATAAAAATCCTTTTTATTGAACGATCTACTAAATACATTTTATATATATAAATAAATAATAAACACAAAACAATATTCACAACAAAACAAAGAAACAACAAATTAAATCAAAAGCAAATTTGGGGTTCCGCTTTTCATTTATTTGGGCATTGCTTTTGCTGTACCCAAAGTTTTGCTATAAGCTGTACAGTAACAGCTGTGTTTTATTGAAAATACCGCACTGGTATCAGTAGATTTATTTTAATTTAGAGTTGTAAATATGTTTATATGTGCGATAGTCTAAAGGTAAAATCACTGTTTACCTGAATGGCTGTGGTTGCTATGCTAATTTAACACTAAATGAGCAGGAATAGCTGTGCTGCGAATCCCCTGAATAAAAAAAAATGCAAATACACACACCGCACCTGATGCCATAAATCTCCAAAATTACCGTCTGATCACGACCTCTTGTGTGATCCATTAGAGGCAGCGAAAATAAATTAACTCATGTTATGTCAACACTAATCCGTCAACGGTCTCCGCTTAATAAGCAAAATATAATTTCCCCTCCATGATTATCAAATGAGGTGTATCATGGCTGAAAATTAGCCACGTTGAAAGTTGCATTAGCTGCCGTGGAGGTAGTTTAGCTAGCGTCACGCTGTGCTGTTAGCATTAGTGTTAGCAGTGGGCTGTTTTGCCTCTATTAAGCTACTGTGTTTTTGTCTGCGTGGTGCTCGTGCTCTTTGGTGAGTCAGTCCAACTGCAGCTTGCGTTAAGGTTAAACTGCTTCCCTCTTGTCGAGATCTTTGTGGTCTGTAGGTAAGCAACAGTGCTGTGGTTAGAGCAGACTGCTGAGAGAAAGGCTTTCAGAACAGCATGCTGCAGCCTCTGGGCAGTGCAGTTCAGTCGCGCACGTGTGTACGTGGAGCGGAAAAAAGGCTACTTGTGCAATCGCATGCAAAAACTAACAGCACGTTTTTGTCTTCCTAAACCTTTAGATCTCAGTGCGATAACCCCAGATTAGACTACAAACGAGTTATCAGTAATGGTGCAAAAAAGATGTCTGTGGCTTTTGAGAGCTGCTGATGAAAAGGATAGTGGAACATTTGTCTAGTCGCGCGTGTGAAATGTTTACAGCCGTGGATAACTGTAGCTTTAACAATGAACTTCTCAACTTTGCATATACATTACCGCATTATATAACCACCATGCCACTCATTCTAAAGCAGATGAGAATCGCTGATATACAAAAGCATTGGTCTCTATAAAACACTAGGCATTTAGACCAGCGAGGCATGTCAAATCACACGCTGTAATTTCCTAGTGTGTCCCCTACCAGTCACTGGAGATGTCGGCATCACAGAGGTGTCAAAAATCAAACTGTGAAGAACTGCAACAATCAACGGAAGAATTAAGTGGTGTTAATGACAACAGCTGCCACCAGACAGGCCTCGTCTTCTCCGATCTATGCCCTGGAATGCATTTCCCCTCCTTTCAGATCTGGCTTTCCCAAACCCGGTACCAAGGTCTGTGGAGTTTGATGGTAGTCTCGGAAGACATTGCCTATTTTCAAGAGATGAATTGATTGAATTGCTTTGTTCAATCAAAGCACTAACCCAACCCAGTGACCGTGAATCATCAAGTAGGACATGTTCCTGGATTAGCATCCTTATTGCAACCTTCCAATCAACTGATCAGGTTTTAGGGATAAGGTTAAGGTTAGGGGTCAGAGGCTTGAAGCATGTTCTTCTAAATCAACAGTTTCCTTCAGATTTATGGTTTGGATTTGGTATTAGAAACCTTCGAGAGAAACGTTGTTTTAGAAGCAACAAAAGCCATGGATTCAGGAACACGTTCTACTTGGCAAAAGAACGAGGGCAAAGAACTTAGCCCTACGACTGGTCATGGAGATTTTACCAAGACATGCAGCTGGATCAACATTTTTGTTGATCTTGGAACATTTCTGTACAAAAATTCAACGACATTCGAACAACTTTTAAAGGGAACCCTGGGTATTAAGACTTGTATGGCTTGATACAACGCAAATTATGTCTCTTACTGAAATATGTAGAAGAAAACCTATGAATGGTTTATGTTATTAAAAAATTCACATTGTTTTTTACATGTTTTGGACTGTGTGGGGTGCCATTATTCTGATGACGTAAAATGGTTGCACTTGGTGAGCTAGACAATTCAGAATACACAACTCGGAAAATAAAATACTGATATGCTGACCACAGAAAATAAAAGAGCTTACAGGAAGTGATGGATATAAGCATAGGCTTAAACCAATTGCCGTACCATGATTTTTTTCCCCACAAGAAGTCTAAATGCCCAGGATATCGAGGGAAATCCGCGATAAGAAACATGAAATATGACAAATATGAAAGAAAAAAATCTAAAGACCTAACCATTATACTTACTTTATACTATACTTTATATACTTTATGCTATACCTCTCCATACAACCAAAGGAACGTCGTAAGTAACCAAGAATGGTACAGAAACCCCTAATACTTGTTTAAAGTGTAATCTTGACATTAACTGCTCATGTTTTCCCAAATCTGACTGGAATATTGTTGACGTTGATCCAGGAACATGTTCTACCTGATGAAATCACGTTCACCCCATTGAAACCAACCAAGATTTGGTCCAAGAACAACAAAAGATGTTTATCCAGCAACATCCCATTTTTGTAAATCACATAAAACAATACAAGGTGAATGAGCTCAGGAAAGTGTAAAACCTTTGTTTACACCACATTTCATGTGCCATCTTTGCCTCAAGCGTGCCGCAATCCAATCTGGTTCTTCATAAAACATTAGTAAAGAACATTAACCCAACAAGACGATTTTCTAACCAACTTATTATATCAAATATTGGCCAGGCGTGGGTGTATCCCTACCGCGACCCAGCTAGGGCTGAAGGTGGGCTCTGTCAATCTCGTTTCCCTTTAGAAACGGCAGCCCTAGTCAAGTGTCTGGCTCTCCACCTCCTGATTAATTCAAGCAAATGTATTTATTGTAAACAACCCCTGTGGGATGGAATTCAATTGAGAGGGGACGCAGAGCATCCACTGGTGCCCCCGAGGAGCCAGGCGGAGGACTGCAGCCGATAATGGGCTCATTAGCAGTCTGTCAGTAGCATCCCACGCACGGGCAGAACAGCAGCTGATCCTCTATCCTCTTTAACTCCTGCCTCTCCTCAACACTAAAACCACAGCTCCATGGCAGGAAGGAGTTTGCTTTATTGGAACACATGGAATATGGAATGTAACTGCGGACTAAATAAATCCCGTGTAAGTGAGAATGATTCATCAGTACAGTTTTAAATAGAAAAAAAGTTTGTTTTTAGAATGTTTCAAAATGTAGCACTTTCCTTTTCATGCCATAGAAGCATCGGGACTAGAACAGGTGATTACTTGTTTATTAATAAATGTGAGAAATTATTCCATTAAATAAAATGCTTCAACATTCCTGTAGAACAGTGGAGTATTGTGTTAATGATGAATAATGTCATTAAATAAATAAATAAAAAGCAGGAATTTAGAGACTCAATATTATAAGTTGGAGGGTTTTAGCATGCTAACATTAGCATGCTAACAGTATCTCAAATAAAACTCCCCTTGAAGCCTCAATGAATCCACTGTAAAACACTTCTAAACACACAAAAAAATCTAGATATGACAATGTGTAAAATGCTGTTTCAAGTCTTCGTGAATGTCTTTCTGCACCCAGACTAGTCTACACTGCAATATTTCACAAGCAACTATAGCTGTAACTATATTATGTTTCTCAGCACCAAAATCCACATCCTTACCTAATATTAAAGACGTCTGTAGACACATACTTTTTTTTTTGAGGTTTATTGAATTACTCAGAGGTGAAGTGAAGAGGATGATGGACTCACCGAGACAGATGTCACATATGTGAGAAGAGATTCACAGGAAGGAACTAATATCAGTCTATCAACAGCATACATCCAACAACATGATCACCAGATAAAGGCCAAAGCTACTGCTTTATCTGGATTAAGCCAAGAGCTTCTGTTACAGACCACCCTAACAACAGATATATCACAAGTGCCACTTTCTCACAGTAATGTCGAAATTGACATGGCAGCCAGTTCAGACCATCACTGAATTAACAAGTCCCCCTAAATACACACCAACAACCTCAATATGGATCAGTTTAATACATACGGCGAAGAGTGCGGGGGCACAATATCAAACCGTAAGCGCACGAGCCCGTATAAAACAATCATAAACCAATTTAGAGCCATTCCAGGCAATTTCCTGTGGCTTCCATCTGAGAAGAGGACTTCAATAAATCACTCCGACAACAAGGGGAATATCTATTTCCAGGATAAATAGACAAGACTATTGGGCTTCTTTTCTTTGAAAGAGAGAGAGACGTTACAGAAGGAGTTCAAACACAAAAAGCGGAAAGGATTCAGAGAATTAGCATGTTTTTTCTTTTGAGAAACACTCACTCACACACTTTTGAGTTCATTTTCGAGATCATTTTTAGCACTGATTTAATAATCCAGAAATGTAGGTTGGGGATATCTAATTGAGATGTTTGATCAAGCTTAATCGCCACAAAAGGTTCTCAAATCATCAGCTAGCCACCAACAGGAAGCGTTCGATTTCTAAAGACCACTTTTCCAAAGTGGAGTCCAAATTTCACAATGTCGCGTTTGAGTTTCACAGAAGACGGAGAAAGAGGGTTATATGACTGAATTGAATCCCCTTCGTCAAGATCCAGACAAAGTGCTCCCACTAGCACCGAACAAAACCCAAAAATGGCTTTCTTCGTTAGTGTGCGGTATAATGACACTATGCTCCAAAGAATGACTCAGCCTCAGTTTTGGAAGCAATTATTGAAAAATGGGCCAATGAGATTGGTTTCATTTCACGTTTTGGATACCACTTTGGGGAGACGGCTTAAAATAAAATATTGCCAAATAGCCTACTGGAATGATCACAGTTATATATATATATATATATATATATAAAACATAAACTGTAGGCTTTAGCATTTAACATACTATGGGTTATCCAACTAAGAAACATCTCTTTTTCCAAAAAAGAAAACATTTACAAAATCATCAAAATGTAATTGTGCTGTAAGCAAAGATTAATAATCAACAAAATAAAACGAGCCAAGTCACCAGACGAAACGTCTAGAGCAAATACAAACATACTTGCCAAGAACAAAGCGCGGAGACCAGAGACAGAAAGCTCTGTTTGACATGTTACTCAAACAAATCTCCAATCCTCCTCTACACTGAGCGTGTTTACTTCAAATTAAATTTGAACCCTTCCAGGTATTAATAATATGGAGACATTTGGCAGTAAACAATTTGATAAGCATTAAACTCCCCTTGTGCTCAGTCTAATTGAAAACATCAGATGGCCCCAAGCGGCTGTTTGCTTGCTGTTGCCGTCGATGTTGTCGCTGCTCGGTTAGTTTTAATAGAGCAGAGATGTCAAACCAATTTCTTTGTCTTTGGGCATTTTCTCGTGTTTCCGACGTGGCTGAAAGAGACAAACAAATAAATGTGTTTATGAGATTAATTTGTGAGAGGCTGTCAAGGTGAGCTGCGAATCGCTAATAGCAAGGAAAAAAAAAAAAAAAAAGAAAAAGCTCAGAGGACCAAGGTGAAAATACTTCAAAAAGAGAATAAACGCCTCGGGTGTGGGATCCTATTTGAGATCGTATCAACCGATAGATTTAACCGACGGAGGATTTGTGCTTCACTACGGTAAATGTGTATCACCTTAGTACTTAAGGAAGGAGAATAAAAAACGAGTTCTTCTGTCTTAAAAAAATATGAGAAGATCTCATCCAAGACTTTGGAAAGAGAGTTTGAGAGCGAGAGACGGTGAAGAGGAGGAGGGGACGTAGCACCATGTACCGGGGTCTGAACCGGGGCCAAGAAGAGACGTTCAGCATCCTAATGATCTCTTTCTTCCTCCCCGCACGAAACTCCCTCTCCCCGCAAAAAGGAAGTGGAGGTGATTGGGAGGGGAACCTCGCCAGCATCTCTACAGGAAGTAGGGCAGGTGATTTTGGGTGTGATAATTATGGTCATAACTAGGCATGAGGGATAGGTAATGGGCCTTCTTATCCTTCATGTGGCGGTCGTGGGTAAAAAGCATGATTATGTTTTTCTTCGCATGCCGCTATGACTGCTGTACGAGCGCCGCAGACTGCTGAAAAGGGCAGCGGGGGAGCGTGGCCTTTGAGGGGGAAGTTAACGAATGAACTTCATTATTGAGGAGCATACCGGGGAGACCCCCTGGAGCGTGTGATGTATTACCCTGTGTCAAAGAAACACGCAACGTCCTCCCCCAACACACACTGCAGTCTACAAAACCTCAATGCCAAACGATTACATCAAATTTGGAAGAAGGGATAGGTGAACGGAGGGAAAAAAAAGTTTACTTGGGATTGGGAGGAAAATAAACAGAGGATGAAGGCGTGTATTTAGAAAAACTGGCAAAAAAAATTAATGAAATTTGCAGCTGTGCATTACACAGAAATAAAAGAAGAAATAAATACTTGAAAAAAGAGCGAAAAGGTCAAAAAATAAATTTAATTAATTTAAAAATTCAAGTCAAAAAATACTAAAAAAGAAAGTGCAGCTGTACAAAATGTCACACTAAAAATGAAATGAAAAATAAAATAAAATAAAATAAGATAAAATGTAAAAAAAAAAGATTAACCTAACTCTAAAAACAAAAAAAGAAATGAGTAAATAAGTAGTAAGAGTAGTACAAAAAAAGAAACAATATATAATAAGAAAGAAAAAAAGTGGCAAAAAACTGACATTATAAAAATCATGTTGTACATAAAAAACTGAAAAAATAACTCTGAACGAAGAGGGGAGACTTAAAAGTATGTTAAAACGAATTACTGCAAGAAAAGGGCAGCTGAACATACTAGAAACAATAATGAGTAAATCATTACGTACCTAAATATAATATTGCATAAGAGTGAGGACAAGCCTGATAAAAATGCATGTAGTGGATTTAAGAGAAAAACAAAAACTTCATTTGCATGTACATGTTGCTACCTGTTCTCTGGTGCGCAAAAGTACTTTCCAAGTTATAAGGTCAAAATGGCTTTCAACCACAACTGTGCCATGGCTCTTCTCGTTAGTTTTAAAGTCAGAGGTGCGTCACTCACCACAGAGCAGCACACCGCAGAGACCCTCCGCCTCTCTGAGCACATTTTCAACTCATTTATTAGGATTTGCATTGTCCTGCAACTTTCCCTCCAACTAAAATACCATTATAGTCCTCCAAGATACCGTAGCGGCGAGAGAGGCTTTATCCTCAAGATTGAGGGAGTTCTTGAGGCTACAATACTCCTTGAATCTGGTCCTTTCGGTAGGCCCAAAAACAAGTCTTTTTCTTTCTTCCCTTCCATTTTTGAGCTCCTGGTCAGAGGGCTTTCGGCTTTTCTCTTTTACTGTTGACTTATGAGTATGCCAGGGGTGTTTGGGAGCTATTTATCACGGGCCTGGCTCGTCCTGCACCCTCACACATTAGTAATGTTCTCCACCGAGGAGTAGGCCTGTCACAGCTCTCTTCCCCCAGAACCTTTGAACAAGGTAGGTCACGGCGAGGCCTCATGCATGCCCCACTTTTAGTCTTTCACGGCACCTTTAAGTTCACACAGGCCCGTTCGGACAGAGTCGGCCTAGGGGCATCGTCGGTATGAAGTGACGGAACTAGCGACAGATCTTTACTTCTGTTTTGTTAAGTATAATTACTGAAAACGAAATATATATATATATATATAGGGTGGGAATTCGTTGCAGCCATCAGTTGTTTTTTTAAATATGAAGGCTTTTTCCGCCATTGGATAAATTTCTAAAAGCAAAAAAAGCAACTTTTACATTTTTTTCACAATTTTTTACTGTTTTGTTCTCACAATTTTGACCTGCAAGATATAAATTCTGAATTTCAATATACAAACTCTGAAATATACAATGAATATACTTCTGAAATCTGAGAAATCTTGCAAAAGTTATTTAAATCCTGAGCTTAAACCTCACAAATCGTTTTTTTTTTTGTTTTGTTTCTGATATGAAATAAAAAATTATAGCTTTTTCTTTATTCTTAGACAATTCACTTTTCTCGCAATTGCTTAAAAGTTTTTTTCTGAGAAGAAAAGTGACTTTTCTTCTCAGAACCATAAGGTTTAAGGCGATTTATAAACTTCCAAATCTTGCACCAGTGAATCAAAATTGCGACTGAGAGTTTATATCTCGCAGTTCTGACTTTGTATCTTGCAATTTAGACTTTATTGCTCACATTTGGACTATATCTCACAATTGTTTTAATCCTGTTGCAGAAACACACTACCATAAAATCTATAACATCTAAAAATGGATTTTTATGAAAAAAAACAAATAAAGTAAATAACTGATTAATAAAAACAAATGAATAAATATTTTTGCTAGCAACATGCAACTAAACCTGACCTACAACTAAAATGTGACAAAAACTATTCGACGCAGGTTTTCTGAATAACATGAGGGGTGAAAAGAGGTCTCCTATAATCAGCAAACGAAGCAGTAACCTCATTGGGGGAATTAAAAAAATCCCCCAACCTTAAGACCACTTCTTATGTCTCTTCCTGTTTTCAGATTTGTCATTTTATTTTCAGTTTGGACGACAAATGCTGTTTGAAACCAAAACATGGGATTAAAGGATAAAGTTTCTGTGCGTCGACCTTGATTCGGTAATCCAGTACATTATTGGGTAAATGTACATTTGTCTCAAGAACACAACTCCTAGAGGAGCGTAATCTCTCTCTGTTACGACAGCTTCTTAATGCAACACAAAATGAGATGAGCGCTTCTTTCTGCGAATCAATCTAACTTAAAATTCCTCTTGAGCTATTTGTAATCTCTGCGGCTAAGGAATGTAATATTAAAGGCACTATTCACCCAAAAACGAAACATTAATGTCATTATACTTTTTTCTCTGAAACGAGAAAAAGGAGATATTTAATAGAATATCTCGACTGCTCTTTTCCATACAGTGAAAATGAAAGGGTATGTTGTCAAGCTCCCAAAAATGACATAAATAGAACTAAAAAAGTATTCTGTGTTACGTTTTTGCTTTATTTCTGGCCTGAATAGTTTTGTGTGAAAAAAACAAACCAAAATTTAAGTCTTTTAAAGCACATAGATCTGTGTGAGACAAAAAAATATATATTATTAACATTAGTAGCGTTTTTCTTTTTTTTTTAGAACACTTTTATGATGCTTTCTTATCAACATGCTAGAAATTATATGAATATGATAACATACTTTAAAATAATCACTATTAATTTAAAAGAACTAGGCATTGCGTTCAAGATTTGTACATTTTTTCCGCGTGTTGTCCGCAGTGTATATGGCAGGGTGCGACCGATTTGAATTATGCAAGCAGAAATTAAAGAGGCGAGTTCTTTAATGACCGTGTGGTGAAAAATGAAGTTGATCTTTGGAGCGAGTCCACCACATCATTAAGGAGTCTGCCACTTAATCAGAATGGATACAAAGCCGGCAAGGTGCTAAGTGTGCAGGTGGAGTCGCACTGACAACCGCTGATACATTAAAACACTGAGAGGGAAGATGGTACAGGTAGAGGAAAAGAGAGAGGAAGGACCTGAAAAGGACAAAAAAGCGGCCATTTTTTCCAACCCAAAATGAAAAGTATGCCATCCTTTAGTCACCTTTATGGATTTCGAACTTGCATGGCTGTCTTTTTTCTATAGAACACACAGATCGAACAATGTGCTGGTTGCTTCTTTCAAGGCAATTACAAAGAATGAGGACTGGATCTAAGAGTATAATAAACGTAGCTAAAAAAGAGCTCTATGTCACTTATGATCGCTTTGTGTAAGGTTTATGTTTTCATTTTTAGGTGAACTATCTCTTTAACACAATTTTCAAGAAAACCAAAAGACGCACACAACTCTATTCACTCAGATACAGCATCTGCAGTCTGTTCTTCTGCAGCTATGAAGTGGTTTTCCAACGGTTTCTAAAGTATCTCTAATATGAAAGACTGATCTCTTTGAAAATCCCAGTCTTTTGCATGGTTTATTCAACAAAATTACAGCTGAATAATTTAGAAACAGAAGTTTTACATGATAATTATAGTTCTCATTATTCCAGAGTGCATAATTGTCTCTGCACTTCTGCAGTTATTGCCATTGTAACTCACATAATAAAGATGGTTTGTGAAGAGGCATAATTCTTAAGGTGGAGGCTGACAGTTCAACATAATATCCTTATTTTTGTAGCAACTCCGCTCAGATTACGTATATGTTTGTGGTCAGTAAAATAATTTACTGCTTTTCAAAGAGATTTTATATGCTCACCAAGGTTGCACTTATTTGTTTTAAAAATACACTAAGCACAGCAATATTGTGGATTATTATTATTGTTTAAAATAACTGTTTTCTAGTGTAATAAATGCAATTTATTTTTTACTAATTTTTCAGCAGCTTTTTGTCAGGATTCTTTAAATAGAAAGCTGAAAAGAGCGGCATTTATTTAAAATTAAATATTTTGTAGCATCTATCTTTCCTGTCAAAAGGAACTCCCAAATACTGAGAAAAAGAAAACAGGGACAGGCCTTATGCCATTTAGACAAAGCTCTGGCTGCGCCAGACTAGGTGTGTGTTTTCAGTGTATGAGTGCGTGAATGCGTCTGCTTGCACGCACTAGACCGTAGAGGAAGCTAATGATGGCGCAAGGACATTTCATCAGCACCATCTTAAACATCAGCAGTCAGCCTCCATCAGTGGCGCTCATATCTGCCGGAGCCAGATGACCTCCGTTTCTGTCCTGGCCCATGAATCAAAGCCCTCATTTCATGCTGACATGCTGCACTTGTCAGCCACTGGACGACTGCGTGAGACAGAAAAGTGATGAGACATGTAGAAAGTGGGGAGTGACGGATAACCCGCTTTAGCTCCTACAAGGCCGTACCACTTCACCGAACGGCTAGCCAGGTGCACTGTAGCGCCGCCCAAGTGCCCACGTAGCCACGCGCCTGTCCGCTGTCACTTGTGGCGATCTGCAAAGTTGTAATCCACCTTAGCAGATGGAGCTCTATATACAATCCACAACAGCAAACAGGCTTTGTGTGCGTGGCACATGTCACTCGCCGTTGTTTTTCTAGGCTGATATCTCTTCACAACAAGGTCTTTCAGGTTCAGAGGGACTCACAAAGGGACAGCACGGCTGGAGAAGAGCTGACGAAGCTGAGGGCGGCACAAAGCATGCTAGCCACAGAGGGGAAGAGACAGATTAAGTGACGACAAAGAAACTGAAGGGGGCCCAGTACCCGTCCCTGTGTAACCCCTACTGTAACAACTCCACGCCAGACCCCATCCTTGTCAAAAAGGACACAAAAGCAACCGTCATGCCAAACCTCTCCCATTCAGACACCTTCAGCCAAAGAAGATGATGGAAGAGCAAAAAAAAAATAGCCTTGCTTCAATTTATACAATTTATGCAAAAAACACATTCACTAAGGCCCATTTGCAATTCGGCAAAATGGCCGACCGTAATGCTTTCGCTGAAAAATGAAGAGCTGTCATTTTGTGTGGATGGAAGAAAAAGTATCGAAGGAGAGAGAAGAAAGGGATAAAAATCATGCTGTCCTGGTTTACGACAAATAGATGTCTCTATTGATTTCCTTTTTACTGAAGCGGCCCATCCTTCTCTGTTGTGAATATACTGACCTATTTCTGATAAAAAATGGCAGGCTATTATGGATTAAAGCAAAGTGTCCAAAAAGAAAATATTCTTTCCATGGCACAAACAAATGGAAAAAAGATGAAACATAATCTATTGTTAAAATTGGAGAGTGTCAATTTGAATGTGCTGCCTTTTTTTTCTGCTGAGTGTCTCTTGTTGTTTGAGGATGGAAAAACTTCAGGTTTCTGAGGCATGCTGAGAGCGAAATCGCTTCGTCAGAAACCGCACTCCTGGGACGCTCTGTCCATTCAAAACAGTCTCTTCTGACGAGCTTGTGTTCACTTCATTTACCAAGCACTTAGCCAACTGGCGTGACAAAAAAATACACCGTAGCATGCTGTGACCATCACTTCTCTTGATAGATGACATATAACAAATCTCTTCCATATGTCAGTCTTCACAAAACAAGGTGCTGAAGGTCACTCCTTTGTGACTTGTTGCTTTTCGATCTCGTGTCACTCCTAAATCCTTTCAATGATTTCCAGCCCTTCATCTGGTGCACATAACCAGTGTTGACGAAATCATCATATAAATGTCTCCTCTGAGAGCTTGTACGCAAGCCCTATGTGTGCCAAATCAAGACAAAATGATTAAATATATATAAAAAAAAAATAGACTGCACCATGCAACTCTCATTTACGTTTTAGCTGTGCAACAGAAATATGTCAGACCACTGCTGGGACACATTATTGGCTGTGTACAGCATGATTATGTTTAATAAATCCCTACAGTGTTAGATTATCCGTAGACGGCTCTCATCCAAGTTCCAGCAAATGACCTCGCTACAATGACAACTTATAAATAATGATTCATGAAATGCAATAAAACACTGAACACAAGGAAGTTGTGAAATCCATGTTTGATTAATCATATGAATGGTTGCTGTTTATTGTGGTCTCGACTGTGAGTCTTGAATATATGATCATGCTTGTGCCGCTGTTGGTTGACTTCCCTGATCAAGCAGGGCTTGTTTAAAGCTCTTTGGCATCTTTCACAGTGTTACTGTATGGTCATTCTATGAAACAGGTGACTTTTCTACTTCAATAATGATATTTTCAATCAAGTATTTCCTAATATTTATAACATTTTAGCAAACAAACAACGAATTGCACTGTGCGACTGTTACCTGGTGACATAGCAGATCGAGTCTTGAAAAGTTAGTTCACCCCAAATTCTGTCATTAATTACTCTAATTACCCTCATGTCGCTCCAAACCTGTAAGACCTTCGATTATCTTTGAGAACACAAATTAAGATATTTTTTTATAAAATCTAGAGCTGTCTGACTCTTCATAGACAGCAACACAACTGTAGAGATCCGGGTCCAGAAACGTAGTAAATACATTGGCAAAACAATTTAGATTTCATCAAAAATATCTTAATTTGTGTTTTCTTACGTTTTGGAATGACATAAAGGTGAGAAATTAATGACAGAATTTTACTTTTGCGGTGGACTAAACCTTTAATTCATTATTAAAGTAAAAATAAATAAAGTTACTTGCATTTTGTTGATGTGTTTAAAAAGTGTACCAAAAAACATTGGCGTTCAGCTATGCATTGTTAGTCATTTTTAAACAAGCAATACACCCAAGAGGAACCTGCGTTGTAGAACGGTCCATTAATATTTCAGTGAGGTCGCCCTAATGTCTTAATCGTTTGATTGAGATTAGCATGGCTGCCTCTTTGTGACTCTCTCAGCGCTGGACGGGGCGGTAAACAAATGAACTGGCAAGGGTGAGGCCATGCTTCTCAATAAACACTGACACAGCCTGTCCTCGCTATGGAGACAGATAAGCCTTCTCTACAGCTCCCTCACTCCTATTCTCCCTATTTTTTCCAGACTCCATTTCAATCAATGTCTTTCCATCGCTTTCTTTCTTTTTCTCTGCCTTTCCTCCAGTTTCCCTCTCTCTCTTTCTTGCATTGGATCAATGTCTCCGCGTCCCCCCGGTCACGACTAGCCTGCACAGGACTCAAGACGGGCTCCGCTAACACTCCGCTACAGCTGTCGCTCTCCCTGTGCCGCCCAAAACAAGCAAATACTTCATTTGCTCAATACCTGTCATCCATGACTAACAGCATCATGGCAGAACAATGCGTTAGGAGAGAATAATTCTCGATAGAATAACAAACCACGACGTAATACAGAGCCCATTTATCTTCTGCTCTTCATACCCAGAGCTTCTGACAACTTCGGAATATCACATAAATCTAGGCAGATTTCCATGTGCATGCAAGTAGATTGCATGCTTATTATTTGGTATTTGCTGGAAAATAAGACATATATAAAAATACATACAAAACATCCGAAGTTGTGTGGCTTTGAGTCTTGTACTTGTATGCCTGTATCCTGTAAGTTTTATCACATATAGTCATTTAAAATCTAGTCTTTCTTAACTTTTGTTCAGACAAATGCCTTCATTGTAGCATTCATACTTATCTACCATATAGTGTGCGTAAAACAGTATGGCAAAATAGCAGGATGTCCAAATTTATAGCATTCAAAAAACAACAGTTCTCCTTCCGATGAAGCATTAAAGTGTGCTTTCAATAGGCACTTTGCTATCCCATGAGGCCATGGGGGAGGATTTACGAATGACACTGGTAGGTCATGTGAAAATAAAATGAAGGATGTATTACATTCCGATTTAATTTGTACTACCAGTATTCATACTTTATATAACTTTTTTTAACGGCCGCTACGTACATGCAAGTTAGAATTTAAATTAAGTACACACTCATTACACTATTTCTGACGCAACTTGGTGTTTTCAAAGCATTGCTCCGTTTGTTCACCATAGCAACATCATCTCAGCCAATGGTGTGCGTTAAGTGCAAGCTATTTGTTTGTTCAACCAATGCAAACAGCGATGGGAAAACCTGTTTAAAACCTGTCATCGTTTTTGCAGTTTCAAATGTTGTTTAACGGTACGGTAAGTGCTATCAGCGACTAAATTAGTACTACATACATTAAAAAAAAATCCAGAGCACTAATCATTCTGCTCATCTGCTTATTTTTTATTTTTTTGGTCTTGTGAGGTGCAGCGACTTGGCGAGACAGACGCTTTCTCTGGCCAAGGATCAGCATTGTGATATGAGAGCTAGGAGCTGCAAACATACATACACAAATAAAAGATTACAGCCCAGTCTTCTGCCTGTAATCACCTAGTGAATCTTATCAACATATCGGCCTGCTAGACAGGTTACAACAACACCAAGTCATCTCACTAGAACAGACGCCGGACTCTATTGCCGTTTGAATTCAGAAAGCAGACACACTCTACCAGTGATTTTAATTCAGCTCAGACATAATTATATGGGTGTGGGAATAATTAGCAGTGGCAAGTCAGTGGCAGGTAACAATTTCCAGAGGTTTAGTAGTACCGCTGCTACAGACATGAATCACACTTCAAATTATGCAGTTTGTTGAGGGGAGGTGATATGTTACTGTAAACTGACATTGAAAGGACCAGCATAACATAAGGCTTTTATTTATGGCCTAAAATCTCCCAATAACACCCGCATAATAACATGAGCAAACCACATTTGTCACATTTAGATAACAAGTTTTGCACAGGAAAACACCACTGATACTCACTTCTAGCTAATCAAGTTCATTTTTTTACAAGCTTGACAAGCTTGAACAAAAAAACGTTTGCACTATAAAGCCCTATGTACCTTTTATAGAACAATATTTTATTTCTGTCATTTATTTAAATTCCTCTGAACACCCTGTTCTTAACAGGAGACATCCAAGTACTTAATTCCTGTCCGGTGTTGTGTTTTTCCTCTCAAAGAGCTATTAAACAGCTCTGTTTATCTAAGGAAAAGAGTCTGTTGCCAGAATGAACCACATGGCCTTGCAGTAGCACTATATAAAAAGGCTGGCCATAAAACTGTCAAGTTCAAATGTAAAGCAAAACCATACACGAGACTGAGCTGTAAAACAGAGCCTGTGGGGAGAGCTTCACAGTCAATGTTTATGCCACATTCTCAAATGACTTGGGAGCATCTGTTCTAACCATACAAACAGCGGCTAAAGGATAAAGACAATTTGAAAAATGAAATTTGCACTTCAGTTTAGTCTGTTGCTAGTTTAGGAAGATTTGAAATTTGAGCAAAATTGTGAAAACAAATAAATAAATGAACAAATTTTTCTAAAAATGTATGGTTCACCCAATCTGTGACATTTTGAAGAATGTTGGTAACCAAACTGGACAATAGCCATTGACTTTCATGGTACTTATTTCTTCATATTATGGAAATCAACATCAGTCAACGTCAACGGTTTGGTTAACAACACTCTTAAAAATATCTTCTTTTGTGTTCAACAGAAATTATGAAAATTTTATTTTATTTTTTTGTCACTTTGGGTTGTATTGTTTACAGTATACCTGTTAGCTAACGCTAGCAGTTGCTCTGTAAAAATAAACAAATTCATAAATATGTAAATAAATTGCCGCTAACACTTGTTCTATAGTCTTGTCTGAAATGAAATTCAAGCTTTTAAATGTTCGTTCCTACATTGGCTTCATCTATGTGGCACTTCCATAAGATGTTGAGTTGTGCAGAGATGGCCGGTGGGTTGTAAAGAGGAGAACTGAAGTATCTGTTCTCTTCCAGAAAGTACTCTGGCTTATTAAGGGCTGAACGTGCAGCCAGGGAAGGCCGAGAGGGAGCGGGAAAGTGCCTGCTAGCCAACAGCTGCCCTGTAATTTATATTGATGAGGGGACCGGTGGGCCGCTTCCACGGTTTTGATCATTCAGGCAAGAGTGGAGAGATGAGGCTGATGAGTCTGTGTGATGTGTGTGTGGGTAGGTGAGAGTTCGCAACGAGTGGGTATGGTTAAGATTGTTGGAGTAGGAATGGGTTGCCAAGTCTGTGGGAATTCAGCTACTTTTTTTTTTTTGTAAAGTTGGTGCTCAAGTGAGATTTGTACAAGATTTATCTTGGGGAGCTTAATGCTGACCACAAATTTAAGAAAGAAAAACCAAACTAAATAAAAACTCCCAGGCCAACTGTCAACTGTTACGCTCCAAAATCATGCTGGAATATACTATACAAAATTTTAAATCTGAACGGATTATAAAATCCAAAAAAATCATAGATTCGCTGACATTGTAATTGATAACAGAGAAAATCTGGGCATTTTACACTAATGACTAAGGATCCCACACTACCAGACTTTCAAGCTATTTCAATGTGTTATAAAATGAGCTCAAAATATCAAACATGTTTGATATCCACTGACTGGATGAAATCATAGTCTGAAGCTAGTCCGAGTCTGTGCCAATCATACAAGCAATTTTCTGTGAAATCTCTCAACTCAAAATCTGCAGACTGGCTCTCATATTTGGCAACTAGCAATGACTCTTCGAGTCTGCAAAGTTGAGGCAAAAATCTGGACAAAAATTGTATAGAGTATTCCAGCCTTAACCCTCCAAATCAGATGAAATACACAATAGAGACTCTAAAAATGGCATATTTTCAGTTTAATTCTGGGCCAGTTTATTGGCCATTTCTGATTGGTCATTGTGCTGTTTTTGTCTGACAGAGCTGGCAACCCCCAGATTGAGGAAAATGTGTGCAAAAATAATGTTTGGGGGTTATAGCCTTGGGTGTGTGTGTGTTTGCATGTGCATATGAGCATGTGTATGAGCATGTTACAGTTCAGTTGCTTCCATGAATGCATTATGAGTGCATATGTGGCCTAGTCGATTGTAAAACGCACATTTGCACAACCCCCACCCAACACACTGTACATCCTCCAGCCAATCTCAGCTGATCCCTTCATTTAAGTCAACACGAACATTTTATTTCTCTAATGTGGCATATTTCCAAATGCAGCAGGAAATTCAATCAGAAGTTGACATTATAAAGGCTAAATGTGAATTTAGCTAGCATGTTTCAGTGCTAGGGCAATGATGGTTTCTAGGGTATGCTGGGTGGTTCCTTACTACTAATTAAAATAATTAGGGTCGACTTTGATTTCATTAGTAAAAACCAGCCAATTCATTAGCACATTACAAGCGATAAAAATGCTAATTTCTTTCAGAACTGGCAAAGCCCTTTCTTTGCCCATTATATATCTTTTTAACCATTTCCCTGTCAAACAGCGCCCTTTGACCTGTGCCACCAGCCTTAACATGTCGTCTTCACACTTCATTCTCTTATTCTTTCTCTCCAACAGCCTCTCTCGCTTTCTCTGACACGCGTCATTAGCATTTCTTTCACTGAGATTAAATAGTGAAGTCCAGTCCATGGCTTTGAACCTTCTCACTTGAAACGTTCTTTGATTTCACTTCCTTCTGTTAAGGAGAAGTGATCAGCGCTGTAATTAAGATAGCAGTAAGGCCCTGGAAGAAAAGGATGAAAGACCACTGATCCACCTTTACGCTGGTTGAATGGAGAAGACAGCTACAACTGAGTATTTCTAAAGCCTTTCAACAAGTCAAGTGAATGTAGACAGATGAAAGGATGGCAATATTTTCAAATAAAATGACAAGATGATCTTTTATTAGCTAGATTTATAGCTGACGAGAATGCAAAACAAATACTACCTCTCAGGAACTGGCTGAAGCTAGTTAGCTAGTGATGCTAAAGACACTAACAGCTCTACAGTGTAGCAGCTGTGTTTTCTAACAACAAGCTACAGTATTTAAACACTTAGGAGCTACCCATTAGCATGACACAATGAGATATTGTAAGCTAGTTAGACTATAGTTAGCTTACCATCAAGCTACAAGCTATCATTTAAAGTAGCACTAAAAAAGATATAAAATAAAATATAGCTTTACGAATCCCGTTAGAAGCTCAGGTGTGAAACGTGTGTTTAAAGCTGATTTGCAACCTCAACGAAACTTCAAATCACTCATATACTTAATCTGTAGGATGCAAAGAGTCTTGAAAGGTCACGTATGCAACCTGTAAGAGATTCTACAGTCTCCCTCCAAAGCTGATACCCATCTCTCTCAGAGACTTATCAACAGAAACGTCTTTAACCTCACACATGAAGGTCACGCACAAACTGCATCCTTGTTTTTAAAGAGCAGGCAAAGTAGATATAGCACTTTCTTAAAAATAAAAAAATCACATGACTTCTATGAAGAATTCAGATTTCTTAAATGAACAATAGCAGACCAGCACTTTTCAGCAGGGAAAATTTATCAGAGGAAAAATAAAATATATTAAAAAAAGTATCAAAATCTATATATTTATATTATATTACACTTAATATAAAAAAATAACAATTATCAATTTAATTAAAACAAAAAATGATTACTTACAAGTGTGTGTCTTCTTTGTTACTGAAATACCTGAAAGAAAGGGAGATAGTAAAACATAGTAAATACATTTTGTCCCGTTATTTAAAATAAATAAAATGTAAAACTACAGTTGTGTACAGCTGAAAGCGATGTAAATTACAGAAAAAAAGCTGACAGCATATTGGAACGGAGATGCTGTAAGCCGTGACATTGACTGAAAGCCAAAAGCTAGCTTCGACTGTGTTAATGCTTCCTAGCGCTGCCACAGGCTGTGCCTAAGCAAGGTCAGGCAGGTCAGTATGTTGCCGTCACACGGACCAGGCAGTTGCCTTGCTGTCACAGTTGACCTCCACGCAATGGAAATTAACAGAAAATCACATACAGAATGCTAAACAGATCTGTGAATATGTTCATGTCTGTTAGTGTAGCCCAGAAGCACCGGGTGCATCTTTATGTCTGACCTTATAAAGCATGACTAATGCCACAGAGGCACGGATGGATGTGCGTATGTCTGTGTGTGTGCGCGTTACTGAAACAGAGGGTCCCATGTGGACTGAGCGTGCTCATGCTCTATGGGCCAGAGCAGACTAATAGATCCCACTTGTCATGCGGAAGCAATGGCTAATTTTTCTACAGCTTGCATTTGAAACTCAAGGGACGTCGAGCTGACATGATTCAGTAATTCCACAGAAAATAAAAAGAGGTCTGGCCGGCGATAACGATGCTTCAGATGTTTTTTCGAGGGAAGGGGGAATACAAGTCAAAGACAGTAAAGCAAATGAGCAGGCACACGTGCACACAGACACACCTGAGGACACGGCAGCAAAAAACAAAAAAAAAGCAAAACAAAAAAGGGCCCAGTAGCGAAACTTGAGGCATTCCGGTCAAGCTTCACAGATCAACAATGCTATTGCTGGGAGCGCAGTGGCCAACAACACTGCACTAAAAAACAAACAAGCAATAATCCTCTTGTAACTTACACCTGCAATCAAATCACAAAGCACTCAGCATTGGGGTAAACGGCAATTACCGAAATATCACGTAAATCTGGGGCTAACAGTGACAATGGGCTAAACACAAAGGTCTCATTCTAGGAGACAGTGTTACACAAAATATTAAAGGCATAATTTACAAACAATTCAAACTTCTATCATCATTTGCTCATCCTCGTGTTGTTCCAAATCCACTCATTGTGACTGCATGGAAAAGAATTAATACTTTATCAAAATACTCTTTTGTTTTCCACTGAGGAAAGTAATACAGATTTGGAACAACATGTGAATTCTGAGAATATATTTTGAGTGAACTATCCCTTTAAGGGAACATTTCTGGTCTAACTGTGTGAAATTATAACATGGTGGGTCCAAGGGAATAAGCCATTTATCCAATCCATGTGATTTGGGCCAGTTTTTTCTTGGCGAGCCCTCGATTTTAGAAATCCAGTAACTGTCATGGTTAAAAGTCTGGCTAGAAAAGCGAGAAGTCATCGATATGTGCCATGGTCTAGTGGCCTGTTCATTTACTGCAGGAAAGTATTATTTTTGTTCGGTTAAGAGATAATTCATAAGACTTCATCTTTTAAAAGTGGAGGACAGTTTTTTTAGTAGTTCACAGGGTCAAAAAAGATTAACACTAGACAATGTATTTTCAAGTTTATAGGCAACACTTTTCCAAAATATCTTCATTTTATACTCCACTGAAGAGAGGAAGTCATAGAGGTTTGGAAGATATCAGAACACCTGCATTACCTACAGCAGCGGCCTAAAGCAAAGTCTAAATATCCATTTAACTCCTTACAAACAAATAGTCAGCCTAGATGACATCAGGTCTTTCAGATGTAGCTTTGTGAACGTGCTGGCAGAGGCATGCCTGAAGGGTAACCACAAAAACCACTGTGGAAAACAACATATATTTTATCACCATGTGGAAACTGACCAGACGCACATACAGCATGAAGCAAAACAGGCTATCAGATACCTCATGAACTCGCTGAGAAGACTGTGAAGACGCCATCAGACTTTGATCCAACTTTTGTCACTATCACTCATCCTTGCTCTGTCCTCCCTCTCTCTCTCTCTCTCTCTCTCTCTCTCTCTCTCTCTCTCTCTCTTGCGATCCCCATCCTTATTCCGTAGCACTATCAGCTATCTGTCTCTGATCCTTCCCAAACCACAACAGCTATTCTGTCAATGTCACTTACAGATATGAAAACCAATCTTAACACAAAAAAATGTACTTGCTCGGAAATCATTACTGTCAAAAAGAGGACGCTAGACTCGGTCAGAAAAATGGCCTGTTGCTAGGAGAGAGAGGGGAGGGGTGGGGAGAGAGCCCACTTCCTCCTCTAGGTGTCATTGGAAGGGCTCTGATTGGAGGGTGCAAGGGGAAGGGGCCAGGGAACCAATGGGCGAACGGAGTTTGGAGCTGGAGGGGGTCTGGGTCTAGGCCCTGACATCAGTGAAGCCTGCCAGGTTATGTCTACTCCACTGGAAGATGGGGTGATGGGTCAGTTTGGAGGTGAATCCATCCTTGACAGATGGAAAAAGCTTGTCCGGCCTTCTTCAAAGGACGACATCTCGAATGCGGTTGCAAAGTGCTGTGAAATTCTGCAACTGATCACACTACTGGAGGACAGCATGGAAACGGTTCCTTTGCTATTTTAGATTTAGATAGATACAGCGAGACAGATAGATATGTAACTATGTGAAAAAAAAATAAAAACGATACAATGGATAATGGATTGGTGAATAAATAGATGGAGAGACAAAGATTTTGACTAGATAGATATATTTAGAATACATGCACAAAACACACTGCATTTAGATGTCACATTGGCTCTGACATAAAAATATGCTTGTTATCATTTGTGGACATGAAAGTCAACTCAAGGCTAAAGACTTACTCATAATAATTTCCGCTTTTTGCATCAGCCAAGCTAAAGGTCATCCTTTCAGGATGTCTACAGGTGAGTCATACAAAACTGATATAATCTAGACATTATTTTGGGTGAAAATACTTATAAATCATTTAAAAAGCCACATATGCTGCATCTCTTTTTTTAAAAAAAAAAACCTTTCAATCATAATATATTACCATTCATAAAAAAATAAAAACTGTCACGGACGAACAGGGCCGATAAGAGTGTGTTGGGTATTTCCTGGAAAATATTCTAAGCATGTCCCCAGCCATCATTCATTGCTTTCTTCCTCTTGTAGATTCCATATGCCGAGCACACTGATGACTGTTTGAAGTTAACCTTTAGCACATCTGCCACAGAGGGCCGAGTCGCCCGCATTCCTGCCAGGTAAAGCCGTCTGTATCACAGATGGGG
Source organism: Puntigrus tetrazona (assembly GCF_018831695.1). Lineage (NCBI taxonomy): Eukaryota > Metazoa > Chordata > Actinopteri > Cypriniformes > Cyprinidae > Puntigrus > Puntigrus tetrazona. The sequence continues at coordinate 11,768,305 of NC_056723.1, forward strand.
GAAAAACCCGGTGACAGAGTCATGCTGATCTGGGTTCAGCCTCTCCTGGTGAAACAGTGCCACGCTCATGTTTAAAAAATAACAAAACTGGTCTCAGACCTGCATAACCAGGCAGGGTCTATGGTCTTTATTCCTTATCCAAATCCCAGTCTAAAATGATAAGAAATATAGTGAAACTGGTTTCACATCAAAGGATGTGAGCAGGATCCAAATTTAATTTTTGGACCTTAGATGTGTGCGCAGGAAGGTTCTGTCGCCATCCAACCAGCAGCACTGAAGAGTGCCCTGCCTGGGTCTGTCGAGCAGGCTGTGCATCATAATTTCAGCTTCCTTAGTGCCTGACAGCAAATGATTATCATGGATGGTTATTGTCAGCGAGGCCTCTCCGGCAGGGTGCTTGACGCGCTGTGCTGGGGTTCGGCACTCCGTGACATTCAAAGTTAGAGTCTCCTTCACGTAATGGAGCTGTCCCCTCACCGAGCTAATGGGAACGATCCATTTAACCTGTGGCAGAAACACACAGGCGAGGAAGTTCCTAATGCGAGGCCAGTCCCGTGGGGGGGCCCGCTCAACGTTCTCTCTTCCCCCCGGCTGCTGCCGGTCAGACTGCTTGATTCATTGACTGCTGCTTCACACTTATCCTCATTCACTGTTCAGTCTATGGAGACCGGCAAGGGGGAGGACAGTGGCTCTCTCAGCCATACAAGGACAAGGCTGGTATAGACACCTCTGGAAAAGTAACAGCTGAGTGGGGGATAATGACAAAGATGGAGATGGGTGACTTGCTTGAGGGTTGGTGGACCCCAACGCAATTGTGATATATTGGAAGAATGCCTCCCTGGTTTTAGGTAGCTATCCCACAATTACAAAAAATGTTTCAGGACACAATTTAATTTTTTATTTATTATATTTTATTTTTATTAAATGAGACCTTCCATTTTTAGTAGCCATTGCAAGAAAAAAAGTGAAGGTGAAGATAAACTTGCTTCCCATCCTAATCACAGCCCCTATGTATCTTATCTTAATATCAAAAAATAAAATTGACATGGGTCAGAATCAAGCCTCTTTAACAACTCAAGATGAGTTCATATTCATATTTTAACCAACAGTCCACAAACTCCACATAATGAAGATGGCTGCATTTCCCAAAAGCATCGTAAGCATGAGTAGATTGTAGAGACCATTGGTGCTAATGGTTTCTACAATCTACTTGTGCTGCATTTCCCAAAAGCATCATAGACATAAGTAGATTGGAGAGACCATTGGTGCTAATGGTTTCTACAATCTACTTAGGCCAGAGGTGTCCAATCATGCTCCTGGAGGTCCAACATCCTGCACAGTTTCGCTCCATACTGCTCCAACTAGCCTGGAAGTTTTCAGTGGGTCTAAAGACCTTGATTAGCTGGTTCAGGTGTGTTTAATTAGGGTTGGAGCTAAACTCTGCAGAACAGTGGCCCTCTAGGAACAGGTTTGGATACATCCGTCTCGGGCTTTAGTTTAGCAAATAATGGTAAATTCTATAAACTGATAAGCAGCCCCATAGTTTTGTTGGTTACAAATATGGATTCTGCAATCCATCTATGGAATATTATCTATCAAAATTTTGCATTTGCAAGTCAAGAGAAACTGGCTAGACTAGCATGGCTAGCATGGATAAATGTTACAAGGAACTTGTGTCAACGACAAACATTTGCACAGATTGAGGTACATCATCGTTAAGAGACTATTTTATGTTGTCTTTACTTCGACAATATTCGACAATATCACTGTCATCTAAATTATAGAAAACATTGTGATTTTGCAGCTGGTCAGAAAATAACATGCAGTGCACATTCCTTAGCAGATTATACATGCTTATGAACATTTTTCCTGCCAGCTAAAAAAGAAAGTACAGTAAAGTCCTGTCTAAACATACTTGCGCTGTATAGAAAGCATTACCTTTCTTATATAATCAAATAGTTAATACATTGAGATTAGCTATTATATTTGAGAATTGTACCACTTGCTGGGGCTCGATAGAGTGAATTTGACTCTGAGATTAACATTAATTAGAAAGGGAAGATCTTTGAATAACCAACTGATCTGTAAAAACCAACACCAATCTCTTCTCCACCCATATCTTACATTATGAAAACCAAGAATGCTTATGCAAGAACTATGTCATGATCAATACAAATATAGCAGACTATGATATCCTTCATGTTCACATAGTGTGCATTTTTAAATGACAAATCACCTTGCAAATTATAAGTAGAGTTATTTAATCAGAACAGAGGACAGATGTCATCCAAGTTTTGTTCTGTCAAAGTCATTTCGACATTCTCTTACCCGTTTTGCACTGACACACTTAGCCTTATTATACTTCATAAACTTTCAAATGCAAAATGCAATGATTAAAAAAGCTTGACGATTTTCATCATCTCTCCTCCTAATATTCTAAAACACTTAAGGAACTCCGTAGAGAGGCCTTGCATTCTCCAGGGAGGTTCAAGAGAAAAATGACTTCATCTCCAGGCGCTGTTATTTCTGGTCATTTCTAATTGGTTTTAACTAAAATCAAGCCACCGTGGCTGGCTCCACAGGTTCCCACTGAACAATTCGCCATCTGACATCTCCACAAATAGCAGATTTACATCCAAATTAGTTTTAGAGGACGTAGAAATTACACTGTCGTAATGTCACGTCGAAAAAGAGAACATGATGAGAAGCCAAGCAGAAGTTTTTTGTTGTGGAGAGAAATCATGTAAAATACAAGATCACATTAAACAAGTAGTGGAACATTTCTGGAAGGAATTGGTGGATACAGCAATGATTTCCTTGCTCTTCTGATCAGATTAGACCTGTCACTTGATCTAGAGGTCTCAGACCATTAGACAGTCAATTTAAGATTCATGAAGCTGGACATCCAGAACTTTGCTCCATCTTTCTGCTTTCTGAAGCCCAGGAGTCTCCAGGTAAGTCCCTAAAATCGTGTGGTAGCTTGTGAATAATACATAGCAGCAAAGGGGATTGACGTAGGCCCAGGAAGGGCACATGAACAGCAGGCATGGCTGGCAGGCAGATTGGAGACTCCGATGGAATTTTAATTGTACCGCAGGGAGTCCGGACGATAAGCGCCATTGTTATTGCTAAGATGCAGCACAACAGAAGCTCATTCAGCCGAGTGCTTAAACAAACGATGATTACGCCAAATCGGTCCCGCAACGCAGCAGAACCATTACGGGCCCAGGCACAGGAGTCGTTAACGGAGAGCACGTGAGAATACAGTAACCAGCTGATCGGAAGGAAATGCGGAATAATGCGCAGTTATTCCTCAGAATGCTGACTATACACTTGTGGTCCACACACCACTACATGTTCACACAATGTCTACATACAGTTGTTAGTCCTTTTTGAGATGTTCACACATAGTTTGGTTATAATCCAGAGTGACATCTGTATTCTACAACCCAACTGACCAGCTATGCTAAAAAGGGATTAACTTCATTTATTTGTAGCTGTTGTGTGAACAGGTTAAATTGGGAGTCATATCTGTTAGCAAATACTTCTATAATCTGTCAATCCTCACCATTTCTGCATGAACAGCTGAAGTTCCTTCAAATGTTCAGCTAGCGGACATGACTCAAGAGGGCCGAGGGCCCCGTCCTCTCCCACACTCCAGCATTCCCATTCCTTAGTAATCCATTTGTGATCCCCAGCTGAGCTCCCCATGAAATCTGAACCTCCATCATAAACACAGCTCCCAGCATTCAACAAGACCACCCTGTAACATACTTGACTGGACCTCGGCTACACAGAACGTCCTACTAAAGCCGTTGGTTTAGCCATGTTCATAAAAACAAATTATGGCGAGTCTACACTGACATGTTTGGATATTTTCCCTTCCCTAATATTTCCCATGCTAACAATTACATTCCATGTAGCGCTTGCATAGTGCTTAGATATGTTTACTTTACAGAGAGAAGCTAAATTTGCCCTTGAGTGAAGGCCAGGACAGGGAGCTACAAAATAATTAAATGAATTTATCTATTTATTTAGCAAACCAAAGTCGTCTCCTCGGGCGAAGATTGTGGCCGCATTAACCAATTGCGGACATAAGAGAAGGAGTAATCTTTCAGTGTGTGCATGTGTGAGAAAATCAGTGTTGTGGTCTGTGGTTCAGCTAAGGAATTTGAGTTTTATGTCTTTCTAACCAGCTTCACAGTCCTTGCCACTCTATGAAGCTAATTTAACAAAACACCATAAATATATGGAAGCATACTGAACATATCTCACAGCCAAGAGCTATTTCAGATCCCCATGTGTCTACCATGCTAGACATAGCTCACCGTATGGGAAGCTAAGCAATCAAGATGTAACTTTTGTCATACAGTTGGAACAAAGCCAAAGTCTTGTCTTTTCTTAAAAAAAAATGCAAATTCTGCTCAGCTATGCTGTAAGATAACAAAAGTATGTATGTATGTCCAACCTAAGAAAATATTTGTATACATTTTCCACAAGAAAAAACGTGTAGCATAGGTATACGAATTTCACTGATTCAGTTATGTTCACTACATGGCTACTAAAGTGTTTTGGGGGGTTACTAAGCAAAGATAGATGGTTAATCGAGATGTCTGGGTGGTTTCCATTACCAATGTTATGCAACTAAGACATATTTTGTTCCTCTTGTGAAATGGCTGGTATAAACACAAGCATTGAGTGGCTGGGATTAGCTCTGGTGGCCGCGTTGGGGTCAAAATACTCTGCAGTGCAGTGTCATTTGCAGTGTAAATAAGGGGTTGCATGCATTAATGGCAAGGAAAATCACACATTTTAGTATTTACTGTTAAGTATAAGAAGTAGTAATAGCAATGTTTCGACTTTGCAAACACCACTAACCAAGGATTTTTCTTGCAGCTTACCCAATGGTATATATGGTAATACACAATTATTTATATATGGATAGATTTACAAAACAGCTGTAGCTTCCACTGATACAGTGGAAATTATGTTGGTCGGAATAAACTGTCCTTGCAGAAAAACCACAAACAAGATGTCACATGATCTTCAGTTGCATCCACAAACTGGCTAAGCAGAAAATGGTTGTTGAGACATCTGCAAAGCCCAGACTTATGACTCATAACGAACATGTTGAGAAATTCCATCCCAGACTTTCCCGGGTCTATGCGCGTGCTGTTGATTCATCTCAAAATGTCAGTGCAAAAAGCACAGCAGATGTATCAACTTCTGAATGTGGCAGTGTGGATTGCAACTGAAGCACTTGCATATCATCTCTTTCATCTTGCCAGCCACTGAGTGTGTGAACTCTGAGGCAGCTAACGTCATCTTGAGCAGTGTGGGTCGTCGTACTTTCCAAACCCGACCACATCTAAAGGCAGCGTCTACCGCGCTCACCCTCCCTGAGCATTTTATTTGAATGTTTTTCTTTTCCCACCCCCCATCTCTAAGACACCTTTCCAGTGGTAAAGAAGACAGACTTTTAAGCTAGCGGCTTGAGTGCAGATGAATTAAACATCCCTTATAATCCCAGATGGACACTACGTCTAGTCTGGCGTGTGTGTGTTTGAGTAAAGTGGCGTAGGAAACACACTCCCCACTATCCGCAGGGACATCGGCCTATACAGCGTGCTGTTCTCAGCTCATTGAATTGAGGAAACTGTAATGGTGAAACCGGGAGGAAGACCAGAGAGTCCGCTTGGTCCATATCCTGCACCGGCCAATAAAGCTAATTGCCTCGGCAAACCTCTCAGGTAATAAAGCTCCCTATTAGCTGAATTACATGTCTGTCAATCCTCTAATTAATGTCACAGAATTACTGCATATCCTCTGGTCCAGCAGAGTAGAGGAAATATCAGAGGATCTCTCAAGATGTTTGCAGGAGGAATTCTCTCTTTCGGCTACTGTACACGGTTGTGCCTGGCACTTAGTTCCGCATCTATCTTTCATGTTTTTCATAATTAAAACCTGAGAGCTCGGCCAGCACTCTTCTCAGTGTGCTGTGAAGATCAAAGAGGCTCTTGTTACAGAAGCGAGCCGATCAGAGAAGTCATTTTCCAGCCAACGGGGTTCAAGCTTAATGCTTCAATATCCTCCACTTATTTGGACATATGTGACGTGGGGGGCCAATGAGGTGGATGACCAACGACCAAAACAAACTGTTATCTCCTCGCTAAAAATTGTCAATGCTACAGTGGAGTTTGTAGGAGCTAGAGCGGGCAGGCTGAATTGTTGAATAAAGACATTATTTTAAGCGGTATTGTAGCTTCATAACATTATGGTTGAATCACTGATGTCACATGGACTACTTTAATGATATCCTTACAACCTTTTGGGGCCTTGAAAGTGGTACTTGCATGGCTGTGTATGCTGGGTCACAAAGCACTCGGATTTCATCTTAATTTGTGTCTTGAAGAGTTGCAAAGGTTTTACGAGTTGAGAGGGGAAATGAGGATGAGAAATGAATAAAAAAGGATTTTTTTGGATTTTTGACCATTCATGCAGTGTGTAAAACAGCTTTAAGTGAATGACAACTTCCATTAAAAAAATCTCAATTCGGGGTTGTGCCGATAGACGATAGTATTGTGTATTGATGATAGTCAGATATATTTTTCTTAGTTTCAGAGAGATATATTCTTTACAGCACATTAGCAAAACACATTGATGCTCATCATTGTTATAATGAAAAGTATGAAGCTAATAAGTTATTAGTCTAAAACAGCGCTCATAGTGGGGCGCATATGGATCTGTTTAATTTTACCCAAAAAATATGAACTTAAGCTACCTGAAAATACTTAAACTGCATTAAACTGTCTTTAAAATAAATAGATGTTTTACCTTGACTGATTTTTAGACTGATAACTTCCCCACCGATGCGGCAAACTAATCACAGCAGGACGCATGGTATCTGAATATATATTTTTTAAATATTTTTTTATTTAACGTCAGTTTTTCAGTATGTTTGAAAGTATATTAATTTGGTTATGGGATTTCCAGGCTCTTTCTCTCTCTCTCTCTCTCTCATGCTTGGTTTAAAATCACCAAATAGTGAATATGAAATAGCCAGTGACAAGTACAGAGAGTCTCTCTCTTGCTCCCACCCCCACAAATATGATAATATCATGTATCGGTGATCTCACAGGCTGGCGTTATGACAATATGAAAAATGACCATATCGCCCAACCATAAAGTGCACCATGTATAAAGTTATTTTCTCTCAAAAGAAAGAGTAACTCTGAATAACTGAGAGTCTTTTTTTTTTTTAAATGAATCCCTAAAATTGACGTCAACATGCAACATTAGCATATTGCCTGCCCAGTTGTTGGTCTTTTCCCATTGATCTAAATGAAAATGCTAATTCATTCTTTGCCACTAGTATTTTTCTGTTAAGGCTGTCCACAAAGCAGCACTGTATTCACGACACACATTTTTTTTTTTTATCAGGCATTACAGACATTATGAGATGAAAATGAGACCAATCACAGAAAATTAGCATCATGCAAAGGAGGCGATTGGAAAAATTCATTGTTGAGTGAATCGTTTGGGAGTCATTGAGCAAGCAAGGTACAAAACAAGAACCTTTCATTACCCATAATAGGGAAATGTATTAATATTAGACAAATTGTGGGTAAATAACATTTTGGAAATTCCCTAAAAATACTTTAAATCTTCTTTTTTTAAAAAAAACAACTTAGTTCAAATGTTTCCACATAAAACAAGTGCCTTATGCAGTTATCTAAGCACTATATTATTATATATTACATTCAAATATATTTTAAAATGTAATTTATCCACGTGATGCGAAGCTGAATTTTCAGCTGCCATTACTCCAGTCTTCAATGTCACAAAATCGCTCACAAATCGTACCAATATAACTTAGCAAATATACTTTCTAACACACAGGAATCTATACATGTTCAGAAACTACATTACCGCCTATGAACATCTCTCCCCTGAGAGAACAATGAGGTTGAGGAAACACAAGGGCACTAAAATATAACAAGTCTCGTAATCAGGGAAATGGGGCCATTTATTTATTAATTTGTTCCATTGACTCTGAAGTAACATGAGCCTCTGGGGCTTTCTGTCTGAAAGCACTGGCTGTATAAACATTGCTTTCTCTTTTGATGAGAAGACAAATCCATTTCCACTGCAGGAAATAAGTCTTGGCATCACTGCAAAACTAGTTATATGACTGGTATTTAGGCAGTGACTCAAAAATCACTCACATTTTCTTCACTACACCCTGTGGCTATTTTGTGATTTCAATAAACAATAACAAAACGCTAACACATTCGACTGATACAAACCTAACTGTGTATGCTAACAGAAAGTCTGTGCAGATACTTGGTAGTTTCTTGCCAAGGTATCACTTTGTAGCAACTATACGTCCGGACATTTCTGCAATGGCACATTCCCCTGAAAAGGATTGGCTTTCAAACATGATAACATGAATTTTAGCACTCCATAACTGAGGTTGCATCAGATGTGCTAGCCAACAGCACTGTACAGTACTGTAGTTCAGAAAGCACACTCTACTCGGTCAAAAGTAGATGACTACGTCTAATGGAATGAAATGCAATGCGATTCTAAAATGTAATAGATTAAAAACGCAAATATAGATGACTGCAAAGCTAACAAAGATATCAAATGCCACAAAAATAGAATAAAGTATACAATGCATGTTCAGATTCAAATCTAGTCAAATGAGAGAATAAAATCAAGTTCGTATTCATAACAACGTGTTACGCAAGAAAACTGAACCGGATAAAACGTTGTCTTCGTTTGGCACAGGACTCCCAGCAAACACAATACGGCTAATCCAGTTTCGCTTTCCCTAGCACGGCGGCTCCCAAATTTCTTCAGCATTTTATCGTGTTCTTTAGCTCACCAAGGTGGTTTTTTGTTTTTGGACGACACTAAAATACTGGCTTGAAAATGATGTTTTTGCAGTTAACATTTTTTAATTGTTTCAATTGTTCTAGCGCTAAAAGAGGTGTTTACAGGTGTCTTTAGCTTGTACACTGCCAAATCGCAGTTATACGTACACATAAAATTCGCACAAAACTGCAGTTATCAGGAATTCAACACAGATCTCCGTAGTGTGAAATGACCCTCAACTTCCAACAAAACAAAAGGTTAACCGCGGGACATACAGTAGCCATAGAGGAGTCCATACATCCCCCGCAACACATAAAGGAAGTAGCCTTGCAGTCCAGTAATTATTAATGACAAAAGTCTATAAGCATTCCATTAGGTGCAAGCAGCTGTCATAAACATCTTAATTAATTTACAAAGCAAGCGACTGGGGAATTACGACGATGTGAAAATCTGCTTCCCTCTGCCGCTCCATAGCACTGGAACAGATCGGGCTTTTAAATTTTTAAACACGTCTTTCATGTTCTCCAGAGCACAAAAAAGCCTTTGAACAGTCATCTTGTTAGGAGACGCACCTAGCAGCGCTGCTACCTTTTGGGTTGTCCCATGGTCTTTTTCCCCTCAAACTGGCAACAAGGATTTAGGGTTCAAGTTTAAAGGGATAGATCACCTAGAAATGATTTACTCAACATCATGTATTAAACCCTTAGGGGGGGTAAAATGCAAAAAAAGAGATATTTAGTAAAATGATCATGCCGCTCTTTTTCATAAAATGCCGTTTTGTGTATGTTAATGTTTGATATTGGTTTGTATTGTATTGTTACAATGGTGATTTCATTGTAAACCTAAATAAAATGTAAAAAAGGAAGAAAGTCCTTTAAAAACAACAGCTGTCATGGATAGGATTGCATAAGAATGCTGTCTCTGGAGGGAAAGAGAGAGAAGCAGAGGCTGAGTGGCCCCCTCGGGACAGGGACCGAGGTACAACTATCACACCACGGATGCTCAAATGGACACATTCACCAAAAAATCTTTATCATTTCAGTTTAACTGCAACCAAGCTAAAACGCAGCTGTATGCAATGTGAGTTACTATTAAGAAGGCTGTTGTTTATTTGTATGGCGCATTTCCCACATCCAGGTAGTTTATTGTAATTAAATATAATAATACAATGTGATAGATCTTTTTTATCTATTTATTATCAGTTTACACCTCTTGCTTATTTTGTAAATATATTCATTTTTTTTTTTTTTTTTTTTTTTCATCTTTCATTGTATTTTATTTTGTTTTGTTTTATTTTATAATTCTGCATAATTTAGCTACGCTCTGTGTATAAACTGGATGCCAGTAATGACTATTAGCAGACACAAGCATCTGATTCTCGGTCTCTGTACACCCCCGCCCATATATTTGCATAACCCACTCACTGTGTTCAATGCTAAAGCACTCCCAAGGCTGCTGATCAAAGTCAGCAGTCAATTCACATCACAATACATTGATTTGATGCTTCCTAACCTTGCTAGTCTTTACTTAATGGCTGCCAAAAGCCTTAAGCACATCACAGTCCATCACACCTCCTTTCTTTCAGAAAATATAATTGTTGAATTACAAGTTGGCAGTAATTAGTATATTAGTAATATATTATTAAATATGAACATATGTATTATTACTTTTTAATTACTACTACTACCACTACTACTATTATTATTATTATGACTACCACTACTGTTTTACTTAATGGCTGCCAAAAGCCTTAAGTACACCACAGTACACCACAATGAATCATTTCATCATCATGTTATTTATTTTTTATATATATATATATATATATATATATATATATATATATATATATATATATATATATATATATATATATATATTTCTATTAATTATAATAATAATGATTTATTATAATTAAATATTAAATATATAACATTAATGTTATACTGTAGTTTAATACATATTATTGTTGTTGTCATTAAATTAATTATATTATTACATTATATAAAAAAATAATATTAATATTATACTATAATTTTGTGTTATTATTATTATTTCTTTTGTTGAATTACAAGTCACTAAAAAGTCTATTAATTGGCAATATAATCAAATATGACTGATTATTTATTATTATTGGTAGTATTATCAACTTTCTAAAAATACAATTGTTCAGTTACAAGTCACAATTAAAAGTCTATTAATTAGTAATATAATCAAATATTACAAATTCTATTATTATTATTATTATTATTATTACTACTACTACAACTCCTACCGCTACTACGACTACAATTCCTTGTAGTATTACTTGCCTCAAAACAATCAGGGTTCTCGAGTATAAAACGCTACTGGTTTTTATATTATACAACACTTCAATGTAATACTTAAGTGTTCACAGACAGCACTTGTCCTTACGGTGCCTCTACATTAGTTTTAAAACCTGACATCGGGGGAAAACAAAACAAACATACGAAAATCGCCTCAGTGCAAAAACTCAGCCAGAAAGGTCACCTCCGTTCCAGCCTTCAAGCTTCCTGCTCATGTGACGTAATGAAGAAGGAATGGTGTGGCGTCTCCCCCTCCGTTTCAGACATGGTATCTCCCACTCCACTGTATGTGCTGGGGGGAGGAGGGTGTTTTTCTTCTTTTTTAGGGGAAAGCCTGTCAAAACGTATCAACATCGCTGACATGGCACAGTGACACACTGACCCACAACTGCTGGAGGAAAACGCGTGTGTTACTGCGAGATGGCACAAAAAAATAAATTAATAATAGTAAAAGAAAAAAGCAGCTATCGATTTATGTAAGAGCGCTAGTCATCGTCACATTGGCTGAGTGGTGTAGGGACTCTTTAATTATTTCTCAGGAGCCAGACAAAATCAGTGTGCCGTGAAGAGACTACATCGATTTCCCTTCAGCCAAAGCAACATACTCACTCTGTGGCGGTCCACAGTAAAGTACTAGAGAGAAGGAAAAGGTGTTTGTCTTATAACAGAGCTCTAAAACAGAGTGACAGAGATGATGGCCAAGTCGAAGAAGATAAGGTTGCAATGAATACTTCCTGCGTCTGAATACTCGCTATTAAAAAGCATATCAATAAAAGTAGGACGTGCAGCTGCGGTGCTCTTATGGGAAACGTTGGTTCGAGTATGGTCTGCAACCTGCCAGTAGCTGCTTGCCACTGTATCCTTTCTATGAAGCTAAAAATACTACACGAAAAAATTGCAATATATGAAAGCATTGCGGTAATGTCCCACAATCACGCGTGTTTGGTTGGCTGGAAAAACTAAAACAGAGTGGTAGATACTAGTAAAACTCCTATATGTTTTCAGGTTTGTATTTATTTATTCACTTTTTCCGTCCATTTCTGCGATATAGTACTTTAATAGTAACTCTGGAGTCTTAGGTTTTCAAAAGAAGGCTCTAATGGTCACCAAAAAAGAATGAAATATCATTGCAATTCCAAACATTCGTTTCAAAGTCTATTCTAAAATGTAATTTATTGCCGTTATGCAAAGTTGAATTTTCAAAATCATCACTTTAGTCTTCAGTGTCACATGATCCTTCAGAAATCAATCTTATATTCTGATTCGCTGCTAAATAAACACTTTTTATATTATTATATTTTTATATATAATTGAATTCCTTTCAAATAAAAATTACATTTTTAAACATTTTGTAATAAAAGTCAGCTTTAAAACATTCAAGCATCAGAAAGGCTACAGGATAGTCATAAAAAGTGTAACATCCTCAAAGCATTTCTTCTTTACGAGAAAAGGCCAGCGTGGCAAAAGGCTGTGGCTAACACCTTTGTTTGTGATTGATGTTTGTAGAATGAGTTGCAAACGCACTTGTGGTTCACCGTAGGCTGGCGGTGGATGCGCATGTTCTTTTTGGGGAGCTAAAATTAGAGCCCCGTGTGTATTCTTTTGCCCGCAAAAGAGTAAAAAAGCACAAACAAACAAACGTAAGAAAAACATCTTTGAGCGGGTTGGAAAATGAAACCTACGGATGCGGGGTACTTAACACGTTAAATGGCCTCTAAAGGTCTTTCTTTCAAATCTATAAAAAGACCGCGAGAAAAGATGATACAGTCTCTCCATAAGCATCACCTGAGGTAAGGCACAGCTGTCGGTTGCTAGCATTAACATAGCAGCACATGAAAGAGCGTGACCGTGAACTGAGCATAAACTGCAACCATGCATGCATGCGCTTTCCTTGTCTAGCCAGACATGTCGTAGAGACCCTGTTAAAAATGCATTGTTATGAAAAGGGAGGCTCACTTGAGAGCTATGCTGAGGAGAACGCATCTTGGTTTGCTCTGTCAGCACCGCTCTAGTCCATTCCATAATTTACGAAAAGCTAAAATATTTCTTGACGAACCCACTGAGATCGCGTTAATATTACAATAATTTAACAACACATCCACCGTTCTGTACTCCTAGTTAAGGGTCTCAAAACATGCAGGAAAACAAATAAAATGTATTTTATTTTAAAACAGTATGTTGTTTTTTTTAGATCACGCTTTTATTTAAATTGTTTTCATTTAAAAAAAAAATGTTTATTTAAATTTAAATTATGTTTTTAACTATTTCAATTTTTCTGTAACTCTTGAACCTCCTGCAGTTCCCTCACGAGCCACTGGGGGTTTAGTACATTTTTTATACAAAACAAAGCTCATGGTACATTTACACAACAACAGTGTAGAGAAATAGTTTGGTTTTTTTTGCACTTGTGAAAAGTATGCGCCCAGTCAAAATAATTCCCATTGACAGGAAGTCCTCGAAAATACCATTCATGTCAGACCAGTGCACGGAAATGTCACTTTGTAAAGAAATACTATGCACCCGAGCACATAAACATATACTACAAAAACCTAAAATCGCATTTTCAAAAGTTGATGTTTTTAGGCGCTCAAAATATTACTGTCAAAAGAACTGCAAAAATGCACAAGAGGTTTTGAGTCTTAGCTGCTGTAATGCAAACATGATTGATCCGTGAGTGCCACTTCTGTATTTTATGAACAGCGTGAAGTTGTGGAAAGGGGTGGGGTCAAATTGTCAGTGGGGGGCGGAGTTAGTGATCTCACATTGAACCAGCTTTGATTTTTCAAGCATCCAAGCCCAAATTTCGAGGGGTGTGCAATTCCTTCACTTTGTACAGCAAAAGGTAGCGGGGGCAAAAAAATAAATTTTACGGACGATGGTCGAAAATGCTGTTGTCATGTAAAGGAATGACCAAAATGTTTAGTTGAAAACAGTTTCGCGAGATCTGTTAAACTCCATCTGTGCTGCGTCTTTATATACTCTAGTCGACTTCAACTAAAGTAGACATTACTCTTTTCTTATAACAACGCTGCTTTGATAAAACAGCATATTAGCAGCTACGCTAACAAAGGTAAACCCAGCAGAGGCAGATCTGAACAGTCTGTGATAAACAGCTGCCGCAGTGAGCGGCTTATCTAGGGTGGGTGTGTTTTTAATCTAGTTATTAATGTCGTAAATTAGCTCATATAATTGAATGTTCATATAACATCACATCCATCCCATAAGAATTACTATTGGACTGCTTATAATAATATCTTATTTCCCAGATGAATTTTATTGGACTTGAGAATAATTCCATCACTCGGCTAATTCTGGAGACAAAAGGGTGGAGGGGGTTTTGATAAGGGGGCTATACTAGGAGATAGAAGGTAAACGGTAAGATAAACATTGTTTTGCTGGCAACGGTAATACAGATACAGTTATTAAAGCTATAAAAAATTTAATTTCAATACATGAAAAGGAACAGTTTTTGTTTGAAAAGAAAAGATCGCTGTTGTCTAGTTCTGATTTAGGAAAGGAATTCCCAAACTTTTCCAAAATCTCTTCGATAGGAAAGATTTTGATTGATTGATTTATTTTTTTTGGAAAGTTTATTTGGGATAAAAGAATGAAGCGAGCGGGAAAAAAACAACAACATCAGGAACAGGAAAAGGGAAGAAGAGAAGACGAAGAGGAGGTGAAAAACGCAAGGAAAGAAATGGTGTATATGCCAAATCAGGTCTGATTAATTTATTTTCTCCAAACGCTGCCGCTGACTCAAAACGCATTTGAGTTGAGATGCAAAAATGTCATCCGAGACAAAAGTGATTAATTTCAGAACCGATGAAAACACAGAAAAGCAATCTCGAACATGAGAGCATGATTATTTCATGAATTCTAAATAAAAAAAAAGAAAACACACAACATAGAAAATAAATTTCCAAAAGAATATTGCAAAAAAAAAAAAAAAAAAAAAAAAAAAAAGCGACCAAATTATCTGGAGGCTTTTTTCCAGCCTTCCTCCACTTCTCCTTTTCTCAGTCTTTGGAAAAGAGAAATTTATTTCTGCCTTCATCTCTAAATTGGATGCAATTTATTGCCTCTCCAAAGCTCGTTTTTCACCGGCCGTGGCAGCCAATGCGTATCTGCCTCCTCAGTGTGGCCTCGGGTGCTAATATGCAGAAAGTGGCCGCGGGGAGACGCGACTCGGTGAAGGGGAGAAGGGAGGGAAAGTTGGGGGACGCAGACCAGAATCAATTCTTGATAGAGGGAGAGGAAGATGAGTGTGTTTACTCACAGAAATATGGCCGCTTGGGATGTCAGAAGGGACAGGAAAGGTTATATAACTGTCTGGCTGAATCGGAGACACCCAGGCGAGAGAGAAAAGAATAATAACAAAACAGCACTGCGTGATCGTGGTTACATGAGCAAGTGCTTGATTTTCAGGTGAAAGGCTAAATGTGCATGCAGAGGTGAGAGAACGGGTCATAGGTCAGCGGATCTTGTGCATGCCGTGTCGGCGGAGCGCTGCGTGTCAAACAGAACAGGAAACGATATATGTAGCAAACAGGAAACACATACAGGAAAACGTCTCCTTTCAAGAACAGAGAGTTGTGGGACTTCTTCAGCTACCGTGTGAACGAGTCAGCAAGCGCAAAACTCACGTTACTTACGTTTGCGTTTTTCGGGTTAGTCTTATTTAGACTTTTTTTCCTGTTAATTAATAAGAAATACAAATTCATACGACTTGAACGTACTTCTAAAAGTTACATTTTTCATTTGAGCATTCAGTCTATTTGTTTATTTGCTTTTATCACTAGTGCGAGGGTAATAAAGCTATCCTGACACGATGAAGAAAGACGCCTGATAAGAAATTTGATGAAAATGTTTATTGATAGAAAAACGTAACGGCGGCAAAATGTTTATTGATATGCATTTATTTTGTGCAAAATTGAGGACACATGGTTCTAACCGCTCGCAGAAACATGCAAAAAAACTAAAGCAAAACCAATCAGGAAAAAAAAATCTAACCAAACAAAACATAATAACAAAAAGAAACTGAAAGCCAAAAAAACAACAACAAAAAATATTTTTGCATTTATTTTATTATATTTTATTTTACCATAATGGCATTAAAATTACATGTAAAATCTAGAGATATAATTTTTAATTTTTTTTGTACCTATAATTTTAAATTATTACTTAGAAAAAAATCCATTTACTAAAGATATTTATTTACTTAAATTTATAAATTTATGGTCCAGCCTATTGCAGAAATAGGTCAAAAAAAGGGATTTTTTTTCTGATGACGCAAGGTTAGTTCAGGATGTGAATAAGAGTTATGTATCGCTAGTAAAGCAAATGTTCACCTAACACTTTTTTAATGCAAGAATGCTGTGGACAATTCAAAAAGTCTGCCTCATGTTCCACTCTCCTCGCTGCCTGGAGTGCTCCTGTGGACTGTCAGTGTTGCTATTTGTTTTAAACACAGGAAGTGACATTACCTCTGCTTACAAAGTGCAAAACTGTGGTTTGACACGAGCATCTCGCTCGCCCTCACACTTTCGCTCTTTCTCTTCCACAGAAGTTAAACACAATCCTACCCGGCCACACTTCTCCCTCAGTTAGCTCAAGGTGCAGTCCGTCCGGCGACCTTGCTGTGGAACGCCTACACAGGCAATGAATAAGTATCACATTTCCTTCGCTGACAGCTGACACAGTCGAGCCCAGGTGATATACCAGACATGACAAGTGATTCTAATTACACGTTGAGGTTGAGGATATAAAATGGCAGGTAGGGAACAAACCCTGTCCGGCCAACCGGCTCACGCTAGTCCTAATCTGATGAGCTGGGCTTGTCAGGACCCACTCATCGGTTCCGTCAAACTCAGGCCCGAATCCCCGGAGGAAAGTGACAGTTTTCAGCCCGAGGGGAAGACGGGACTTGGCGAACCCCTGCCCATCGCAAACAATAAACACGAAGCAAAAAAAAAAAAGAAAAGCGGAATGCGAAGCCAGACCGAGCTTTTGGGTTTTGCGAGTTTGTCAGACTGCTGTTCGGCTGAATGAAGTACAAATGAGGAGGTGTCCCCAAGCTTGGGCAATACCTGTCAGACTTCCACTTGTTTTAAAGTAAAAAACCGCAGACACCTTGGAACCGAACTCACCTGGAGCCATGGTTGACAAGAAACATACACGTTTAGCTTCTTTCCTGTTTGTTGTGCCTGGGTTTCTGCGCCTCGGTTTTTGTGCGCCTTCTTCCGAGACAAGTTCGCGAAACTTGACGGAAAACACAAGCGCTGCATTTCGACTCGGGACTGCGTAACATCCCGAGAAAGCAAACTAAACTAAAACAAAAACAATAAACGAAAGCCATTCAAAACGAAACAAAACTAAATCTTTTTTTGGAGACGGCGATTTCGTAAAACTTGGCGATTCGGGACTGCAGAACATCCGGACTGAAAAAACCCCCCAAAAAAACCTTAACCAACCAAAACAGAAAAACAAAACCGAATCAAAGCCATTCAAAAGAAAACTAAAATTTTGACACAAGACTGCGTGAACATCCCGAGGAACTAAAAAAAAAAAAACTAAACAAAAAACCCCCCCAAAACAGATAAAACCCATTCGAAATAAACCAAAACAAAAGAAAACCTTCTTTGGAGACAGCGACAGAAAACACAAGCGTTCCAAAACCCAAACCAATCCAAAACTACTACAATTATGTAAATACACCTCATCCGCATTTTAAATTTTAGCATTTTGTTTGTTTGATTGTTTTGATATTTTTCTAGGGTTTACCAAAAATCTGGATGATTCAACTGTCCTAATATCGTATGCCATTTTCTTTTTACTTAGATTTTTTTTTAAATTTAGATATATTACCTGTCCGTTTTTAGGTAGAAACCGTAGACACTTTGGAAACGATGACAAGAAACATACACGTTTATCTTCTTTCCTGTTTGTTGTGCTTGGGTTTCTGTGCCTCGGTTTTCGTGTACCTTCTTCGGAGACAGTTAGCGATTTCGTGAAACTTGACGGAAAACACCAGAGTTGCATTTCGACTCGGGACTCGGGAACATGCCGAGAACATCAGGGAGGGTCAGAGCTGGCAACGTCTGGGATGACTTTTCCGGAGTAAAGGGAGCTGACAGCCCATCATCATCAGGGTTGCCAGTGTCACCAGGCGGGGGGAAGATGCCAGTTGGCGCTCGTCGGCAGGAGAGCGATTCTCAGGAGCTCGCCAGAAAATCTGTATTTGATAATGCAACTTCACACTCCACTGCCTTCCTCCTCAACTCAATACATCAGAGTTTTTGGCGTCGTCGTTTCTATGCTACAGCAGCCGGAGCCAATGCCTGGCATCCACGGCTGACTAACTTGTTTCAAACGGCGGCTAATGAGGGATGTAATGCCTCGCGTTGTGAGGTGCGCTTGTTCTTACATGCTGAATTTGATTATCGTTCAAGGAGCACTTTCACAGATGAACATGAAGGGTGGGATGATTATT
Source organism: Puntigrus tetrazona (assembly GCF_018831695.1). Classification (NCBI taxonomy): domain Eukaryota; kingdom Metazoa; phylum Chordata; class Actinopteri; order Cypriniformes; family Cyprinidae; genus Puntigrus; species Puntigrus tetrazona. Next base: position 11,786,998 of record NC_056723.1, read on the forward strand.
TTATTCTGCATTTTGCTTTGCAATTAAAGTGATACACATTCAAGTGCTTCTTCAAGATCCACACATTATAGCAATCATATAACATGCGCTAATTTCTAGAAATGTTCACGCTGTTTCTATATATTTTTTCATGAAAAGTTTATATTTAATGATTTAAAAAATGCCATATGGTGTAGAATACAGAAATAAGATTTTTTTTATCAGTTATTATTATTATTTATAATTTTTTTATGGTTTTGTTTTGTTCTCACCATGTTGGTTGCACCAAAACTTTCCACATTACTTTGATTTGGTAGAACAACGTGTTGAATTATAAGCTACGAAATCAAGTTAAATTATTTGTAACTTTTTCTAAGAATAAATAATAATAATAATAACACTAATAATAACACAATTTTTTTATTTTACATTGTAAAATTTTTTTTTCTACGTTAAGTTTTAGAATACTACACTGACGTTTTTACCTTTATGAAAAAAAAAAAAATAATAATAATAATAATAAAAACAATTGTTATTATCATTATAATTATAATAATTCTTCTAATTAAATTATTGAATTTTAGAATTTAGCCTAGCAATATGAGATACTAGATTCTATTTTTTTGTTTAAACGTTTAAAATCTTCGGTCTACTGATGTATGATTGTAACAGCAAAAAAACTATAATAATGCTGCCAGGTTAATAAAATAACAGAAATTATAAATATGCTCAAAGAAGAGAATGTCATTTATCTGTTAATTGAATTAATGTTTTTATTAATATTATTATTATTATTATCAATTAATTAATGAATAAAATAAAAATGTAAATGATGCTTTGGTTCACTGGGTAGTATGCCACTATAGGAGATCAAACAAAGTATTCACAAACACTAGGTTATAATCAAGTATGCCGGTTGGTACCTTGCTGTTAAAGCTTTATGGTCCACAGAGCTTCACCCTGGGCGTAATGAGTGAACAGAAGATGGTTTCTTGTGCAGGATTTCTTTTTTCGAATACTTGCTGTCGTCTAGCGAGAGGATGAAAGATCTGAGTCGAGTTTCTCTCTCATGACAACCCAACTGGCTGAGCTTCAGCTCTGGCTGAATACGAAGAGTAAAGATGATTTGCCAAAGCAGCCAGGAAAAGATATTTTTCAGCTCCTTCAAGTCAAGCAGCTCTGAATAGTACATCAAGATTATTCATACAATATCACTTCCAATCCACTTCTATGAGGTAAGAGTTTAAAGGCAGGCAGATGTGCATCACTGACAGATGAGAGCCTGATCAGGTAATTAAAACCTAAACCTATCAGAGAAACGTTGCGCCGGTCTGATCTGAGGTCAGTTTTGCGGCTTCTTTTATTTGGCTTGAGCTTTGTAAATGTTTAATGCAGAGCCGAAGTGTTCACAGAGAGCCCCAGAGTCTTGCCAGCATTCTGAGAGAAAACGAACTAACTGCTTCCTGTGCTGTCTGGCCCTGAAGGAGGGATGAAGGATGAAAGGACCAGAGATAAAGTTGAGTGCTGTACTGTGTTTAACACCTCTCCTCTAAACAGTTTGGGACTCTAAAGCAGTCATATCATAAATGGTCTTGTTTTTCTTGGTTTCAGTTGGGGTCCATTTATAGATGTCAGATAATTAGTTAATGCAATGTCATATATATATATATATATATATATATATATATATATATATATATATATATATATATATATATATATATATATATATATATATATATTCCATGAAGCAACTACAATGATAAAAAAAAAAAAAAAAAAAAAAAAAAGTTATTTAACTTTATGTTATTCCAAACTTCAATTAGCCAATTTTTAATAAAATTTATCTGGCCAGAAAAAAATATAATAATTAGAAAAATAACAATATAAATAATAATAAATAATTCTTAGAAATAAATAATGATAATAATAAAATAAAAATACACTGTCTATTGTTAACATTGTGGCGATATATGAAGAAAACTTTTTTCTTTTTCTTTTTGCAACTAAGCAATAAAAGCCACTCTCCATTGACTGTTATGCTATTGAATGGACAAAAAAGTTATCTTCAGCAGAACAAATTAAAGGCATGGTTCACCCTAAAATTAAAATTCTGTCATTAATTTACAGTCAATGTGACGGTTTCTAGCGATCTGTCCCTTTAAGTATAACATGTACAACATCAATAAACTGATATAAGTTAATTTTTAGGTAAGCTTTCTCTTCAGTTCAGGTTTGGATTGATAACATTGTATTAGATGTTGAATAAACAGTCCTAATATAATAGTTCCCGCTATGAGCATTTTGTGTAATGTTCAAGTCTGTGCTCTCCTTTCACTCCTCTTGTTCTATGTCCACTCCGGTCCCTCTATTTTGGGTGCCTTTACAAAGCTGCTGATGTGATTATAGAGGATGATGATTACGGTTACATAACAGCATCAAATTAATTTACTGCCCGCAACACGGCGGCAGGAGGAGATCACTCACCCCCCTTTCCTTTCCCGCTGCTCTGCTGCTTCCCGCGCCCAACATTTCCCGTCTGAAGCTCCTCCCTCGTCCAATCGCACACATATTCACCCCCTCCCCGTGTACTCCGCCCCTGCAGTCCATTAAAGTCACATCAAGGGGATTAAGACAAACTGGGTCAGTGGAGCAGCGGGGGAAAAAAAAGCGAGAGGCAAACAAACCGTGGCCAAACATCACCGCCAACCTTATAAAGCAGGGGGGTAGGGGGTCGTACCGGGACTCATGGGCCTGGGGATTGTGTCTGGCTGGGGAGAAGGTGCAGAAGGGTGGAGGGGTGTGGAAGATCTCACGAGGGGCCTGCAGGCTGGGCCCCAGGAACCCAAGCCAGGCACGTGATTTCTGTTTTCTGTCTCTCTACACTGTGTCTTTCCTTTCACTCTCCAAGAAGCAAAGGCTGGCTCTAGCTCCGGAGGGGAATTGTGTGCCAACGTCATGCACATATACTGTATTGTTTGAATTTGGACCTCTTTTTTTGGTTTGTTTTAGACCAAAAAAAAAAGTTAATTTGTTAATTGTATTACAAAAAATATATATATATATATATATATATATATATATATATATATATATATATATATATATATATATATATATATATATATATATTTATAGTTAAATTTATGTTTAAATAAATATAATTTTAAATAAATATAATAAATATAATTTAATTATAATAAATTAAATATATATATTTTTAAATGTTAATATATATATTTTTAATTGGCAAAGAATAGACTTTTAAATGGTCATTTTAATAAATTATTTATTTTTGTTTATTAATTACTACAAAAACAGTTTAAAATAACAATAAAAAATAATAAAATAATATTTTTTGACAAACATCAATGGCATAGTTGCAATATATATTTTCCAATAAATCTTGAAATTAATTTTAATGTTTTTAAATCCCTTTCTAAAGGGATGTGAGTGAAGCTAAAAAAAAAAGGAAAATGAGCCCATGTTTAGCAGAACGTACACAAAACTCTTAATATCATTTTAAATATGGATATGTCTCATACAAAAATATATCACTTCGCTATAGGAGGCCTTTATTCCCCCCCGAGAGCCAAGTAAGGTATGTTTTAATATACATGGATTCACTTTATTTGACTACTTTTGGACTGTTGTACAAAATTGCCCAACCATGTTGTACGAGCAAAGAAAATGTTTTATTTAACCCAGATGTTAACCCAGATTATTTAATAAGATGAGCAAAACATGGGCTAATTTTCATTTTTGGATGAACTAACCCTTTAACTATTGTTTACTCGATGTGCCTCCCATCCAATAATTGCTAAAAGTTTTGTGTTAAAATATGCCTATTTTATCACAAAACTGAAACAGTAATGTAATTTTAACACGTTTAAAAGCTTTAAAATGATTTACAGCACCAAAAACATAAACGGACATCGGAAGTATGTTAAAACATAGAATACAACATAGAAATGTATTAGAAATGTATTATAGTTTACATTTATATAATGCTCATTGCTCATTAGTTAGCTAGAAACCAGAATTTAGGAAGAGCCTTTTGCTAATTATCTTATTAAATATATTAACAATATTATATTTTATGCAAACCATTGATATATTAATTATAATCTTTGAATAAATCTCCTAAAATGTTTTCCCTAAATCTCTAGAGCTCATTTTCTCAAAAGCAAGTTACGACAGTCACCATTTAAATGATTACATCTCAACAGCTTTTTGAAGTAGACAGCGTTTCTTTATGGAGGAGCTCATCCTGAATATTTAGTGGCCCTCTTTATCAAAGTTCCCATCATCTCCTGTGGCAACAACACTGCTGATGTCAACACAACCAACTCCTCCAAAAAAAAAAAAAATAAATAAAAATAAGAAGTCAAACCGCCACAGAGGTCTATATTAGAATAAAGTCCGCCAGCACCTGAGGCCCAGCGCAGACGCAAACCATCCGTTTGAAATGAGTTCCCTTCAGAAGCTCTAAATCATGAGATTTGTTCATATTGACTTGGCTACACTGTCCTAAAGTGCTTTTTAAATGACACCAGAGGGAATATCTCAGTGCCAGCTACACATAAAAATATATGAGATCTAAATGGAGACCATAAACTGCACTCTGAAACAGCACTTTATGCTCAATAAATAAGATTCATGGAACGACACGGAGATGGTCATTATCCTGCAATACTCCCAAAGCACAGCTTGAAATGAGCTGAGGGGGATCTGGCTGTTGTGATTGGGTGTGATGAGGGCAGTGTGTGTGTATATACAGTATGTGCACACTACTGTATGGAGCTCGGTTATTAAGTCAAACCGACCAATCAGAGTGTTTTCTAAAACAGCTTCATTCACGCCGCACTATGATCCGGCTGAAAATCCCTGATGTATGCATATACGTCGCATTTTACAGCTCCTGGACTGGTTTTCCAGACTACAACACAGCACAAACTGTAATTTTTTTTTTCTCATATCCTCCAGGTTACGCAGGCTGTGACTCCAGCTTTTTCTGAAAGCTTAGCTCTATTTGGTCTGATTCTCCCCCGTGACCGTGTGAGCCTGCGAGCAGGAGAAGATCTAACATTCTCTGACAGCAGATATTCCAAACACTTCCTGAAGAAAAACTTCCCTTTCAGCACTCATATCCTGCCTGATCCTTCCCCTCTTCCCAATCGAAATCTACTACAACTGTTCCAGCACTCTTAATTATTGTGTATTAATGTTACAGAATCTGAAGCTCCGCTGATGAGGGCCGACTCTTCTTTATAAGCTCTCCTCATCTGCGGAGCTTCAGTCTTTCTTTCCTCCTACTAGTTTAATCTTAGTTTAATTTTTCTCTATTATATATATATATATATATATATATATATATATATATATATATATATATATATATGGTTTTTATTATGATGACCATGACTGTATTTATTCGATTCAAAAATCCAATAAAAACAGTGATATTGTGAAATAATATTACAATTTAAAATAACTGTTTTCTATTTTAGTATATTTTTAAAATGCAATTAATGCATGTGATTCAAATATGAATTTTCAGCATAATTTCTCCAGGCTTTAGTGTCGCATAAACAGTCAAAAATCATTGAAATTGCTGCTCACTAAATCAATCAATCAATCAATCAATCAATCAATCTATCTATCTATCTATCTATCTATCTATCTATCTATCTATCTATCTATCTATCTATCTATCTATCTATCTATCTATCTATCTATCAAACAACATAATACGCAATGGAAGATATGCATATCATCTTACATATGAACAATATTACTGTTTTGTGGAAACGGTGACATTTCTGCAGAATTCTACACTGAATAGAATATAAAAGAAAAATCGCACCCTCGTTATTGCAAGCATCAATTTAATTATGGTACAGTGCATTCTGTATATACTCTACATAACATACAGTACGCATCCAAACATGTTCGGCGTGCACTCTCCCACGAATATTACTTGCCTCTGATTCTCAAGTGGAGAGCCTCTGATCAATAAACACTCCAAGAGAGGCATTTTTTATTGAGGATGTAATCTTGTCTGGAAAGAAAAGGCCGAGGCACAGTGCCATCAGGCAAAGAGAGAGATTTCACAAGCCCATCGAAGCTATCTGTACTTCAGTAAGAGATGAATGCTATAATTTGCAGATGGATGGTTGCAAAGCAACGTGCCGCACACAAACACATGTGCGAGAGAGAGAGAGAGAGAGAGAGAGAGAGAGAGAGAGAGAGAGAGACCAGATGCTCAGTCTATGAAATGACAGCCATTAACTAATCAGCTACAGTTTATGTAATTGTTGAACATCTTTCAAAGCAAATTGTGTACATGGGTTATCAACTAAATAAAAGCAAACATTCTCTCGCTCTCTGTCTCCCTCTCATTTCACGTTCATTATATCATCATCTGGCAGCCGTTTTGCCTGCCACCCTTTAGAGAAAGACAAAGAGCAAAAAGATACATAGGAGTCGTACCCTCAATCACTGGCTTTCAGGGGCCTGAATATAATGAAATTTGATAATGTCTAAAATGGCGATAAGCACAGGACACTCTCATTCGCTCTGCACTGAAACACTAGCGTGATTCGTCTATTCGTCTGAGACTTGTCAACATCCAAACCTAGTAGTTGTTGTTGGTTGTCAGAGCGTATCCAGTGTTTTTATGAGTTGCTACAGAAATTGTGTTGGTTGTTAGGTGGTTACATCCTAGTCCACAGCTGTATCCCGAACACACTTTGCACTATGTTCTCATCCTTGTAGTGTATGCATGCTATAAGGTTATTCTGTTATTCAGAACCGCAGTCTAATATCTCTACCATATAGCAGAAAATACATTTATCCAAATTCTGACATGCAATAAAAGATGAGTAAGGGCTGCACCATAATGGTTTAATTTAAGTATTATATTAAAGAGTTATATTAAAGATTTTTACATAATATATGTATGTGTACTGTGTTTATTTATATAAACACACACACAAACAATATGCATTTTGAAAATATTTTAATGCATATACATTTATATATTTATATTATTTTACATTCTATAAACATATTTAATATATAAAAAAATACTTTTCTTTAAAAAAAACAAAAAACAAAAAACACATATATATATACACATACACAGTGTATTGCAAAAAGTATTGGCTCACCTGCCTTGACTCGCATAAGAACTTAAGTGACATCCCATTCCTAATTCATAGGGTCCACCCTTTGCAGCTATAACAGCTTTAGCTCTTCTGGGAAGGCTGTCCACCTGGTTTAGGAGTGTGTTTATGGGAATTTTTGACCATTCATCCAGAAGCGCATTTGTGAGGTCACAAACTGACGTTGGACGAGAAGACCAGGCTCTCGGTCTCCGCTCTGATTCATCCCGAATGTGTTCTATCGGGTTGAGGTCAGGACTCTGTGCAGGCCAGTCAAGTTCATCCACACCAGACTTCCATGTCTTTATGGACCTGCACTGGAGCACAGTCCTGTTGAAAGAGAAATGGGCCAGCTCCAAACTGTTGCCACAAATTTGGGAGCATGGAATTGCCCAAAATGTCTTGGTATGCTGAAGCATCCAGAGTTCCTTTCACTAGAACTAGGGGGCCCGGCTCCTGAAAAACAACCCCACACCATAATCCTCCATCCACCAAACTTTACACTTGGCACAAAGCAGATAAGTACTGTTCTCCTGGCAACTGCCAAACCCAGACTCGTCCATCAGATTACCAGATGAAGCGTGATTCGTCACTCCAGAGAACACATGTCCACTGCTCTAGAGTCCAAGCAGCTACTCGGCCATGGAAACCCATTCCATGAAGCTCTCTGCACACTGTTCTTGAGCTAATGTGAAGGCCACATGAAGTTTGTAGGTCTGTAGGCATCCAATCACAGCTCCACACTGGAATTCACTGAGAGCTACCCATTGTTTCACAAATGTTTGCAAAAACAGTCTGCATGCCTAGGTGCTTGATTTTATATACTCCTGGCCATGGAAGTGATAGGAGCACCTTCAGCTTAAATTTTTTTTGTATTATGAAGACCAGTAAAACCTTAAGAAGCTTCTCTCAAAAGCTAAAACTCATAGTATTTATCCCAATAATTTTTTAATTATGTTAATGCATTTATATGAAAACCACATAAATACATAGGTTGCGAAAGTGTATTTAGTCCTCAACCATAATAGTTGATACATGTATGATTCTTCGCTGAGATGGCCTGCTTGCAGATTTCTTTTAAAATTTCAGACAATATTACAAGAAATAATATAAGTGATATATTATTAAAATAAGTCTACATAATGTACAGGCTTTGTAAAACAAAAACAAAAACGGCGGGAAACAATGCAACCTTAATGAATACTGAGTGAAATATACTGTCATTTTAAATATTGCTGAGACAGCAGAACTTTGAGTGGTCTAGTGTATCATATGCTGATTGCCTAAAATGTTTTCACTGAATCTGTAGACGGTTGAACAAAAAAGGAACACTGAACTGCTGAAAGCAAATCAGTGTTGTGGTGAAGATGTGTTTCCACCACTGTCACCTATTCGCTGAGAAACACATTGTCTGATTCACGACAAACTCCTTCCGTGTTCATCACGATGACTTGTGTTGACTGTGTCTGCGAGACTGTGTTTCTGTGAGAGGATGGGTTTGAAGCTTTTTCCCCCCTTGTTCACAACTTTAAATAGTGATAGAACAGGACAATCTTGCATCTCACCATAACATCCCTCAAGAAACATCTTTTATCTGATTTAGCCATTCTTAGAATCTGTCAAAACGGACCCTCTTCTTAGAAAAGCCTGTCTTTGATTCTAGAAACTGGTGCATAATTGCCGAAACTGAGGATATTGAGTGCGGTTAGTCAATGCATTACAGGATTACTGTAGTTACGATGCATTTCTGAATAGACAAATATAAAAATCAAAGAGGTACAAGGAAGATCCGTAGTGAATTTGCTGTATGTGCCGAAAGATCGTCATTCTTCGCAAAATGGCATTAATGGAGGATAAACAACCAAAGGGTTGTTTCTAAATTAACTGTGTTAGTTTCACCATGAATAACTGTTTAAACGTACATAAAAAAACTAATAAAAAAAACCCCACTTCCTTTCCAAGGAAGGAAGGCCAATTAGTCTTTTGTTCTACAATGTGTGCCATTTTAAATAAATCCAGAATGTATTCTATGTATTAAAAGTAGTGATGTCAAACAATCGCATTCAAAATAAACGTTTTTGTCTGCATAATATATGTATGCGTGCTGTGTATATTTAATATGTACATATACACGCGCGCATGTATATATTTAAGAAAAATAGGTTATGTTTATATATTAAATATATTTATTCTAATATAAATTATATGTATATAAAGATATTTGAATATTTTTTTAATATATACTGTATATGTGTGCATGTAAATATACATAATATATATTCACAGAGCACTTACATATTTTATGCACTCAAAAACTTTTATATTGGATGCAATTAATCGTGATTCATCTTTTGACAGCACTAACAAACGATACGATATAATTCAGAAACACAGTGAACATATATATTATTTCATCTAAAGTAAAACATTGCAGAATGGTGCATCACGATTCAGATCATCACTGGTGAGATTAACAAATCTGACCCTCTCAGCAAATGGCTGTGACAGTGTGAAATTTCTTGGGCTTGTTGGCTGAGGGGATGAAAGTCTATGAAAAGAAAAACGGATGAGATCCGCATCCCAAAAAAGAGCCCACTGCTCTAATCTCTGTATTGTAACAGCAAAAAAGGCGAGTGACTCACATTTACGTCACCATTTGTTTGGGCTTTTTCTTCCCGCACAAATTTCCCTTCCTGTTCCCTCCGTCAGCCCTGCCTTCAGGAGATGAAGCGTTTGGAGACGGGGCTCTTTATTTGAAAAGAGTGGGCAGCAGTCGAGAGGGTGTTTTAATCGCTTGTATAAATATTTGCATTCGCTTGGCCTGACCCCCTGAACGACCTATTACTCCATCTCCCTCTCTTTCTCTTCTCCTCTCGTCTGGGCTCAGGGGCAGACACGCTTCTTTACCTCTGCCACTCATCCATTAAGCATCCCTCGTTCTCTCCATTCGTACGATTCCTCCACAGCGCAGGCCAGCTTTGATCCGAGTCTTTATTCATGAGGCATCTTAGACGTAGAAGCACAGCTTCCAGATCAGATCTGCCCTTTGGATATGTAGGATGTATCTGATACTGGATCGGCGAGAATCTGACCTTAGACCAGCAAATGTGGTCTGAATTTTAGAATGAGAATTATGAAAGCCCGTTTCCGCCACTTAATAAAAAAATTAAAAAAATGTTATTGCTGACTTTTTTCTCAGAATGATATACCAACTCCTAATTTCGAGAATATAGAGTTAGTGGAACTAAAGTCATAATTCCAACTTTTTTCTCAAAATGATGAGTTTATTCAGAATTGTGGACAAATTCGAGTTATAAAGTGCAGTTTTAAGGAGAAAACTACCAATGTGTTCTCCGAACGGCGAGTTTATATCACGCAATTCTGATTTCAATGCGAATAGAAGTCAAATTGTGAGATAAAAAGTTGGAATTAAATTAAAATGAATTACAGTTTTTTATTCACTGACAGAAAAGGGCTTCCATAAAGAACTGATTGAAGGCATTTCAAAATAAAAAAATTCTTTACTGGAATCAATGGTTCCATGAAGAACCTTTAATATCCATGGAATCTTTTTATTGGACAGAAGGTTCTTGGTGAAACAAAGGTTCTTTAGATGATCAGGATGTTGTAGAAAGGTGTTCTATTAAGAAACGATCCTTCTCCCATTTTGGAGAACCTAAAATGGCTCTTCCAAATAACGTTGTCTGGACCAAATATCATCATCTGTCTTCCACAAAAGAAAGAAAGTCAAAAGGATGAGTAAATGATGAAAGAATTTTCATTTTGGGGTGAACTAATCCTGTAAGACTAAAATGTTAGAGCTTCAGGAAGCTGTAATAAATCAATTATGGTGGTGGGTACCTGTGTCGACAGGAACAAGGGACAGTGGGTAAAGCTACTGGGTGTTTGCATGGATGTCCCTGCACATGTTCAGCTCTCCCTGTCCGACAGCAGTCTCCACAGAACGTGTGCATCTTTAATTGTTCCGAGGTAAAAAGACTCATCACAATTATAGAGCATTCAGCCAGACTCTGAGCTCATTTAACTCGAGTCATTAGGGAGCCAGAATCCACTAAATACAAATTCCACTTCTACCGCTCCAGGGCAAAAATACCCTTCTTTTCTTTTTTCTTTCTTTCTTTTTTTTTAAGATTAATAAGATAAGAGATTAAAAAAAAAATCTAAAAGAAGGAATTAAACTATGATACATTGGTTGAAGGTAGGTATCACTCAAAGTAGACTGTCAGCTTCTCTGACAGAAAATGTTTATATACTGTACAGGCAGTACTATTCAAAAGTGTGGGGTTAGTAAGGTTTCTAAAAGTAAGTTTGTGAAAGAAATGAATAGGTTTATTCAGTAAGGATACGTTCAAAATCAAAAGTGATTATATAATATTGACTGAATATTAATATTTCAAATAAATGCTTTGTAATAACTGAAGAATCCTAAATAAACGTATCACAGTTTCCACAAAGCCTTTAAGCTTTCTATTTCTATCTATCAATTTATATCTACTATCTACTTATTTATTTAGAAGGTTAATAATAAAAAAGTGGGTATTACTCAATGTGCTGCTCTTTTAAACTTTTTTAAAAAAAAAAAAAAAAAAAAAAATATATATATATATATATATATATATATATATATATATATATATATATATATATATATATATATATATACTATTTGTATATACTATTTCAGCCTAACATACAGAAACATCAGTTAGTAATACAGAGTTGACAGTCTGAAAAGTATAAACACTACCTCTGTGTTTTAGAAACATTGTCCTTCTTTTTTTGAATAATCCGACCAGCCTGACATAGTAACAAGTGGCTTAACCAATGGAGTGAGTTTAGGGTGTGGCTATCACTTTATTGAACTAATCACAGATGATGAAGTGTTTAAAAGCAATTTATCTTATGCGTGTCTGCTCGGTAACACAGAAAAGAAGCTCTTCAGTGTTAAAGTTGAAGGCACTTACTACTAGCCAAGGTGCTAAAAGAGTCACCTTGATGCAAAAACTAAAGATGTGCTCCATGAGGTAGGTCTACTATTCCTTCAATTTTATCCAAAGTAGGCAGCATTTGATAAAAGCATACACTTAACAGAAGTCACGATACAAAATGCAACACTTAAACCTCTGAACTAAAGAAACAGGTTTAGCGTTGCGGCAATAACTGAAAGTAATTTGTGTACCGATAATGTATATGTGATGGCGAGACAGCAGAGGAAGGATTCCTAAAGTAAACAGTCAGCAAGAGAGAAATAAGCTCAGCACGGGGTCTGAAGTGAAGGACAGGTGTGAAATTCATCGGTGTGCCACCGCTTCGGCCCACCAGCGGGAACAAGCTCACCTGTCAGCATCCAGCGCCGAGTCACTCGGCTGCCCACCTCAGCTACTCCTAACCATCTACCTGTCTCTGTCTCTCACTACTTCTGTCAAGAGCCACGGTGCAAAATAAGTATCTACACAAAACTAAACCCATTCTCATCAGCATACAGTGTGTTGAAGGCTCCAGACATACTCTAGGTCATATGTTTTCAAACGTTTTAATGCCACAGACCAGTGGAGTTATTGTAAGTAAAACTGTAAAAACAAATCATATATATATATATATATATATATATATATATATATATATATATATTCTCTTCATTGGTTCACTGTCTCTTTACAGAATATCGTTAATAGTTCTGTTCTCTCATTGGTTCATGTTCATCTGTCTCATTTTGTTCAACGTCTGATTACATAGTCTGATGTTTGACATTTTTTTCTTGACAAGAAAAGTATTTTTGACTACTCAAGTTCATAGTTAAACAGTTCATGTTTTTGTTTAGGATCTTCACGTTTGTTAAAAAATGCCATTGGGGGTGTCCTATATTTGCCTCAAGTGTAAAATATTACAAATGAGTACATGAATGCTACCTCCTTTGAAAAATATGTCATAGAATTCAAAAATGCATCAGAAATATCTTAAACATCACAAGCAGTCTCACCGAAATCAGAATGCTTTGAATGATTCGACCACTAAGGTGGAACCCGTCAGGTTATTTCATAAATGCCTTGAATTTCGTTAGTGCTTTGAACACAGCAAATAATGACTGTTTAGATCTACTGTACCGCAAGAGATTTAGAAAATGCACCTGCATTTTCCTCCACTGTCCATAAAGCGCACTTACATTCAGATGGAAGAACAGTTTCCTTATTCTAAGCACATCTGCCTCACATCTTGCCGCATTGTCTAAAGACTCGATTGTCCCGGCAGAGTAAAAGGTAAACATAACATTTTGCTGGATTGTTGATAACTAAAGCAATAAGTGCAGCCCCCGGGCAGTGTTTACTCTCGTACCTGCAACCCCTCGACTGCGCTGCCCTCAGACTATTCTCTCGGTGCATGTTCTCCAAACCCCCAATGCCTGGTCTTCAAACAGAGCTCGAGACTAGCACAAAGCAAACAAGGCCTCGGTTCAACTTGGAAGCGTTGAGCGCAAGGGGTTTGCCTGCAGATTCCACAAAATAAACGCGACCGAGGCGTTGCATAACATTGACAAGAACAAGACTTTCTTCAGACTAGCAAAGGGACCGTTTGAAGCTCCGAACATCACTGCTTGCCTGCAGGGACGCTTTTTGGACCCCTAAACGAGTCAGACGAGTGATCGCAGACCAATATGAAGTTTTTTTATCAAACACCATCAGTGTGAGACAAAAGAAAAAGCACTTTTGGACTCCAAGTTCATCTACGCAAGGCGTATGCCTATCCAGATTGAAGCGGGTCCTTGATTAACCTCAAATAACAGCTAATTTTAGATCTTCAAGGTGGGTTCATATTCCATTGATTCTTTTGGCCGGCATCCATAACAATAGCATCATTTATAAACATGAACATCCAGATGGTGACAGGCATCAAAGCCTGTAATCTGCACAGCGGCTTCTACTCGCAACACCTCCATTAAAATGAATAACATGCTGTTACCGCTGCCCATCCCTCCCCTTCAAAACAAACTCTAGGACTCACCCATAAGCGAAGGACAGCTTTAAAAAAAAAAAAAAGGTCTGCTGACTTGCATCCTGTACAAAGAGTCGTTTGGTTAGAAAAACAACCTTTACAATTACTGAATTAATGATTTTAATCAAATGCCTCTGATTTGCTTCAAAACTATTAACTAGCTTAAATTGGGAAGTTTTTTTCCTGTCTACGGCGTAAAATGCACTCTTTTGTTATCACAAAAAATTACAAACACATTAAAGATTTTAATATGCAGACTCAGGCTGGGCTACTTGAAATTGAATATGAAACACTGTCAGTAAAGACAATTATAACAGGAAGAAATGTTTCTTGAGCAACAAATGAGCATATTAGAACATTAGAATGCAGTAATATTTAATATTTGACATCATACTAGCCCCAATTGTAATGCTAGTGTGTGTCTCTGTGTGTGTGTGTGTGTATATATATATATATAATATTTATATCATATCATACGTATATCGCATATTTTATATATTTACATAACTTTTCCTTTATAGCACCTAACCATTTATGTCTCCATATGACCCCCCCACCTCCCTGCATAGGATACAATTTTAATAAGCAGAGGTATCATCCATCTATCTATCCGTAAGTGTCACCTCAGTTCTCTTTCGGGGATAATGTTCTTATTGTATGCAATCCTCTGGGAGGTGGAAGTCATGCTGTCTTTACTCAGAAAAGCAGAGGGAGAGATAACTGTGGGATTAGAGCCTCCGACCTCCCAGCGCCAGCTATCAAATGCTCCTGTAGGCCCCGAACGGGACTGAGGAGTCAGCAACACTGTTATTTCCTGTTACCTGCGGACCATGAAGCACTAGGCCAAGCACATACAAATGTGCTCAATTACGAAGCTGCATGTGATGAATGTATTCTGGTTAATTTTCAAAGAGAACTGTGCCATGTGATTAACCGCAGAACAACAACTAGTAAAAGTAAAAAGTTTATGTTAAATCGTCACTACCAGATTTCACAAATAGGGTACAAAATAATGCCTTAAAACAAAACTAATAAACCTTAAAACGACAGAACTTTTTCAGTCTAATGGTCTGTTAAAAGGAAATCACTTAACCTTAAGGATATATTGATTACTTATAGCAAAGTTATAAGTTATAAGTTATTCTCTATTCATTTTGGTTGCTAGCTACACACTGTTAAATTGTAACCTATTAAAACTGTATAAATACAGTTTTAAATTCTGACCGATTTATACAATCCAACTGATTCTGTTATTCTGTTCAGAAATTAAAAAGAGGACAAAAATGAAAATAGACACGAAATAAAATGAGTAACAGGGTTGAAAATTTCAACCCTGAGCAGACATCTCATTCATATACAGCTAGTTTCTTTTTATGAGTAGAGTTTGCCTAACACAACTAATAATAATAAAAAAAAAGATTACATTTGTCCCTCTAATCACAAAATAAAAATAAAATGAAAGTAATGAGACAATGTTACAACATGCCGTTTTCGCTATATTTACTATGTTCATCAGAGGTTTCTTGCAAAATGTATGTTTAAAATAGAACACAATGCTTCCCACAAGATATACTCTTTTGAAGACATCTGGCCAATGCACATGTTCATTCACTGACCTTGCCGGTCCTCATCTGGAACCTTCAACAATAGGTAATAAGAGTGATCCAGGATCTTCCCTGAACATCTACTTGGTTTAAGAACATGGCTTCTGACCTACAGTATACTGCACTGAGAGCTGGGGAAAGAGAGGCCCATCTGTCTATGTGATACACACAGTGCCCTTAACAGACTGCAAACAGCCCTCACACTCCCTCTGCCTCCTCTGGGGACGTGAGAGGACTGGACAGAGGCTAGTCAGCAAGTGCCAGGTCTGTCCAAGGTCCAGGGGCACTTCTGGACCCATCAGCCCCTGCTGCTGGGAGCAGACTCAACTCTAACTCTCAGAACCCTAATATGGAGAGTCATTATCAGTGGACTCCTGCCTGTGATCTTAACCTCATACGGTGAAAGCGAACGAGGACCATGGAAGTTTATTAGAAAACTACCAGCAGGAAATAATGTGATAGCGCTTATGCTCTTCTTTCTGGACGTGCATGTTAAAAATCCTAAGTAAATTAAGCCACGCCCCACACCCACAAATCCTTATCAGAGATCACAATTTCTTAGGGAGAGAAGGAGGACCTCGGCAAACGAAAGCTTGGGGAAACAACCCATCATATATGCTTCTAGGAATCTGATGGTATCAATGTTTTTGGCACCTAATCTGGAGATCAGTGTTCCAATGTGAAAGAGAGATAAGCAGGAAGATTTGTGTCTAAAAGTCAGAAAAAATGCTAAGAGCCATTAAACGAAAGCCTTATCCATCTATGCCTAGAACACAAGGATGAACTGGCACTAGAGAACAGCCTACGACCAATAACAGCCTATCAAAACCCACAGCAAATAATCCCACACTATATCACATATGCTTATAACACAAAATATATGTGTAATGTTACACTGAATATTATATTATACATTGTGTGCTGTATTATCCACAGTAGTATGACAAGCAGATAAGATTGCTGAGAGGTTGATTTATATAGACAGTATATAAAAAGGAGTATGCAAAATATAAGTAATTACAAAACAGGGATTGAAATGCTTAAAAAATGAAAAAGAAAATATCCAGACCTTCAGAAAATATTCTACATATTCTGGTCATTCATTTAAAAAGGTCAAAATAGATGTTATAAGAGCCTTTTCATATTCTGTTCATTTTGGTTATTCATTCATATTGTGGTATATATATACGGTTAAGACTTAAGAAAAAAAAATTACTTATACCACTGTAAAATAAAAGTGTGACGTACTACCTAATTATACAAAGAAATGCTAATAGTTAAAGCCGTGTTCCTTTGGTGTCCCTCAGGTGTCTGTTTTGGGCCCATGAGTTTTTCAGGCTAACCACAATAGAAAAAAAACAACCACAATGATCCCATTAACCTAACAAAAACATCACTCATAATGACAAAAACTATAGTGATCTATAGTGTCAGTGCAGTGCTTATTTTAGATATCCCCAACTCTACTTGTCCCTTACCGCTGTTCCCTTACAGGAATCCTCTACAGCTCCCTGAGCTGCTTCCCGCACCCCATCTCTAATTACCTGCTTTACTGTATCTGCAGTCCGATAAAATGCTAATTTCTCAGCACATTAATTCCTTCAGGCTGAACAATAAGCAACACAAAGCCGCAGCCCTGCTGTCTGGGGTAAAAGAAGGAGGAGGGGTGATCGAGAGAGAGAGCAGCAGAAAGAAAAAGAATGAATGAGAGAGAGGGAGGACGGTTTTCCCCAAGCAGGACTGTGGAGACGGCTAGAATTATCCAGAGGTCAATGAGATGAAGTAAGAGTTCATTGATTGGCCATTTGAAAAGCAAACAGAAGTGTTGAGAGAGAAGGGGAAACGATGATCTATCGGCAGAACATGAGCAGAGGCGGCCGGGGCAGACAGGGTCAGCGTACACCCCTGGGACAGCGCTAGCAGATTGTGAGAGAAGGGCAAGGTTACAAGACGCTGTATCATTTAAATTGCACCTGTGGAACAGAGAAATGCCAGTCTTTGAGAGAGGGACAAACGTCTGCCTGTGTCCACATGGACATCAAGTGCAGACCATATGGGCCCAAGTATGTACTTACTGTTGTTGCATAATACACAGCATGCTAGCTTTAAGGTGTCTGCCTTTTTATTAAATAATGCAATAGAGAGGAAAGGAATGAATGTATAGAGAGAGGGGAATGGGATCAGGTAAACGGCACAACCCAGACTCAAACTTATATCTCTGTCCAAGCATCAGCACGGTATGAACAAACTACTGCACTAGCAGAATGAGCGCTTCAGAGGAACAGGTTTACTAGGCTATACTTGGTATAGATTAAACAACCTAAAGGACAAATTTGAGGTTGGTTTAGCCCAAAATGAAAATTCAGTCATCAATTGCTTCATTCATCTACATTCATCTTTGAAAAAAACAGGATGTGACATTAGTGACTCTTTTTCTTTTTTTCTAGTTACTTTTTTGTGCAAAGAAAACAAAAATAAAATCATTTAATCAAAAATATCCTAATTTGTGTTCTGAAGATGAACAAAGGTCTTATGGTTTAGAATGACGTGACAACAAATTCATCTTCACTGCTTGAAGACTCTATTTTGTACTGTTTTGTGAATTTTACAGATTAACATCGGACTCAGTGTGCAAGGTTTCTCTGTGTGGTGAATTTTTAGGATTAAGGACTCGGTGTGCAATGACCTTTAGACTTGCAGTTTAAAATGTGATGTGACTGGAAATGACATCGGCAACGATCTACAATCAATGTGAGAGCATGATGCAGGGCAAGGGAAATTTTGTTGTGGTCTTGCGTCAATCCCTGTATCACTTCCCATACATGTGTTTTGAAAACAAGAAAGTTGTTATGGATTTTTATAAGTAAAATATTATGCAATATGTGACCCCCAGTCCTCGATCTGTTGTGTAATGTCCAAACAGCAACCTCATGATACCAAAACCATCCTGTAGTGTCAAAGCAACAGCAATCCAATGAAAATCAAGCAGTGTAGCATCATACTACTTGTCAGTTTCTTTCTATCTAAGCAAGGAGTTATTGGCTACAGTAAGCTGCAATGTGAACCAGACGTCAAGCTAGAGTTTGGCTTTGTTGGAGTGCTCAGACATTTTTTTATTTGTTCGTTCATTCCTTTGTTCACTCTTTTTTTTCTCTTCGGCAGGCCAAATCCAAATCTGAGCAAGCAAAATAGAAGGACATTACATGCTTCGCTGACAACTTGGGTTTCACCTCTTTTATGCCGTAGTCTCTGGATTAGCCGCCAGCTCACACGGGGTGCTTCAGAAATCAAACAGTTTCACAGCTTAATGACTTTTGCTTTTTAATAGCTTTACTTACGCACCTCATTTATTCCTTTCCGACTCATGATGCAGCAATTAACCACATTTTTGTTTAATTTCTTAGAGGCCGTCAGGACCACTGGAGGAACTGAAAGGAGAAGGGGCAGAGCGTTTAAACTGAAGGATGATTGGGTGTTGGTTGGGGGGCAAAGCTCAACTGTGACAACAAGACTCTATGAAAAGGACAGATTTCAGTCCACCGCTAAGCTGCCCCCCTCTCGGTCGGTGATAAGCTAAGCACTGAAAACAGAATAGCGATTCACACACAAATCACTAACTCTGCAAGTACACAAGAGGTTCGCATTTGTATATGCATGAAAATTTGTTTTTGATTGTCTTGATTCATCGGAGCATGATGGACATTATAGCCATTCGAATGCCCCCGAAAAGCACCATATGTTTGCCCAGGGCGACCGGGCTGATCTTTGAAGTGGGTCCCGGTAGTTTGTTGTCCAGCAGTGAGGAGACATATCAAAGGGATCAGTAGCAAACATACATACATACATACATTCAAATGCAAGGTGCAAAAAAAGAGGAGTTTAACAGCCCTATAATCTTGTTAATCCAGTGGAACGAAGTTTAAACCGTGAGGGACAATGTGGGCTTTTTGTCATTCCCAGAAAAGACGAGAGCGAGAACACTACGCACTTTGAGAACGGTTGGCCTTCATTCAGTTGGATAAAAGAAAATGTTACATCATAACTCTGTTAACCCTCTTCCTACTGGCCGTGCATGTTTCCACTGCGGGAGTGGAGGATTGGGAAGGGTGTGCAATGCCCTGCAGCAAGCAGACTTGCTCCGTTAGCAACTTGGAGGACATAAATTGCAAGATGCCTGCAAACGTTTATCCGTGGCAGTGGCTGTAGTTCGGGAAGGTCTGCAAATCTTAGAGGAGTGAACCGCATGATGTTTGTGTCCTTAACCCTAACCCTTTAATTAAAGTCTTACGGCAGGGTGTGGAGATTTATTGGGCATTACATAACGCAGTTGCTTTTACTTTACACGAGTAGCCCAGAGAGAGTGCTACAAGAGAGGGATCTTCAAGTCCCTTTCATCTTAAAGAAGGCTCCTGGAGTGGGCCAAAAATGTGCAGAAATTCCTCACTCACTTATTCAGCAGAAACACATCAGCTCTGCTTGGAGAGTAGAGCCAGGAACTCATGAGAACTGCATTGAAACGCCTGCAGTAACTTAGTACCTCATAATCTGCACCGTAAAATGCAGGAGTTTTCCAAGAATTTCACTTCAGACAGGATGCGCTCAGCTATCTCTTCTCCCTGGGAGGCGTCTCCGCCGAAATGCGTTAACGCGGCGGCCAGGGCACGTCTGCTGCTGCATGCGACGGATAATCCGAAGTATTCCTGCAATGTCTGTGAGCTACACCCCACTACACTTTCTGCATGAATAATCGTGGAAGAGCCGCATAAATTTACATGGCCTTCCACTGCCAAAAAAAGTCAGGAAAACCCTTTTTTTAAGGGACGTGACATCTAATGAAATGTAAACCACATAAGAGCAGAGGAAAAGGGAAAAAGTAATGCTAGGCATGCAAGGAAGCAAAAGAGGTATTCTGTGAATGTGCTTAGGGTGCAGTCCATTAGCCCATCGTGGCTATGTTCTTTACTAAACCACTGTTAAAAACTAAATGTTTGAAAAAAATGTTCTGTTCCAAAAACTAGTGAGCTGCAACACTTTCTGACACAGCTTTCTAACTGCGATGGAATTGAATGATTTCATGCATCAAACAAATTGTCCTCTACACATGAGACTTGACTCTTAATTGATTTCAAAAGGGTTTGAGGTTAGCATGTCACTAAGCTAAAAGAATGACACTCTAAAAAGCCTAAAAATGCTAAACTACGTAATGCTGTACAGCTGAAAATGAAATGACATTAAATTAAGAATACATATGACGCTGCCTCAGAATTAGGCTCAAAATAGTTCTTTATTCTTCAGGGTATCACAAGTAAACACAGCATTTTTAAGATGCCATGTCAATGTATTTAAAAACACATCTGTGAACACCTGGAATAACCTTAAAATCTTACCTTAGTATGTATGAAGCAATACAAAAAGAGAACCCATTTTTTTTAATGTTTACTTTCTATAGTTCTCCAAATATATTTTTTAGACCTTTTCTCTATATCTTTCTCCATTTTTATGGTGCATGTTCCTGAGGTGATTCTGCGTAACGGCTGCCACAAACGAAACGACAACTGTGATCAGAAATCACAAGAATGCTTTACACTTCTCTCTGATTATTCATGAGGGCTTTTGAGAGGAGATCATATCAGATTTGATGGAGACCCTGACAGACGTGCCACTCCATAACCTCCAACTTTCCACTTCACAAACACACCGCAGAACGCTTCTTTGCAAAATTCCCTTCGCAATCAGCAACAGACTTGTACGATCATCACAATACACTAATCAAGCTCTGTCTCTCTCCGTTAAGCTGGGTTCACGCTCGCAGAGGTCTGTTTGCTGAAATACATCCCTTCTTTGCCTCTGCCAGACAGCAGACATTACTCCTGCCAACTGTCTCGACCTCTTCTCATCTTGCCTATTGTTGTTTTCATTGGCTCTCCTGGTCTTTTTTCCTTTACTCCTCTTTTCCGCATTTAACACTCTCCTCATCACTCATTTCTCTTTGACTATGTTCAGATCATGCTACTTCTGCAGCACACGCACACATACATTCAATATACCTTAACTTTAGAGGGATAATTCACCAAAATTGAAAACTTTGTCAGCTTACCCTAATGTCATACAACTTGTATTTGCTGTTAAACTAAAAAGGAGAAATTTTGTGATGATTGCTCTTTTCGACACAACAAGTACCTATTAAAAAAGGTATTACTTTACTTCAATAGTGCACTTTAAACAGTGAGTAACCTTGCAGCTATATGCCAACTAGTAGTCATTAGATTATTAATAGAGTATCTGCTTTAATAACTTCTAATATTTTAATTTGAAGGGTACACAACATACTGACAATAAGTGTATGTTAAGTGTACTAAACCTAAACTTACCCTAACAGTCTACACTGAGAGTTAGTAGACATGTAGTTGCAAATGAATGAGAATTAGTTGACATGTGGTTAAAATGTTGTGACAAAATGACAGAATAATGAGGTCATGTGACAATACAGCATAGCATAATGCATTGCTTCATATACCGTTTAAAAAAGGTGGTGGCTATTTGCACTAAGTGCAAATAAGATAGATGCTATTTACACTAAGTGCAAATAGCAATGGATGCTATTTACAATGTAAATATGAATTAGATGCAGAGAACAACAGCAGTATTTTCTTAGCGATATGCTATTCACACTTACTGCAAAAAGAGACAATTTTATTTACCCTCTGTAAACGTGTAATAAGTGTAAATAGTGTTTAGATGCTATTTATGCTACTTAGTGAAAACTGGCAAATATATGAACCTCACTTGTAGAAAAGTATGAAATAATACTTTATTAAGTGTAAATGATACATACTTAAAATCATTAAAAGCATGCCATCTTATTTGTGACAATAATAAAGACGTCCCTACACCTACCATAAGCCTTCATGATAAACACCCGTGACCCTTTATTTTCCACTTTTCTATTGTTTATATTAAAAAGAAATCCCTCTTTTATGCTTCATGTAATGTAAAAAGGGAGAAAAATGAGGTTGGCAAAAGGTGGATTTGAACTTGGTTGGAGCTTGGTTGCGTTCTTAAACATTCATATACATTGCTAAAAATCGTCTATCATTATTGTGTTTGTTTCGGCGGACATCATTTTTTTTGCTAATTTCGTTTCTTACTTCCCCAGACACTAACAATAACTACAGCGACAGCCAAATTCGAAAGTCGCAACACTGTTTAAATTGCAATTATTACTACAGAATTCGGTGTATATTGTGTGCTATGCAGCAGGCTATTATTTTATAGCTTAAATTTCCCCCCTTCTGAACTATAGCACCTCCCCCCAAGTATCTGCTCCTCTCCGTCTGCTGCTGCTGGATGTTCGGCGCTCGCCTCCTTGTTTTCCCAACAACGCTGCAACTGCGTCTGCCGTCTGGCACAGCTGTTCTCGCAAGGTCCCTACGGCCTCTTAAAAAAGGCAATAAATCAATCCGGGCACTCAATACAAGCGGGAAATTGACCAATTAAAGTGGCCCAAGATGCTTATGTTCAGGCGGACGATTTTACAAATTGGCCATCTATTTAGACTTGGGACCGGCAAATTCAGTGGCTGGATTCAGTCCATTAGCGCTTCTCTCTGTCTCTCTCATGCAGTTTGACGCTCATCGGTGTCATTTCACCAGCACAGATTAACACAGTCAGGCACCGCGTGCTGGTTTAGGATGGATTCCTCACAATCTCATCTAAAAATAATCTGAAATCCTTTTTTTTATTACCCACAACTCCTCTGTACACTTGTTTACCGAACCCTTTGATGCATAAGTTATTGAATCAAATTGGGAAAAAAACCTTTAAACCGAGAAAATAATGATAAAAAAAATAAATGAATATTTCAAATAAATACAATAACAAAAGCAGCTAAACAAGAAATGCTTATTATTATCATCATCTTTAATCTTTTCATACAAAACAAGCATCTTAAGAGAAATGCGGAAAATATCTTACTTTAACCATCAATATTGGCAAATGTTTTTCTAAGCAAATGTATTAACATTAATATTAAAATTCCAAATACTTAAAGCACAATGGAGTTGTATATAGAATGATGGATGCATGACAGTGTAATTATATTTAACTAAAACTAAATATATTTTTTTTACTTTAAATAAAATAAGCATTCACTTGATATGTCCCTATATTGACACAGCGGGGTCATATTTCACCATTTGTATTATGACTGTTATTGTAAGGCCGATTCGAGCGCACAAGACTTCATATCAGTGTTATTTGTGTTGCTTTCAGAGTCCGATTATGCCCTCTAAGTCAAGCAGCCAGCAAATCTGTGCTGAAAAATGAGAAATGCTACAGGTGTGCCGGCAGCTGTTTGCAATTTTTCTGCGCGCTGGCTTTTTATGGTGCCTCAAAAAAAAAAAAAAAAATTCATTATCCTTTTTTTTTCTTAACGCACGTGCCCATATGTTTGTGTCAAATCTTTTTTTGTGTTATTATCAATCTCAAGGTAATGATCTGGTAAATAAACGGATGTTCCTGTATGGCTGTTTTTCCATATTCTGTCTCCAGTGACTAACGAACTGCTCGTTAGCGCTGCTCTCCTGTTTTATCTGGTGTCAGAGATAAGCGTTGTGAGCAAACGCATAGCACCCAGAGTTCGGTGCTCAATACTGTTGTCTGCGGAACTAATTTACGGTACTATGGCAACCGACGACGACAACACCATCTCATATACATCATCCAAGGTCTGGCTTTCTCTAAGAATCTCGATTTCTTCTACAAACAATTTAAAGGAAGAAGAATAAGCTACGGGAAGAGGAAAGTTTTATTTGCAGTGCTTTCCCACAAGCTCTGTGGAATAAAGGAAGAATAAAATACCCAAGAAACAAAACGAATGGAAACGGATCACAGTCCAGCAAACATACTAAATCATAGAAGCGCATCTCACTTTGAAAGAAGAGATAAGATGCGCTTTCTCTTAAATAGAGGTTTATTTGTCAATGTTTGAATAGGATGGAGAGGGATTCAGATCAAAATATCATTGCTATGTTTTTAGCCACTCTTAAATCCAGAATAATGGAAAATTGTTGGATTCTTCTCTTGATTTTTTTTGCGTGGTATTAAAAGATACATTTTAAATAGTTTGTAATAAAGCATTTTTTTTCGAATTCAATTCTTTCTTTCTTCCATAGGATTTTAGTTACCTTTTCACAATAAAAGGCCTAAATGATATACTGAACAAAAATAATAATCAAATAAATAACCATTTTTACAATATGTACTTATTATTTCCATATGTATATTTTTTAACATTTATTTCATTGACTGCATTCAAAATAAAGGTTTTTTTTGTTTGCATGATATATGTGTGTGTCCTCTGCAGTGTATATTTATTTATATTTATCATGTATATAGAAATACACACACATACAGTAAACCTTTGCATGCAATCAGCAAAGACGACAAAGATGCCCTTAAGGAAGGTAGAAGAAAGACCACTTTACATCTTTCTTCCGTAAAATGCTCACATAAAAACATGTGAACTACAGAACAATGAAAAGAGGTATGCTGGACGGCACTTTATTTATTTAAGAGAAACAGATAGAAGATGCATGAACTTTCACCACCCTCTGAGTCACACTTACTAACCATCATTCTCTCTCTCTCTCTTTCTCTCTCTCACTACCTTATTAGCCCCATTGCAGCTTACGCTGATCTGAGATCTGCATTCGCCGTCTCCCTTCCGATGTCTAAGGTACGATTAAAAGCAACAGCAGCAGGTCTCGGATCATCACAAACAGGCAACCTCAACCCAGAGCTTTTAAGAAAGAGCCGTAACGCGAAGCACCCTCCGCATAATCTTCACGTGTGCCTTTTAAGAAATCTCAATGCAAATTCATATTTCACACATCTGACTCAGAGCTTTATGCTCTGCGGGAGAAAATCTTCCACAGTAGGGCCAACAAATCTGATTTTTTTTCTTTATATCTGTAATTAAATTTCGAGGGATGTGATTTAAAGCTCTGTCGCAACACTCTAACCTTGCTTTTCTATTTCGACTTATTGGACTTAAATATTTTACCGTATTGCATTTTTAGATGCATTTCTTTCGTCCGTAATTGCGACACTATTACAAATATTTAAATAATACAATAGAGTTCAAGCACTTCCATTTTTGATGCCATCAATTACCTCGTTATTTCTCAATTTCAGCCCGTTAAATATTAATATGACTCTGTAATGAGGCTGAATAGTCCGAATCGTTCACTGTCCCTCGCGGCGGTGCAGC
The DNA here is from genome assembly GCF_018831695.1 of Puntigrus tetrazona. NCBI lineage: Eukaryota > Metazoa > Chordata > Actinopteri > Cypriniformes > Cyprinidae > Puntigrus > Puntigrus tetrazona. Next base: position 11,813,028 of record NC_056723.1, read on the forward strand.
AGTGGACGCGGGGCCGTGATGAATAAAAGCAGCACATTAGAGCTCGCTGCTCGGCCCACTCGGGGCTTTTCTGGCTACTTTGTCTTCTGGTTAGTGGTAGGAGAGTGCTTCTGCCTGCAGGTGCTCCGCTTAATAACTGCATTCTTCTGCTGCGGCACACATGGAGCATACTGTCGTGTTGAGTTAGCATGCCCCAACACGCTCAGACTGTGCGTCTGCGTGGGTGGAAGGGGGGTTCATCTTCAGGAGCAGTGCGTTCACTTTGGAAAACATGCACGTTTTGATGCTTGTCGGGGTTGTTAACCAGACCGGTGACATGTGCATGCGTAGCTTTACTTTTGCTGCTATAGGATTTGATTTTAACTGCGCAAATTAAAATTGCAAGCAGTGTAATGGTACGTTCGTTTCGGACAGTCTGCCCTATGCCAATGACCTGACGGCCTGAAAAAAAAATGCGGTGGCTAAAAAATAGCTTTTAGTCTAGCCAAAACGTAACCGTATGTGTTTTTCTAATGTTGTTATTATTAATTAAAATCATTTTAGTCACGTAAATGAAGCAACTAAAATAGTTAGAAACTAAATAAAATATTACTAGATGAAAAAGACTAAGTACAATAAAAAAATAGGGCAAAATATGGAAACAAAATTATTTTTGTATTAAAACTAAAGGAAAAACATAGTGGTATAGTGTATGAAATAATAACTCATTCAAATTTAAAACAGAATCCTATAGTAATACATAAATATTACTCAAATTATAGTGGTGTCCATACGAAACTGACTTTTAAAACAAGACTTTCCCTGAGAAATGAAGTATAAAGTGACACCTAACTTCATTCACTGCTATAATATGCTAAAAATAGAACTAAAACTATAATAAATTACTCAAAATAAAGAAAATACAGGGTTATGAGAGGTTGCGGACCAGATTCGAACCTAAATTTCCCACATGAGCATCACACTCAATGTGTGCATCCGAATCCAAACAGTTCTTTTGCAGCACTCTAGTGCTGCAGAAAAAAGACATTAAGAATCAAAGTTATATGAAAAATACAGGATTATGAGATGATGCGGACCAGATTCAAACCTAAATTTCCCACATGAGCACCACAGCTCAATGTGTGAAGCATCCAAAGCCAAACAACTTTCATGCAAAACTGTAGTGCCCCAGAAAAAAAGGACCAACGGTACATAAAATGACTAAAAGTAAAGAAAAAAAATGAGATCCTGCAGGCCAGAATCAAACCCAAGTATCCCACGTGAGCAGCACAGCTCAATATATGAAGCATCCAAAACCAAACCGCACTCCTGACATTAAAAACCTTTTTTTCCCCCTGCAGTAAATAACTGTATAAAAAAATCACTGGAACTGCCGAAAGAAATGAAAGAGACAAATAATTAGAATAGCATGCTGAGAGCAGAATGAAAAGGAGTCGTGGCGCTATCAGTTTTGATTGGAGCACAGACGCGTCGGCCTCAGCTGTGCAGAGAAGCTTTCATGTCAAGGACCCTATAACACGCCTCCTTCCCAATCCAATTAGCCTCCCGTCCTTCCGCAGAATAAGCAACGGAGACCGTTCGCTAAACGACTCCAGATGAACCGTGCGTATCATTGTCACATTTATCGACTCTTCCTCCGCCAAACTGTCACCCCTGCAGTGACCACACGACTGACTTAACACTATTTCTAAAGTCAGGCTAATAGGGTGTGAAATAACCAACACTTAAACCACTTAAACGGAGAAAGAGAGGGTTAACATAAGGTCTGTGGCAAACCCAAATGATGAAGTGACCTTCTTTAATGAGGCGTTTCTCCGGTGAACTGCTTCTGAATGTGTTCCTGCTAAATGATAAGCGCTTTTTTGTTATTGTGGACCTTCAGCCAAGAGGCTTTTACGTTCTTTTGAGAAGCAAATCCATAAACTAACATCATGAATCTCCATCGGCTATGCAAACAGACAGAAAAAACACACGATAACATGCAAAAAAGCACGCATGCATGCACACGCACGAATATACACTAAGTCAGCAGGGCTTGGCAACTATCGTACACAGATACATCTTCATCCTTTCTGTTCCCATGGTAACGACTGAAATCGAATTCCCTCTAGAACTTTGGAACAGCGATTCTCTCCTTTTCGACATTACAAATAAGAAGATAAAGGACGCCGGTGCCAAACTAGGATTCATGTGATCAGTACTGTGTTTTAGTTGTCTTTCGAGAGCTTCAAGAACCTCTGTGATTCAGCCTCTTGATTCTGACGAGGCCGGTTGGTTTTGGGACCTGCAGGTCGTGGCATTTTATCGTGCTGTTTGAAAAGACACACAAATCAATGCTGAGAATATTGCTGTCTGCAAATGATCTCTTTTTTCTTTTGTTCCAAGCAATTGGAAGACTGACTAATCATTGGGAATGACTAATGTAAATTTTATTTTAGATAATGGCAAACATGTTTTTTACTCTTTTTATCAGATTATGTTTGTGGTAAAACTGTACATTTGTAACATGTATTGAAAAACGTACAATAACACTGAAAAATATACACATATGTGTGTATATATATATATATATATATATATATATATATATATATATATATATATATATATATATATATATATATATATAATAACTAAATAACTATAAACAGTGCACAAATCTGTTGTCTCTCAAAAAAAAAGTAGAAAAATCGTGTTGGTCTGAACAAAAATGCTAATTCATTCTTTGCCGCTTTTGCAGCACTAAAATAGCTGTTTCCACGGTAACGGCTGCACACAAAGCAGCACTGCTCACAAACACTGCAGGCTTTACAGGCATGAAGAAATGAAAATGAGAACAAATCAACCAATCACAGCAGATTAGCATCACGCAACGGGATGAATCGTTGAGCGAATCGTTTGAGAGTCGTTGAGCAAGTAAGGTAAAAATAAATGCATATTATGATAAAGTGATTTTTGACCTTGTATGCATGCCAACCCTGTTGTCGGGGACTCCCAAAACCAAAATATAAACCTTTCAATATCCACAATAGGAGCACTTTAATCGTTTAGCAGACCTAATTAAAAGCATTTTCCAAAGCTCATGGCAGCAATAATGATGATCTGAACGTGCACTTTAACATTCTGAAGAGCCAGAATTGAATGAAGAGTCAGCAGAGATTTAATAACCAGGTTCACAATCCTCTCGCTGTTCAGTGACTCGACTGAGACCAGGTTAGCTAGCGGTTAGCCCACTGACGTACCGAACCGTTCATGCAAGCGACGTGACTGGTGTCACTTCCCAATCCCATTTCTCCCCTCAATAAAAGTGGTCCACAAACTCGACACGAAACCAGTCTGAAGTGAAAACTACACGGCAACTCCCACCTATCCAGACAATTACTCTAGCGGCCTGACAGGCCTCCCAGTCTGGCCCTCAGCCAGTGGGCTGAAACCCCATTGTGTGTCTCCGGTTTCCTCTCTCCAGCACATACATCACGGCTGGACAGAACACTGTGGTGGAAATAAAAGGGACAAGCAAGCGGCCGTATTAAGTACAACAGCGCGCCATCCATAACCGTCAGCATTAATAGCCATGCCGGCCATTTAATTTTTCATCTACAATGAGGCCAATTAGAAAGAGTTGAAACGAGCCTTTGGAAGGATGCCCATAATTTACAAGCCCAGTGTCACACAACACTGAGGTTTCCTCTCCAAAGCGTCCCTCCCCTTACCTGACACAATTAATGGCTTCAGACAACATAATTATCCCGGCTAATCTGGATTATTTTTGTGCGCAAGCCAAAGACGGCAACAGTTTGATGAGCGTCTGAGGCGAGTTGTTGCTCATCCACAAACATTATGTTATGAGATGCAACAACTACAGCAAAAAAGATAAGACTTGCACATTTGGATTTAAAATTAGCCTAAAAAAAAGTCTTTGAAATACTAGAAGGTTATGATGATAAATTATGTTAAATATAATTTTGATACACGCGATACATTACGTGAACGCATTTGTTTTTATTCATAATTAAGTTCTGGTGCACTTTAGTAACCAATTTCTTCAATGCTTATTTAATAAAAAATAAGAAAAAAAGATTTGTTATATTATTTTACCTTAATTGTTAAGCTTTTGTATTAATAAATTAAATAAACATGTTTTTGCAATATTTTATTTTTATATATTTAACAATTATACAAAGTGCATATTTGACTATTATGCATAAATTAATAACTGTATTTATGTATTATAAATATTATTATTATTAAAATATTATTATTTTATTACTACTGTTGTTGCTGCTGCTGCTAATAATAATAATAAATTATTACTACTGCCACTAGTGATACTAATATTACTACTAATAACAACAACAATAATAGTAATAATGATAAAAAGAATAATAAATTGAGATCTATGTAGGGACAAACATAATAACGAAAAATAACGAACAAACAAAAATTTGCAAAGCCAGTGGGGAGTGAAATTCAACTACACACGCAGGAAGCAGTTTTTATTTTGCATTTGCGTTGTGATTGGAGATCTGGGTCTTTGTTAAAGCTCGACCGCAGCGGGCAAACGTGCAGGTGCATCCCAGCCCGCGCTCCACACACCTGCTCCAGGAACAGATTTCACACACACTCAACGGACCTGTTGAGTCTTGACCTCTCTGACTGTCATTCACACTCACGCTGTCTGAAGAGAAACGCAGGAGCTCATTCTCACGGCTTCAGATAAGAGTTAGGCACATTCCTGCATGTTTAGACCAGCTAGGTGATTGAGGAAACGAATAAAGATTCCTGAGAGAATCATTCATACAGCGTGATTATATATTAGTGCATCCAAAAGAAAATTTTAATATTAAGTATATATAAACAGACGCTCATGCATGTATATATTTGAGAAAAAAAGTTGCTTTTATATTAAATATATTATTTAATAAAAATATATATACTGTATGTGTATGTTTTTCTATACACAGTAAATCTACACAAAACATACACATATATATTACAAATATTAACAAAAACGTTTATTTATGATTGATTTGACTTAAATGGTTCTTACCAGAAACCTTACAAGGTTTTTCCAGAAATAAAATAATTAAATAAATAAATAATATAACACTGTTAAATATAATGAATTAATAATAATAATAATAATAATAATAATAATAATAATAATATATTTAGAATAAAAATTTACAACCTATCAATTGCGTTTTATTTTTATGATTATGTTCATAGTCATTAAAATATAACTTTTTTAAAAATGTATTTACTAGGGGTAAAAAGCAGAATATGAGTTTTATATGACCGCTACAGTAAAATAATATGTTTATCAAATATTAAAATTAATATAATATGCCTAAGCTCACATGCATCATTTCAAATCACTAGTTTTACTTTACATTGTATAGTTTTTCATCTAATTAAATGAAGCACACATTTTAACATCATGCCACAACCCGCAAATAACCATCTCCAGAACTACACAAAAACCGAATTGATTTCAATAACTCTTAACACGCGAAAGACCTCAAATGTTCGTCTTTTTTGCATCGAAAGCACGGACATCCTAAAAAACAAGGTCCTGATTATAATACACTGACACCTGCTGGGAAAGAAGAGTTTCCTGTAAAGTTAAAGGAAAAGAACAAGAGTGGTATACGCAGTTGCTTCTGGGCTGGACGGACACGAGCTCAGAGATAAAACACTTCGAACTGATCAACCAGTAAAACTGATACGATTAGTCAGCGTGGGAGAAGTGATGGGAAATATTGCCGGGGGCCAGAGCTAACCTCTTTTTCGCTATTCCGACTTGACTGGGCGCACATAAAGAAGCCTGGATGTGCAAGCCAGATGTGGAGGCACATGTTCAAGCCTGTACCCCCCAAAAACTAACGGTCCCCTACCCAATGCAGATTAGCCCATCCTGGGGAGAAGAGATAGCACTCGAGGGGGGCAGGTTTCATTTGGCTCCCCGGGCCCCATGAGGAGAACGACTCCACCTGTGCAGTAATCAAAAACACAAGTGAAAAACACCCTATTTTGAACAGCGTGGCGTCCTAATGTAAAAGTGGCATGTGGGCACATTTGAAGTGGGTTTTGATTGATCCCCAGCTGCTCGGGAAATTGTCCACCGTCGCTGTATTCAGGTCAGAGTGATAAGAGTTGCGGGTAGGGTCCTGGAGAAGCGTCCCTCTGCGTGCTCCGCTCCAGGTGTGTGTGTGCGCGTGTGTGTGTGTGTGTGTGTGTGTGGAGCGCGTGATGCAGGAGCGGTCGGGTCGCACTCGGCGTGGCAGAAGCGTCGCGGTCCGCTGCACTGACGAGTGGCATACATGAAATAATGTTCTTTCACAAAAGTCATCTAGATGCCCGGTTGCTTCTGTGCTTGTTTACTGAAAATGTCAATGGTAGGAGACGTGGCCTAGCAGTTTGTTCACATGGCTCGAGAGAGACAGGTTTGAATATGTTTGGAGATGGGCCCCGGTCTCCATCCATGGAGAATAATGTCAATATTATTTTTTTTCTTTATTAATAGTAATAATAATAATACAATTATGCTTATAAAATATAAATTAAGTTAACATATTTTTAAGAGTATTAATAATAATAATAATAATTGTTTTCTAATTGTTGTAGCCAAATATCCATATATACCACATACCTATATGTAACAATATACATATAAAAATATATATACAAATTAGATATTTAGAGTAAACATAAAAACATATAATTTATTTATTTATTTATTTATTTATTATTCTTGGAGTATATATAAATATATTATATTTTATTTATAGTATATATATATATATATATATATATATATATATATATATATATATATATATATATATATATATATATATATATATATATATACTATAAATAAAATATTATATTTTTGTGTATATATATATATATATATATATATATATACAGAGAGAAAGAGAGATAATATGTTATTATTATTAATATTTATTCATTATTATCATCATCATCACCATCATTTTTGCATAAATAAAATGTTTTATACAAATATTATATTATTATTATTATTATTATTATTATGAGTGAATTTATAAAAATCCCTTCATTCAAAACTGAGAAGGCTTTTTGCAAAAAAAAAAAAATAACCCAACAACAACAACAAAAAAATCTATTTTACACATAATCCTATTACTGTTCCTCAAACTAAACTAGACTTTGAAAGACTTTGTTTGTAGACAGTTTTATTGAGATTTAAAAGCTGCACTTAAGAAGAAACACACCGCTGCTGAAGACAGCAAACAACATCTGCACGGTACAAACACAATAGCCTCCTCCACCTCCTCCTTCTCTCATTCTCTTCCAAACCTGGACCATAATCAAAGACTTCCACAGGAGGAGCGGAGAGCACTGACAGAAAATGTAATAAAAACTACATGAGCAGTCATCCATTTCTAATGGAGCTTCTTTAAATCTTGAAAGGGAGACTTTCAATAGTGCATTAGTCTTTTCCTTTCTTTGTTGTGTTCCTTTAATGCTTTCCCACAGAAATGTATGCAAATCTCTGGCTAATGCTAACAGCGATGACAAAGAGCCAGTTCCTCCCTGAGTCTGTGCCATCCCGAGCACTGCTGGCCCAGACAGACTCTCCTCTTTCATTTCCCTCTGTTTAATAAAGTCATCGTAATGTTTACGCCGTTACAGATCACTGACGACCACCATGCCACCTATTTACGTTTTATAACAGTATAAATATTCATAAGATCCGACCTTATTTTACGTGCATTAACATATCATTTACATTTTACATGATACATAAATAAATCAACTGTAAATACGTTAATACAAGTAAAATCTTAATATAAATGATAAAAGTATTTTTCTATTGTTATTTATATTGTTTACTACTGTATACTACAGCATTATTATAATATACAATTAATAGAATATACAATACAATGTTACATTATTTACAATACAAATACATATTGTAAAGAAAAATAGAATATAGTAATATATTAATAATAATAATAATAATAATAATAATTATTATCATCATCATTTTATTTGACCATTTATTTTAAAAATGTTGTTGTTGTTCCTGTCATTATTATTATTGCTGCTGCTGTTGTTAAACACAACAACAAATACATATTAATAAATGATATTAAATCTATTTATACAACAATAACAGATTTCCGATTGTTATTAAATTTCAAAATAGAAATAACATCGGTAACAATAACAGCAATGCATTTGCATTAAATTGTTTTATTAAAATATTTCTCAATTGTAAAAATAATTTAAACTAAATATATAACATATATTGTTAAAAACAACAACAACAATATTTTGGAGTATACCATACACTTGACTATTAACATAATAATATTTTTTTATTTTCCTTTTATGCCTGTGATTATTTTGACGTTAAACTGTTTGACCGCAGTGTCGCTTCTAACCAAATAAAGACATGCTGCAATGGAACATTTTAAAGAGTGACTTATGACAGTGTCTGTGACTTATTCACGTTATTTATGCAATATTTCATACCGGATGCTAAATATAAATCCCAAAGAGATGTTTCTGCCTAGTGCCTGTTTGTTAGCGTGCCAGTGTGTGTGTTGGCTGTGTACTGTTGTCACTGAGTGATCTGCCTCTAGGTTTGTTCACAAACTACTTTTCATTTCTCCACCCAATCCCTCCTGGTTTTCTCTCTCTCTCTCTCTCTCAATCAGTAGAAAAGCCCAGCAAAATTTCCTCCCTCGCTGGAGTGCAGAAAAAAAAGGAGCCAACGTGATCCTCTCTTGAGGGAAATCAGATCCCTGTAAGAGAGCCGGGCCATTCACTCCAGGATACAGATACAGAGCCGCCAACGGACACCAGCGAGAGGAAATGATACTATCACATAGAGAGGAATAAAGGCCGGATTATACCAGGCATGGAGACACTGTAAATGGCATGAAATAAAGCCTAAAATACTGCAGGAGCACAAAAACAACTACGGTTGGTGGGTGGAAACACTGGAACTGAATTATTTTCTTCTCATTACATTAACAGTTCTCGCGCATCTGCACCCTTCTGCCAAAGTGAGTCCTTCAAATGAAGCATTATTTTGGCAAAACTGAAATTAGACTTTTTTTTTTGCCCACCTCACAAGCTAATAGCTTGCCGTTGCGTTTTAAGTGATTTTAGCATGTTGCTATCAATATGCTAATGGTCTGAGACTAAATTTTAGCGTTTCCTAAGGTACTCTGAGCACATTTGAGCATGCTGCTGTGAAGTTTCTAAGGTTTAAGAGTAATTTATAGTGTGTATCCACACTGATGCTAAGGTTTTCAGATCTAGCTGCTGCTAGATGCTAACCTTGCTTAGAAACAATAGAAGCCCAATAGAAACCATCACAGAAATTTAAACGGTTTCCATTAAAATATCACAATGAATCCATTATCTTTTTCCAGTCTAACCATTACAGAATTCCTTTTTGTGGCATTTATTTCCACCAATGGAATCCATCACATACCAGCAGACATTATACTTTCCATTAAAACCAACACAATTCCCATTATAACCATTACATCCATACGTGTTCTATTGTTTTTGGGCAGGGTTTAGCATTTTGCTAAACAGATGCTAACAAAGTTTTTAAACACATCTGCTAAAGCTCTCTTAACACATTTTAAAATGCTGCTATGCTGTTGCTAAAGGTACACATGCTAAGCTTTGCTAAGCTTCCATTAATACTTTTTTGAAATCGCTATGAAGTTGCTAGGGTTTTTGGTGTTTATTTTAACATACTGCTAAAGAGATGCTAAGTTTTCAATTTGCATTTGCTAAAGTTCTCTGAAAATATTGAAAATGTTGCTATTAAAATATTGTTGCTAAAGTTAGAGACGCTAAAGTTTAATATCCCATGAGGAAGTTTTGTTTTTCATTTGTTTTAATATGCTGCTAAAGTGCTAATATGCTAAGGTGTTAAGAGTACCCTGCTGAAGAAAAACAAACTCACGCAAACACTAGTTTGTAATAGTTTCCATGTATATAGTTATATATGTTTTGAAGCTGGGATGCTGGTTTAAGCTGGTTTTGGCTGGTCCTTTGCCAGCACACGACCAACATAAACCAGCAAAGGACCAGCTTAAACCAGCATCCCAGCTTCAAAACATACCTAACCAGCATATGCAGTTTTTTTTCAGCAGGGTTTTACTGGTCATAATGGGAATTTTGTTGGTTTTAATGGAAATTGTATTGGGCCTTGTTGGTCTCTACTGCTAATTGTAACTATTTCCTAATGGTTTTAAGTTTTTAATGTTCAAAATCGATAGTGTGTAATGTTTGTAGTGGTATTTCTGTGACGGTTTCTATTGGGGTTTTTTGGATTTTTTCACTTCCTTATTGCTAAAAAATGTGGTTACAAAAGGTAATCAATGTGCCTGGCTAACATGGCTACAACACTTTTATTATAACAAAACCACGTTGTACTATAACAATAAACATCTAAACCTCCCAAAGAACGATTGAACTGACGGCGACAACTGTGCCTAAAAATTTAGTAAGCTGATTACCAAGACCAAGCATTATCTGGCTATCATATTTTGCCTGAAAACACTACCTAACTAGGCAGCACGCTAGGTTTCAAACCATAGGCAGAAACACCGCTAACAGCGAGGCCCTGCTCTTGGTCGAAACCAGTAAAAACGTGGCTGTAGCTTCTTCTCCGAACACACTCGTTTTCCCAGCCCCTTTATCCGTGCTGACTGAACAGGACAACAGGGCAGGCATTTCTTCTTGTCAATACCCACCACATCCATTCTCACCTGGCTGACACCTTTTACTGGTCAAGGAATGAATCAGTCACACTTACTGTTCTCCCCAGGTACTGTAGACTAAAAAAGGACATCAACATGAAGGAGGACTACAGCGTTTCCCTGTCAGTGGCGGCCCAGAGGGTATGGTGAAAAATCGCCATCGATAAAATAACATTTTTCAAAGAGCGTTACTGCTCTTTTAATCTTCGCCCGCCACAATGGATGGCTTCTGGGATGCGTTTCATTTCATCTGAACACAAACAATCTTTCAAAGGGCTTAATAACAGTTACACAAATGAGCGTCATTAATTACCTGCTAATGGAGCAATGACTGTGCCACCTTGTACCGTGCGCTGTTGTTGCGCTGGGAGATCGGAGCGGGAGGCTATACACATATACGTGAGTGTTATTAGCCTCGTTGCGTGGCGCTTTTTGTATTCTAAAATAAAACTTACCTTATGCACTTACATATCATTTGACTATTAATATGACAATTTGGAGTCAATATACAGTAGTGAATAGTGGTTTTGGTCTTGGATTCTGATTGGTCAGGCAATACAGCTTTGCGGCAACGCTAATATTCATGTTTGAATGCCAATTTTTGTCCTAAACACTATTACTATATTCTATTATATATATTGAGCTGTGATGGTCATGGAAGTGATTCAGGTTTGAGTCCAGCCTGCAATGAATCTCTTTTGTAAGACATTGCAAAACTAAAAAAAGACGTACAAAATTTGTAAACATCTTTAAAATCTAACACCACATACATATATATTTAAAGTGGATCAGAAAACAAGAATGCATTTTGGTGAACTTTGATTAAGTGTTTCGATTCACTTCAAATGTGTGTGTGTGTATATATATATATATATATATATATATATATATATATATATATATATATATATGTATATTTATATATATATAAAATTAAGATATTAAGGGGCTATTTTATTTTCTAAGCTTTTTATCTTGATTTATTTATGTTAAATGATCTTAAGATGTAAGCATTTTTTTTGTAATACATAAATTTTGATAATATTTTAGATTCGTTTAAATGTAACATTTCATATAGAAATAGTTTTATCAATTTAATAATAAATTTGCTTTGCTCGTATTTCATGAACGTCTGCGCAGCTGAAATCTGAAGCTACATAATTCTAATTCAAATTAAACAACAGAAACACAAACAAACCGAGTATTTACTCTCTAGATAAGACATTATTCACCAACCAGCAGATACCGATGAATACACTTGGGGCTGAGTTAACCATTGATGAATTAAAGACACAGCAAGCCGTCATAAATTTGGACACCCCGGTGTTGTCTGCCTTGTGATAAAGTGCGTCGCTGGATGGGCGCTGCTGCTACGTGTGTATCTTTCAACCGGCTGCCACTTTATCTTTCGCATCCTGCAAGATTACATCTCCTGGGTTCAGGTAGGGATCCATCATGGCTATTATTACCTGAAGTCACACGCCACATCTATCACCCACTAAGGTTACTATAACCTCAATATTAAGGGAGGAAAAGATCCGCTGATAAACAGTAGGAGAAAAGGAATGGTCCACACGCTACGAGGTTTCATCTTCCTTTCACTTTTAATAAGCTACTCAGAGGAATAAAGATTACAGGCCATATTTAGCATGCAGAACAAATCAGGGTGCTACTCGCCCTGCGCACCTGCTAGGAGTTGCTCATTAGGGGCCATGGTAATAGTATGGAGACAACCTCTGATTGAACAGTCTAGCTAGATAACGCTACGCTCATGTTAATGTATCGCAGTAGGCCATACGTTACATTAGGCTATAAACATTTGCCTGGAATGACCTCTGTTCCCACAGGAGAGTATATTCACAATCGATTTCAAAAAAGTTTGATGCTAGCATGTCGCTTAGCTAACCGCGCAATAACTGCATAAGGCTAAAAAGACGCAACTCACATTAACATTGGGTAAAATTGTTTTTGAGTAAGGTTTTCATACAAAACAGAATAAAAGTTTATTTACAACAATTACAATGACACTAATGTTCTGAGCTAATGTTTATACTATAAACACTAGGCAATAGTCTATACATGTTTGCCTGGATTAATCTGATCCAATGTGAGTTTCACATAGGAGACTAATTCCAAAGAGTCTGATATTTACATGTCGCTAAGCTAACAACGTAATACTCTTTTTCCATGCTGAACGAATCAACATTTGATCCCCTATCAGAATTATTTTTTTTCGCATCTGACTTTGGTTAAAATGAGTGCAAATTTCAGCAAAGTAAGTTTTGCACAAGGGACTTAACTCACAATCAATTTTAATAGAGTTTGATGTTAGCATTGCTAAGCTAACAGTAAAATATTATTTAAAAAAAATTAACCTTATATACTTTTCCTCACTTAATGAAAAAGTTTACATTGCAATGAATTCTGGGATTGCTATGTGAAATGCCACATTTGATTTTGGCTAAAAAGAGTGCAAATTTTTGCACAAGGCCTTGGTTCTAAAGTGAGCTTTGAACAGAAGAGTTTGATGTAAGCATGTTGCTAAGCTAACAATATTGGTATAAGGCTAAGAAGACGTAAGTCACGCAAACAATTTGTGATTTAACTTTTTTTTTATCGTTCTCCATGCTAAATGAAACACAATGAGCAGTATGTCTCACTCTTAGCCACCCTTAGCATCTCGATGCAATGAATTCTGGGCAACTGGTTCAAGTTGAGTAACAAAAAGCTGGATGATTTAAAAGCAATATCTTCGTGAACTTATATATATTGCTACGGTATCGACAATGTATATGAGCAATGTACAATTTTTATCTGCAAAGTTTTGCCAAAATATGGAAAAAATGGTTGTATTGAGCCAGCGGCTTTAAGTAGCTTTAATGATGGGTTGTCAGGTGCATCTGGTCTTAACAATAATGAGCGTTTGACGCACTGAAAGATGTGACTAATACTAGCAATACGAAAAAGCGTCAGGGTCGACCGTGTAAAACAAGCGGTAAAAAATGAAAGTGGGCTTCGCCGGCTAAGCCTCTTTCAGCATTACTGGAACACGTCGAGGACGACGTCAGGTCATGAGGTCAGAAGAAAACCAGGGTTTCACAAACGAACAAAGTGAACGCTGCATTGCCAGTCGCCAAGTCGCGAAACCATTCAAATTCATACCAACATAATTCATATGCAATAACACCACCTCGACCCCGCTCCATCCGTTTTATACTTCAAAATTACACTTAGATCAGAGCATCAACTCTCATAATACATTCAAAGCAATTAAGTTCAAATATATGCAAAGGATTATTTACTTTGAAACCAGTCTTGTTATTCCGCTGCATATCCAACAACAACACTCATTACTGTGGCTTGGCACCAGAGAAAGTGGAGGGGACCATGTAAATATTTAAAGCCCCCACAAATATATAAATATTCATTCCAGAATGATTTGATGCGCTAAATAAATAATCCCTTATTAAATAAATGACAGCCTAAATAAAACTTTAAAAACAGGATCTAGGGAAATGAAGATGAAATGAATCAGACGGGGTTGGAAGGGATGGAGGAAGTGAAGGGGGTGGTGATGTCAGCTATCACTCCACTGCTTTCAATTCCTGATGGCAGCCGTGCAAAAGAGCCAAACTAATTAAAGATGAACCTCCAATTAGACGAGCTTTAGCTGTACCTTTTGAGGGACGGACCGGAGAAAGGCCCTAAAAGGAATTCAAGCATTGGAAAACCAAAAGTCTGTCTGAGAAACACTCTTAAACGGCACACAGTTCAACTATCAAATGCCACAAAAAATTTTCTTGAATACATTAAAACTCAAAGTAATTTTTCAGTTAACAAATAAATAAACACCAAAAAATAACTGAAATGAAGAAAAAATCGAACTGAAAATAAGTACAATTAAAACTGTATATATATAAAACAAACATAATTAAAAAGAGAATATTTATGAAGTAAAAACAAGCTAAATATATGACAAAAATGTTAAATAAAAATGTGGTTACAAAAATAATGTAATTAAACAAATAAAGATTGCTTCGTAATATGAATAGGGATTGTTTAATATACAGTAAGCAAAAAATAATGAAAAACATAGCATAAAAATAAATATTTAAACAAAGGTTTTATGCAAATAAATACATTTATATTTATTGGTGATCAGGTGATATAAAACCAAAACAAATATATAAATGAAAAATGATAAAAACAACAAAAAAAGAACGTAAAATACATTCAATTAAAAATAATTAGAAACGAATTACTGAATAAAGAAGCTAATTTAAAAGAATATAAAATAGAACATTTGGTGCCAGCTTCCCTCCTCTGACATTTTTTTTCTAATAAAATGTAAATGATGCCCGTAGCTTGCAATAAATCTAAAATGTCAGTTTAACACGACGGGCAAACAAGCATTCGTGTTCTGTTTTCATTTACAAGACAAGCCGCGCTCAAAACAAGCCAAACGTCCGATTTCTTGTCGACTCTCTCAGTATTTCTAGCGAGGGCCGCAGGACAGCGCCACCTCTCATCTAATCCGCCGCTCCGCCTGAGCTATAACTCACTGAACGATGGGAACACGGCCTTTGTGATGGCCATGATTAGTCTTTTGTGTTCCAGGTAGAATAAAGATGAAATTCTACGAGCCAGTCATCGCGGATCTATTTTCAGCGTACTCCAAAAAGTTATTTCTTTTTCGCTCGCAGTCTATCTTTTTGTTCTTTTTTTATGCCTCTTTTTTGAAGGTTTG
This sequence comes from Puntigrus tetrazona, assembly GCF_018831695.1. Taxonomy (NCBI): domain Eukaryota; kingdom Metazoa; phylum Chordata; class Actinopteri; order Cypriniformes; family Cyprinidae; genus Puntigrus; species Puntigrus tetrazona. The sequence continues at coordinate 11,828,562 of NC_056723.1, forward strand.
ATATGAAGCCCGCAGGGTCTCGGAAGATAGAAGCTGCTCTGTGGGGAAATACAGCCAAGAAACACAATAGGAGCAATCTTGTCCTTTAGTATGCTTTGTACTTCGCTGGACCTCAGTCTGGTCGAGCCATTTAGTCCCTTTTTTCAAACCTCAGCCTTTATTGTCTCACCTCACTGTAGCTTTACATTCACGGTTCCTTCACGTCGATAGAAGGACATAATCACAGCATGGACAACCATGAGTTTATGAGATAGTTTGCTTAAAAATTACATACTGTTCCATCATTTACCCACCATCAAGTCTTTCCAAATAGTGAATTTTTGAAGAGTGTCCACATAATAAGTGAACGGGGACTGGGGAATTCAAAAAAGCTACCTGATCTCATGGCATAAACGTACCTGGGTGCAATTTTTAGCGAGACACAAAATATGTACCAATAAGTACATTTCACCGCAGTTTCCAAAAGAAATGAAAGTTAGAAGCAGTAAAACTCTGACACCTTTTATTCCTTTCACACACAAATTTCGATTAACTAAGCGCAATTTTCGCACAATTATTCAAAGAATATCATGATTACTTCAATACAATATTAATATGCTGGGAGATTTGATGCTTTTAAGCGTTAGCAGTGCACATACTTCAACAAACGCGACAAATTTTTATATTAGTTTTCCATTTTGTTAACACTATCGGGTAGATTTAGGGTTGGATTTGGTGTGGGGCATATTTCCAACATGACAGAGTTTCAACTTTCAGCAACAATCCACATATATTTTAATTCTGAATCAACATAACAAAAAAACGTGCCAGGGTTCACATATGGAACCGCGCCACTCAGTGGACGTTTCTCTTTTAAGCTGTGGGAAAATGGGCAATAAAGCACGTAAAAATGGCACATATGTTATGAGACCATCATAAAAAAGTCTTGAAAGTGGTTATTATACAACTTGTTCACTGTATTTCAAGCCTTTTAAAGACCCAATGTTCAGTTTGCGAAGAAACTGTTAATTTGACCTCAGGCATATCAAAAAAAATTATATGTATATATATATTTTAAGTCGTACCTTTACAATGAACTTATAAAAACACAAAAACATGAAAAAATGGTTTTCGAATCTCACGTTCTGTTCTTTTGAGTGTTTGTTCACGAATCATATTCGGTTATGATATCTCATAAATCAAGTCTTTTATGAATCTGTTAATCTAGTACAAATAAACTGAGGGAATCATTCTGTTTTGTCGTATTCCTATTAATCTGTTAACCTGGCTATAAATTAGTACACAAATCATATTCTGTATGTCACGCAAATAATCTGTCATATTCATATAAATCGGTTAATCCGGTTCACATGAATGATTCACACATGAATTGGAATCAGTCGGTTTTGTTATATTAATTTGAATTTGAAACTGACTCATTGATGGACAAACATAATAACAACTTGTCAAACTATTTGTCATATCTGTATCAATCATTTGTGTGTATGATTTTTCGTCTGAACCTTTTAATGAATTTGTTCATTTGGATCACAAAATGTACTGAATCATTTCTATACAAACCTGATTGAACCATAAAAAAATAAAAAAACCTCTTCTTGTGTTTTACAGAAGAAAGTAAGTCACATTAATCTGAAACAACGTGAGGATGAGTAATTGAAGACTCCTTTCTTTTTCGGAGTGAATTCCAGAAAGAAAATAAATAAATGTTTTCTGCAGGTTTAATACACTTTGTTTTCAAAACACCAATGCTATGCAAATACAGTACGTGACGAGGGCCCGAGATGTGATAATTATGGGCTTATTTGTTATCTGTCACTTCTCTTATTGCTCAGGGACATCAGGCGAGTTTAAAGGGGCCCATCAGAGGGGATCGCATTTGCTGGAGCACCAGTGATGATTCAAAGAGAGGCAGACACCCATGCAGTTGAAGAACCTGTCAATAAACTGTCACAGTGACAGCCATGTTCTTCTGAGACCCGCAATGTGTGCCGACTGCTTGGAAATATGTCACTCACAGAGGCAGCCGGCTTTTTCTATCAGCAACCAGGAGAAAAAAAAAGGTCTTTTTTTTTTCTTTTTTTCTGCAAGGCGACTGAAAACAAATCTGGTTTTAGATTTAGCTATTCGGTTTCGTATATGCAGTGTGCAAAAAGTTAATAATGTTCTAAATAACTAAATAAAAAAGGTAAGTAAATACGTAAGTTAGTAAATAAATAAATGACCAAACAATATTTTAGTATTTGGTCTATATTTTGCATTAAACACTCAAATGTCACAAATGAACCTATTTGATAATAATTCACTTATTTTAATATAATAATAATAATAATAATAATAATAAATAGTAGTAGTAGTAATGTTGTTGTTGTTTACATTTTCCAACCCCAGCCACAAATATGAAAAAACTAAATAATAATAATATTAATATTATGATGATAATAATTATTATTGTAGTTGTTGTTTTACATTTGCTAACCCCAGCCAAAAAAAAAAAAAAAAAATCTTGGTAAATTCATAAAATATAATACTTATTGAAATCAAACAAACACTGGGTTTGAAAATGTTTCTAATGTTTAATTTTTAGCAAAACACTGAGTGAAAAGCTGTAAGTAAAACATATGTAAACAAACAAACACTATTTTAGTATTTGATCTGTTTATATTTTGCATTAAAGACTCAAATGTCTTTAAAAAATAAACATATTTGAAATGTTTCTCATATTTTGTTATATCACTCAGTTAGTAGTAGCAGTAACACCAGTATTCATGCAACATTATTTATTTCAAGTTTTAAATGTGTTTTGAATTTTAGATTTTGCAGTCTCAGACTTTTGGAATCTACCGACAGACAGAGATGAATAGAATCAGAGTAACAATTTTCAAATAGCAACGAAAGACTAATATTAACTAAAAACAATAATGGTAAACGTTGTGAAGGTGAGAGCACTTTTCAGTTCCTTCAGCTAAGCACGCCATCTGTCCTCGCTCTAAATCACCACATGCGAAACCTGACAAAAGTTTGTTGTCTGCCATCCATCTTGATTTGCTTACCAAGTATATGTATAAGCACAGAGTACATGCCACTTAGTGGAGGAACCCTGGTACTGTATCCGTGTGTGTGTGTGTGTGTGTGTGTGTGTGTGTGTGAAGCAGCAGCGTGTGACCGGCTGAGCGGTTGCCATCGTAACCATCACATCATACGCACACAACTCTGTTCCAAAGGTCACTAACAGGTGTGATCTAACGGTCCTGACAAGTTAACAACCTTTCGAGTGGTTCGCCTCCAAGCGCAGAAAATAAAAACACTCTTTTATGCAAACTTGCATTTTTTATTTTTTTTTGCAGAGAAGCGACAGAAAAGGCTGAGATATAACAGATGTGCATATGTTGTTTTGATGGGAATAACCACATGATTTGTAATGACACATTAAGACCGTGCCTTTACACAAGATAAATAAAATGGCTTGGTTGTTGGCGGTATCCTTCCTTATGATTTAGCTATGCAATTATCCAACAGTTTCCTATTACACTACAGTACTGTTGCATATTTTAAACAAACGTATAATAAACTTAATAACGTAAATACGGTCTAACCTTAAAATACGCTTAAACAAAACGGTGAAACAAACAGAAAACAAAACTACAAGCTAAACAAAAACAGAACCCTTGTCATAAACACAAGCTAACCCTTAACGAAACAAAACCGACATCAAACGACGGAATCGTAAAAAAACAAACCTACAAAAAGATAACGAACAGAACAAACTTTGATGTGACCACAAACCGATAAAACGCGCAATTAAACAAAAACGACACAAAACAAACAAAAACAAATCACCGAAATGGCTGGAAAATGTTTGTTTGTAGAAAAGATTGTTTGTTTGCAGACATAATTAGATTGTCGGGTGCTTTCGCTAGTTTTCAGGGCAGCTGTGTGTAAGATTTTTACTACATTAAAATCACTTACCTTTATGACGTAATTCGAAAGGAACAGATCAACACACATCAACCGTTCAGAGAGAGAGAGAGAGAGAGAGAAAAAAAGAGAGAGAGAGAGAGGCAAATCAGTACCATAAAAAGCACATATTACTGAATTTATAGCATGTTTCCACTACATCAAACAAACAACCCCCCAGCATGCATTTCTAGACTACAGTCATAAAACTGCCTCCTGTCTGCGTAGAGATACTCTGTTAAACGCTACACACTCTGCACTGCTTTGCTTTGAGAGAGTTCACTTACCGAGGAACAAAATAACCTTCCTAATGGAGCAAATGAAGGTACTTCATCAAAGGGCACTATCAAGACTACATATATGTGCCCTACAATGTTTATAAAAGAGACCCCTACTGGAGCAGGAAAGGAACCAGGTGTCTTATCAAATCATTCTGCTTTATATTTCAAAAGAAAAAATAGAAAAAAAGAAAGAAATAGAAAAAAACGAATTTTTTTATATGAATTTTTTTTTTTTAATATTCACATTTCATCAAATTACATTTTAACATTAATTTCAATTAACATTTTATTGCACTAAAAATATATAAAAATACATATAAAAATTAAATATTAAATATAAAATCTATTTTATATAAAAGCAGTACAGTATTATTTGAGTATCTTTATTTCAGCTAACACTTATTTTATTTAAAGTAACAATTAATTATTAATATTGTTCATTATTATTATTAGGTTTAGCTCTAATTTGGTTTTAGCAGCACAGCAAGAATATAACAAACAGAAACAAACAGTTCATAAGAAATAAAAATAATGCTTTTTGTCATTGCATTACAGCAAAAATAATTTAAAGCAACTAAATTTAAATAAAAGTAACAGCCTTAAAGTTTAAGCGAAATATGTATTTTAATTTACTTTTGGCATTCATCTAAACATGTAATTACAGTATTTTAGACTCGTGATTAATGCTTACGAACAACGTGACATTGAGTTAAAAGCGCCAGCATAAAAGCCCCTCCGCGCTCACGGAGAGGTTGGTGCCCGACATGAAAACACACACACACACACACACACACACACACACTCGCACTCATTATCGACACAGGTGGGTGTAGCCTCTCTGTGAGAGCTGTCGAAAAGCTGAATCACATCGGCTCTGACGCCGCGTCAAAGCCCTCGGCCTCCAGCGGCAGCGAGACAGATAACGTCCGATGAGCTGTGCAGTGTAATTGAAGTGTAGATTACTATCAGCCATGTGTTTGCCAGATCAAACCCCCTTTAAAAATACACACAGAGTGCTCGTGTGGAGCGGCCACAAGCTTTCTGCTACGGCAGCTGAACATACGGCAAAATGTGAGCCGTTTACAAAGAGCGACGGGACTTTGTACTCGTAAAAAAAAACCAGAGGGGGAGGACTTGCCATCGCCTGAAAACAAATCAGACGCGCATCAATGGAAGAAAACATCAACCGAAGTTTCTGTTCTAAACAAACAGCCCGTGCTGCGTAACCCCGCCCACAGCGAAATCCTATTGGTCAAAAAATACAGCATATTATTAAACGCGTACTGATCGACTATTACAATAACTTTAGTTTAGAATAAGATTTTGCCGGTTTGTTTTGTGTTGACTTTATTTCGAGTCAGGATCGGCTAGGAAAGGCAGGTTCACATCGTAAAGTCTGGGTAGGACGAGTGTGGAGCTGTATCTGGGCTCATGGGTTGAATGACGGATGAGACAGGCACTGAAGCGTCAGTCACGGGGCAGAACACATCAAGCACAAAGCCACTGTGATCACGGCCACCGTTTGATGTCATTCCAACTACAAGCTTGCTTCTCAAACATAAAATCCCAAAGCCGCGAGAGATCTGGCTAATAAACACAGAATCGAAGTTTACTGGGGGGGAACACTTTACGCAGAAAAATAAATAAATAAATGTATCTTCTTTTTTTTTTATCAATAAATATATCTGGACAAATCTGACTTCGATAGAATTTATGAGCAGAAACAGAAAGAGAAGTTACGCAGCAGTTTCAGCAAGAAATGGGAAAAATACAGTAAAAATAAAACATAACTTTTATTTATTTAAAAAAAATTGTAACTTGTAAACAATCAAATGAATGAGTAAATGAATGAATTAAAAAAGAATAAATAAACCTGAAATTAAATGTTTTTTTAAGAGAATATTTCCTGCAACTTTTTCAACATAAATAAAGAGAATACAGCTAAGCTAAATTAAACTTTACATTAAATTATTATTATTAATATTATTGTAGCAGGCTAACAATTAAGGTTCTGTTTGCAAACATTAGGTAAATATGAACTACAATAAAAATACTTTCAATTAATATTCATTTCAATATTTACTATTACATTATTAAAATCAAAACTAGTATATACTATTATTATTATTATTATCACTATTTAATGGACCTGAGCTGATATAAATAAACAATTAACAGTTGTATTTTAATTAAGTAAAGTTAACAAAGATTTAAATATAATATAATATAATAGCACTGTATTGAATGTATCTCGTTGATTTTGTTAGTTAATGCATTAACTAATGGTACCTGAAAGAATATGGGTCAAAGCTTTACATTACCAATCTGAGGTGCATTCCTGATGATAAAATGACATTTCTTAGGGTTTGTTCAAATCCTAAACCCTAAGTAAGCGCCCGTAGTAGCGACTCACTCAGCAAACAGCACAAATACAGTGAGAGTGAGAGAAGGATCTACAGAAGTCCCATAGTTTGCTCTGTACTTCAGCCGTCCCTCATTACTGTACCTCAAGCTGCATTTCAATCACCCTTTGAAGTGCTTTGAGCTACTCCTCTCCATGAAAACGAGCACCGTTAATCCACTTGTTAATTAAGAGCGTGTTTGCAGGCTCATGTCTGAAGTGCCCCTTTCTCCTTGAAAGACTTGAAGGGCCTTGAAAGGAGATTGATATCAAAAGGAACCAACTCGATTTTTCACTGATAAAACGAGAGGAGCCATATGCTGACAAGCAGGCGCTTTAATACGCGACTCGTGCATCGGATCGTACCACCAGACTCACAGAGTGTTTATACTCCGGGCTGTTGCGCGGTGGCAGAACTTTCAGTCTTCCACTGAAGGAACGACAAAACAAGCTTCGTTCGCTTCTTTGAGAAGTGAGTCTCATTCTCCGAGTTGTGCGAGGAACTCGGCGCCTACAGTGCAATTCCTGGCTCAATGTGATTAACGCACTTCCTTCCTAGAACCAAATGAACACACATTAAGGGATTTAAAAGAGGTTTCTGGGGGGTTTTCAGAGGGCAGCACTTTGATAAAAAGTAGTAGCAGTTTAAAGATGCGAGGGTTGTTATGTCACAAAATGGCTAAAACCGAGCTTATTAATATTAATTGGGATATAAACTAATAGTTTAATGTAACTCAGTCTAATCTGTACTTATATACATTATTATTATTACAAAATTTGTTATTCAGCAGAGAAAAAAGATGCCTCTTCCTACATGCGAAACCCAAAAATAGTGCTGCGTTTTCAAAATAAAAGTACATATATGTGTGTCTAGTATGTATATTTATTATGTATATATAAATACACACACATCATCAGCATATATTGATAGCAATATATTGGCAGCATATAATTTCAAAATATTAACCTGTATTTACATGTATATATTTATATTCATATATTTTACAGAATATATAAATATATTTAATGTCAACATTTCTCTTGTGTGTATTTATATATTCATAATACATATACACAGTACACACACACATATTATGTAAACAAAAACTTTTATTTTGGATGCTATTAATTATCCAATTAATTATCCAATTAATCCAATTAATTAATTGCGATTAATCATTTACAAGCAACAAAGAAACTCTACCTATACAAGCAATATTTTGTCCAGCTGAAATAAAGGTTTTAGTAATGAAACAGTATCAACTTTTGTTAATTTTCACAGAAAATATGATTACAGAGGCAGATTACTGTGTATTTTTTTTTCAGTGCATGATTTGTAAACTAACCAATTTTTATGTTTGCATCACATAGCATAACTAGCTCCATATGTATGGCTTTTCTAATGTAGTAAACTTGCTCGGCAGCGCACCTGATACAGCATTTCATTAGTCGATTTGCACAACAAACAACGTAATAAAACATTCTCATATACAAGCTTGCTCATCATCATTTGCTGAAAGAATGATACAAGGTACTATATATATTTATCGAAAGGACATTTCGGATGCGCATTATAAAAAAAATGCATTGCGAAGTGCAAAGATATAAATACATGCATGCAGCAAGCTATACAACGGTGGGACAAAATCCTCCATGGAAAAAGTGGTTGGGAGATGGTTGGAAGGGCAAAACCGTGATTTTGGAAGAGATGGGTGGGGGAGGACAGTGCACGACTGTCCATTTCTCTCTCCTCTTCTGATGAATGTTCTGTCGTTCTTCAGTAAACAGGGAGAAGACCTGAAGAAAAGAGAGGCGCGCTCTCGTTCTCACTCACTCCTCTCAGCCCTGAGGGTCTTACCCAGGCAAAGACATAGAAGCCGGGTCTTGCACGGCCCCCAAACCCCCCACTGTGCCAACAACTCTCCTCCTCTGTTCAATTAATGAACCATAAATAACCCAATGAAGGTGTCAAGAACGAACGCAATTCATCACGGCTTTCACCACTACACTTCACAAGAGAGACCACTCATTCATAGCCTCGCTGTTCTGGCACCAAACAGAGAAACACCCCCCCCTCCAAAAAAACAACAGGGGAGTGAAAGAAAAAGATTTATTCCTGCCCGAGCGCTCCAGTCGCGAATTTTTTCCTGCGCAGGAACTCACAGGTGCAGCGATTTGACAAATAAGCCGGGAGCGGCCGACCGGCTGCCTTTGTTAGGGTATCAAAGATAGAGTGGCAATAAATTTGGTTAAGAGAGAGCGACAACAGACTCGCCGGGCTCCCGTGGGGGCTACACATTAAAAACACATCCTCTTGCCGTCTGGGTTATAGATCACCAAGCCTGCTTCAGGTTAAAAAAAAAATAGACATATATATTCAAAGATATTAGATATGCAGGCTCAGACTGAGAGTTGAGAGTTGACTATTTTGGAAAACAAATGCCAGTAATTTTTTAAAATGTGCATTTGGGTATTTTGTCTCACGTAATACAAATCACTCTTTGGTGTATATTCATACATAACATTATATTATTGTCACACTATCATAAAATACTACTACTATTTCTATTACAACTACTATTGGCTCTACTACTACAACTACTACTACTATACCAATAATAATAATAATAATAAAGTCTAATGAAAGTGTGAAACATTTTTAAAATTGCATTTTGAGATTCCAGAGTTCTAATAAACATCTTTGATATTATATATATATATATATATATATATATATATATATATATATATATATATAGTAATTTTAGAGTAATAAGTGTACTAGAAGTGTACTATTATAAAATAAAGTCAATAAAAAAATTTCATTTGTGTTTTTTAACTTACCTCGGGCCCATCTGTTTTAACATAATATCTGGGATAACTTGGAATTTAATTGATATAAAATTATTTGTACTATAAGTTAACATGCAATAAGATTTTTCCTAAATCAAGTATTTTTTTCTAAAATGCATGTAAAATGCATGCTATATATCGTATTGGGATTTTATTTATTTACCTGCTTATTTATTTACTTGTAATATTTAATGAAAGCATCATAATCTATCCTCCGGTTAAACAGACTTCTCTCTGATGACGTTCTCCAATTAATCAGCTCCTACGATTCAAAATACAAACAACAACCGATGGATAGATCCAAGAGGGCTTCTTTGGAGGGCTTCAAATGCAAATTTTTAGTAGCTCGGACTCCTCCACCCTCCCCACAATGCACCCCGCTCGTGTTGAGCATTGTTTCTTCAAGCTCGGCTGAAAGCAGCAAGACCCGTGAAAGCAGCATATAGCGCTCGGCAGGAAAAAAAGAAAACTCATTGAATAATATATGACAGCTCGGGTTTTGAATTCAACATTAAAAGTGATGACGTGCGTACAAACTCCACTTTATTTTAATCTCCAGATCCCCGAATCAAAACCTCAGGCTTAAAAGCAAATGTTAAACAGCCTCTCCTCTCGCTGAGATCATTTGCAAAGAAAAAAAAAAGAGGGAAAAAACACAAGTAGGAGCTGAATGCATCTGAATATAACCATTTTTCCGCCTGCAAGCTAAGCCGGAACTAGAGTCCCTATGAAATCCTGCTAAACCAATTAATGGTTCCTGTTAACCCACTCATCTTTGGAGAAGGATTGTCTTTCTCAATAACACAGCAACACCTCCCTTTCTCCGGAAGAAAAAAAAAAAAGTGGCACGGCCCACACTCGCTAGCCGCTGACAAAGAAAATCCAGATTGGCATCGGGATGAGAGAGTGTCTTTCCCGTTACAGACGTCCTCATGAGCGTCACTGTTCCTGCGTAACACCTCTGATGCTGGGCTTTTGTCTCGCTTCTTCCCGAGCCTCCGTATCTTCTCGCACCTTTTCTGTACGTAAAACCGCTGTCAGGTTGGAACGAGTGCATGGTACGAAACGTTTAATACATTCAGCCTGTCTAAAAACAGCTCTGACGTAAAACAAAAACCATGAAGTATTTTTAAATCAACCGGTCTTGTCTAAATAAACGTATAATTGCGCCGGTTTACAGCAGTGAATCTCATGCAAAAGTGTCAAAAAATATATAAAAAAAGAAAAAAGCACTTGAAAAAAAGACAATGAGTAAATTAAATAAAAAATACAGTGACAGATACTGTTGTGATTGATAAATTATATTAAATGTAAAATAATATAATAAATACCATATTTTTATGCAAAGAATAATAATTTTTTTTAATTATTATTATTATTATTATTTTTATTTTTTTTTGGTTTTTGGATGAAATGTGACCTCAACATTTCTTGGTTGGTTTTGTAATTTATAAAAGTAATAAAAATAAATTCCGAGCAAGTATTGTGCTGACTAAATAAACAAATGCTGACTTGGTAACTCTTTATTTCGACTTTCTACTTTTACTAACAGAAAGTTACTTTGCAACTACACGTCCACTAGTCATTAGAGTATTAGTGTTAGTAGACTGTCTGCTTAATATCTTCTAACGTTTTATTTTGACGGGTTCACAACATACAACATGGTGACCGTAAGAAACGTTGCAAGTATATGTCAACTCAATCTACGTGCAGTTACAAATGAATGAGTATTAGCTGTCTTTTTATTGACATATAGTTACTTATATTTAGTCTAAAGTGGACTTTCAAAAAGTGTACATTTTAGCAGTAAACATTAATACACCAATCCATAATAATACAACAGCAAAGTAATTTGACAAAAATCAAGCCCCTCCCATCTTCACAAAAAAGGGGGGTTGTTGTGGTGTACACTGGAGGTGCTGTCTAGCTGTTAGCCCACATGCTGGGACACAGATTTCAGATCCGTTTTGCATCATTTCCAAATCCATCATTTGGCGTCTGCCCTCATTTCCTGTCTATTCTTTCCATCCTCGCCAGTTAAATTAGCGAAAAGTCTAAATATATATATAATTTCAAAATGAAAACTGACATTTGTAACCATTCGGGAAGCTGCTTGAGTACTTGAATACTGATCTGGTGCCAGTTTTCTCCATCCGAACCCCACTGTCACAGATACAACTAATCTGATCCCAGACCAACATTAAAGGGCGGCAGCATTAGGCACAGCTCAGGAAGATAAATGACATTTTCTAAAATCATGCTGACATTTTCAATTATCATGCACAAGGCGCTGGCACGCCAAGAGCAGGTTTGTCAGGCTGAGGCAGACGTTCACCTTATCGCTCGACGAAGAGTCCGCAGACTGAACAGAACAGGGCTTAGGGACAGAATCTGGACCTGATTGGGGTCTGGATTGAGGTGGAATTGGATGTTGAGGATAAAAAAAGCGGGTGTGGGCGGCACTCGGATTGGTAGAGGCTCCGACTTCAACCTGGCAACTACTCGAGGGGTCCTGGCTTCAATGAAGACCTTCTATGAAAGGCTACGGTGAAAGGTCAAAGACTGTGGAGGGTTTTGTGGTAGTGTGTGTCGAACAAAACGGCCAGGTTTGGAATGGCTTCCTCACAGTAAATCAGAGAGCATCCTTAAAAATAAAGAGTATGTCGCCGAAGAACCGTTTTTGGTTCCTCAGAGAACTGCTTTTTTAGTGTGAACGACATTCGAATCATCTAAAGAATCTTTTCCAATATGTAGAAGCTTTTGTGAAATGGACAGATTCTTCATGGAACCATCGATAATTTTTAAGAGCGAGGCGGTTAGAAAGACACTCCAGCAGCAATCGTCAGAAGTTGACACGGAAATTAAAAATTCATAGGCCATAATGACGGAGTTCATTAAAATGACATTTTAAATAGAAATGTGATGTGCATAAATAAGGAAATAATAAAAGACGGTTCAAAAAGGCATCGGGAAAGATGACCGTTAATTTCCTATCGTGGAAAACGGAAAGTTTGAAGGAGAACGAGCAAAATCCGAGAGTTGATTTCGGAGGAGCTGGATAAAGCGAGCAGCTCAAATTATGCAAAGCATGGCGACATGAACAAGCAGGTGTCTCTGCATTTCTCCGCACCTTGTCTACACCGCTGCTCGTGTCGCTGGAAGGTACGAGCTGAAGAGCTGCCAAAGCTAGCGCACCAAAACACTCTCCGGGCATTTCAGAGAAACTTCTTTGGGAGTTTTGTGATTAAATATGTCTGGTGAATGCAGAAGGTGATTTATATACATCTAAATGGCTTGTGAGACTGAGAAGCGGTTCGCCATCAACACTCAGATTTCACAAGGACTCTCTTGACATCAGTTATACTGAGTGAACCGCAACCGCAATACCCTAAGCATCAATTATGGACTGCGTGATATTATAATGGGATCAGTAATAACATATGATGTACATACAGCTATTTGCATAGAAGAGATGCAGGTGTTTCATCCGTAATCCTAAATTTACAATTAAATATATGCGCCATATGTAACAACATTGTGCTTTAACTATATATTTTTCTGTTTATTTGGCTTATTATTATTATTATCATCACTATTATTTTTGCACAGTCATCTAACTCAGATCAAATGTAAAATTTAATAAAATCAAATAAAAATACACCAACCTAATCACCAAATTATTCGAACTTGACATTCATAATTTTTATTACAAACTTCAAGAACGTCCATTTAATAAATAGCTATCATGATCTTATTTACTTTTAATAAAACATTTGTTTTTTAAACGAGTCTATTGTGCTCAAAACTCTACATTTACTTGATATTAAATTAATATTATGTTTTTTTTACTATTAAATGTTTCCTTTTGTAACATATGTAATTCTATAATAAAATATATTCTGAGTATGTGTCCTATTGTGATATGTGTAATTTATTCATGTGCTAAACATATTAGCATCACCTCTTTTTTTAAATGTTTTTAAAATATTTTGTTAAATGAAAAAGTAAATATATTGAAAAAGAAAAATAGATCTGAAAAAAACGATACAATATATAGATAGATAGATATGTATGTGTGTGTGTGTGTGTGTATATATATATATATATATATATATATATATATATATATATATATATCCAGTATTTTTCCAGTATTGTACATTTAGAAAACACACTGAATTTGAATGGCAACAGTAATATAAAAATATTTATATAATTTTATTTACTACATATGTTAATCTGCTCTACACTAGAGCACAGTAGAGTATATATATCAAAAACCCAACCTAGTTCCCAGTCTATACTGTACCTTTGAGCCCTACTTTGTCATCACCTGTTTTTCATCCTGCAGTCGACTGGGTGCTTCTTCACCTTGAATAACTTTTACCAAGCGCTCATCCATCTATCCATATTCACCGCTCGCTCTCTTCCACTAAACAGTTGGCCCTTCCACTATTATTACCAAGTGTCCTTCAAACAATTCTTCCAGACGACCATCACTCAAGTGAGCCATAAGCCTCGCCGCCACCAACGCATGACTTCCCATCACGCCGACGGCTGTATTGAGACGTTCCATCAGAACGCTGTCAGCAAAATGGAGGCAAATTCGCCACGAGTGTTCGGTAACGCCGGGAGGACGTGGATGCGAGGCTGGATGAGGATGTGAGGGGGTGAGCTTGAGTCACAACATCAAATCCTTTCTAATCCTTAGTGAGTCATAGCGTAGATGCTAACAAAAAGAGGCTGTCTTCCCTCATTAGGGTGCACATGTTCAAAATCAACAACGCATCTAAAATTCCAGGAGTCATCGACAAGCAGTTGGCAGATGGTATCATCATATCTTATTGCACAACGATACCAGATTCTGCTCAAAATGAAAGATGGGAGGAACTACAAGTGTATTAAATTCAGACTTTGATGACGGACATGAACCAATTTTGATTTTGAAGGTAAAAGCTACTGGAAAATACTGCAGCAACATTTATGTTTGTAGCTGTTACGATTGTCAGCAAGTGTAACTGTTTTTGTTGTACTTTTTTGGCACTTTGAGTTGATTTTTGTGCTACTTTGTGTTCAAAATTGATTTGAACATTTTAAATGTAAAAGTAAAATTATAAAGTTAAAAGTATAACGTTTCATAAATAATAAACGTGTCACCAACATTAGAATTACATTATCATAAATAATAAAATGACTTCCTCAAAGACACGGTTTCTGTGATTATTTACTTTCTGTCCTGACTTCCTTTCTTCTATAAAAGTAAAAAAACAGTAAAAAAAAAATGCTACGATAAAAATCAGTTTAATGGTAAATTCCTGTAAAATTTACAGGGAAAAACTGTAAATTGATTTTCCCGACATTCCCATTGCATTTCAAATTTAGTTTGAATTCAATGTTTTTTTCTTAATTATGTTTATTAAGAGTTTAGTGTCGTTTTAGTGAACGACACCGAGCACCTTCTATATATGTTCATATTTAAAAGCTGCTTGTGATGGGCTTTGGTTCATCGTGTGACTTTTTCATCACCACCTGCTTTGGTGGCTATCAGTGTATTTCAAAGGTACAAAACAGATTTCAGTACTTTAATAGGTGGGTACACTATATAAGTTATTATGGTTTGTTTTTACAGAAATTACGGTGTTTAACTGTAAAATCGGCTTCGAACCGTAAAACAAAACATTTTTATTCCGGCAACCACAGCTGCCGTTTTTTTACTGTAAATTTGAAGGATTTTTTTTTGAGGGCGAGTAAATGACGACGTAATATTGGATGAACTCTTGAGAAGGCTATCTGTAATTAGCTGATAGCGTATCCAGGTTCCTTTTATTCCTTGCGCGGTTCTGGTATCAGAGTGGGGCACACTTGTGTCTCGGAGGTGTTGATGGATGGCTTAACACAATATATAAATTATATAACAGCGGGTAAACTCAATACACCCATTATTTCCCCATGCTTTTTATTTCGCCCCTGCAGAAGCTACAGTAATTTATGCCTCCCCTTCTTCTTTTCCATCCGTTTGGATAAAGAAGAGAAATACAGCCCACTTCGCTGACAAGCGGCACCGAAAAAACACATGCACAAACAACAGTGGATGTTTTCTCAGCCATCACGCACGTTTTATTCTAGGGGCGAGGAAAAAATCAGAATTTAATTAAAAGCGCGGGTATTGATTTAATTGTAGCGACAGTATGTTGATGACTCATGATTGATTGAGGGTTTCTAGATTGTCAGTGGGAGGTCCGGAGCAAAATAACGACTCCTGGGTTTTTCTTTTCCATTAGCTATCAATCTTTTTCCCCCCTTTTATTTGGGAAATTAATTTTGCGTCACGAATAAAACGACCCTCAAATCATCGCAAGCCTCCTTTGGCAACCGCAGGCCAATGCAAAGGTTGCTTTTTATTACAACTGAAGGCAGATCTGTTTAAATGTCAGAAAGGGAGAGAAAGCGAGGGGGGAAAGAGAGCAGATGGGAGTGCAGCACACGTCTGGGCCAAGTTGGAGAGGCAAAAACTTCCCAGAGATGGATATTCGTGAACTTCCTGTGCCTCAGAACACATGATGTGACACGAATGTCCAACGATGGAATTTCTCAGACCTGCTTTTCCAAAGATACAACTTCACTGTTTTTAATAAAAAGGTGAGGATGGAACACTTGTGTTTAAAAGTTTGGGGTCATAAAGATTATTATTATTTTTTAAAAGGAAATAATACTTTTACAGAGTATTAAACTCACAACTAAAGGCTTTGTTGAAAAATGTTTTGAATCAGTGCTGCTCTTTTCAACATTCAGTATGAAGAATCCTGAAAATCTCTGTATCACGGTTTGCACAAAAATATGAACAGCGCAACTCTTTTCAAACACTGGCTATAATAATTTCTTCAGCAGTAAATCAGCATATTAGAATGAATTCTGAAGGATCATGTGACGCTGAAGACTGGAGTAATAGGAAATAGAAAATAGAAAATTTGAATTTTTACAGTAATTCGCAATGTTACTGTTTTTAAGGTATTTGGTTCTCATAACCGCAAGCCTACAAGACTTCATTAGTCTTGTCCATAGTTAGGAATGGAAGTTAATAAAGTGCCGTAAATAACTCTTTATTGTAAATAATCTGTTGTAAATAAAACAAGTGCAGTTAATATCTTTTTTTTTTATTAAGGCTGCACGATATTGGAAAAAAACCTCACACTGTGATGTTAAACATCCATTTTCTCACTTGTTGACATTCACCTAAACCATAAGCAGCTGTTTTTACGAGGATGCTTGAGACATGCATTTTGACAAGTTTGTGTCATTTTCACAAATAGAGTGAACAGAATTCGTTGCGCAACACGTCTAATCCCCCAAAGTATGCTAATGCGTTGTTTATGACGAAACACAAAGTTAATATGATTTACCAAAAGTGACTGTCACTTTGTAGGCAGACTGTAGATTTTACGGAAAGACGCACCAGTATAAATATAACAATATCTCAATATGAAACATAGCACATCCAGCAATGTGACTAGCGCAGATCACGATGTTAATGCTTAAGAGATTGTGCAGTCCTATTTGAAATCAAATAAAACAATGTTTATCTAAGTTATGATTACATTATTTTTTTTTTTATATTAATATAAGCAAAGTTTATTAAGGCAGATTGATGAATGGATAAAGGGATGCAAAGATAGATTTAAAACAGAAAATAAAAAATATTTCAATAAAAACAATACAGGAGGACCTAGAATTATATCTAGTGAGCAGATATTCATATAAGTGCCTCACACTTATAAGCACTTTCCTGAGATGTCTCAAGTAAACTATTGTATATTTAAGGAGCCAAAAATTACACGTTTCAGAAACCTAAAAAAGTACCAGCAACACTAGAGAAATCACCCCAAAAAACAGCACATTAACAGTATTAGTACTAGTTTATTAAAACTGTAATACTGTAAAGCGCGAAGCAACACCCTTTTTACACAAACCACCACCCAAATTCAAATCAGAACCATTTTTCTAACTAAACTTCTTGGGACACTTTTCCACAATTTTGTCCCCACAGTACAGTTAGGATAGAAACACACCCACACGTATAGGTACAAATCCATATGCGTTTAAAAGCAAAATCTGTTCGATTCTAATTGAAAGCGATACTCTCGTATAAAAGTTGTTTCTCAGTCTCGACATCCAGAGTGAAATGTACCGACATCTAGTTATCAATGTGACGGCTCTTTAATGTTCCGCCGTGTTGTGTGACTAGCGTAACATACGCCGCAATAAGCGACACTGTTCCCTCCAGCCTCATGGATTTAATTAGATTTGATAACTTGTTGTTTTATGTCAGTAACTGCGGCTCTTGGCACTTTTCCTTACAAATTTGCTCCCTCTCGTTCACTCCATCCATTTTCCTTGCTTTCTTGCTCTTCTGCGGTGGGTCTGTTGCATTTTGGTCTATTACCAAAATCTTTACCATTAATTCGATAGAAAATGGCCAAAAATATATATATTTTTAAATAATTTTAGAAATTGAGTAAATTAACATTAATTTCTGTTATTGGGCTGTTATTGGATTTAATGCTTTGCTTTTATTTTAGGTTTTACAAGACATGTGATTGTTTACACTGTGTTTTTTTTACTTTATTCTGGCTTCTTTGACACTGTTAGAAGAGCAAGTCTGACACATGATTTTGCAAGGATTGTCATATGAACATCTCACAGCAGTCAAATAAAAAAAGATTGATGTACTGCAATACTTGGTGTATTTGCGTTGTAAAAAAACGGCAATACTTACTGCGCTGTGAATCATGTATCGTAAGAATAACAATGCATCACAGCGATTCCCATTCTGCTTGACCGTCTTGTCTCTGATTTAGACTGCTAAAAAAACTCAACTAAGACAAGAGGAAGACTGATTGATTTGTATTTAAATTAGGTTTGAGTTCTGATATTAAGGTTGAAACTTGTATCTTGACGCAATAATGTAGAATGTTACAGTATATTGGCTTTTTTTAGATTATTTTGCACCATGGTTTTAAACAAAATCTCAATCAAAATATCAGAATTATATGTTAATTTTACCTTTTTAGGTAATGAAACCTAAATAGCTTGATGCAATTCTACAAAATATTTAACATTTTTTGCTTAAAACAAACAAACAAACAAAAAAGTTTCAAGCAATAAAATTACAATTAAGTCAAAATTAGCTTTTTACTGTTTTCGCTCTTTTGTGTGCAATGCACAATGTGTTTAAACTAAATGCAATAATGTAGAATTTTACAGACAATTGGCCATTTTAACAATTAGAAATAAATCAGAAATCAGATTCGTAGTGTAAATTTGACTGTTTTCTCACTTTTACGTGCAACACGTGTTTTACGGTACATTACAATATGTCAGATTAATTGATTTATTTGACTGGAACAAGTTCCGCTATAAAAAAATCTGAGAAAATAATCAAACACTGTCCTATGGTTATTTAAAAAATGATTTTACAATATTTCCAGTGGCATGAAATATACAGTAAACGAATATTATCAAAATTTCACAATCTTCTAGGTTATGTAGTGATCCAATTAGTCAATCAATTATTAAAATACTTATAGGAAAGTAGTATTCCTACTTGCAAATTCTCAGTAATTTATTGTGAATTTTACAATTTCCCAATGAAAATAATTTCTACACATTATTTTTCCTCTATATATAGTTCCTGTGATATTAAATTGGTCCTGCCGCCCACCCCTTCCTAGCAGCGATTAATCTCATGTCGAAGGACAGTAAGGTGAACGCAACCAAAAGACTGTATCTGTACCGTAAACCCCTTTTGCGTTCATTTTTCAGACAGACACCTGACGCTCGGTATAGAACCGCTGATCAATATTTAATCTGGAGAAATAAATTGCGCCTGTTTGTCTTTCATCTTACGAGGGAAATGTATGTATTGTGACAACAGCAGCGAAGCGTTAATCAAATAATGGAATAGTGATTTTTGGAGAGCCGGGACCTCGTCGCTATATTAACCGTAACCTCACGCTGTTGACATGATGCATCTAGCAGCCCCTGTCTTGTTACCTCAGCGCGGATCATCTCAGCCTCATTGGGTATCTAAGAAAAGATTCAGATCCCATGTGAGCGTTGTGCATAATATGCTGTAACATGCGCGGATATCACACGCTTGTACTTTTGACCTTCCCAGCGCTGACAGTGAGGAACTATTTTTTTCTCCATTTATTCTCAGGCCCCTTGTCTTCGCAATTACCGCGTTCCAATCTCTCCTCGTCCCCACAGTCAGCCACAATACCCAGTAGGATCGCCCGGTCTTTCTTGTGGTGGAGCAATTACCGTCCCTATCTCCCTGAAACAAAAAAACTTTTAGCGTAGGATATTAGGAAATGTCAAATTCAGGTTAGATTTCCCTGTTCTCTATAGGCGCCGTGCTTTCCTCACTGGAAGCGTGGCTCTGGCCATTCTACATAATGCATGAAGCTCGCTGGCTACCCCCCGCAAAACACGCCTCACTCACATGCTTCACAAGCAGACAGAACTGGTGTACGGCAGCATGCGTGACTTTGAAAAAGTTTTCATGCAAAACTAGAAAAAACTGAGCCATGGCCTGGTGATTAGCTCTATGCAGGCAATGCAGGTTTGAATTTTACAGGATATATAAACAATAATAAAACAGTACGAACTTTTTAAATGATTTGTGCTAAATCATTTGTGCGAAATAATATTTAACTGCTGGAAGCAGTTTTTGAATAGACACTATTGCTCAATAAGAAATATTTGAATAATAACATATGCATTTAAAAAAATAATGATGATGATGTTTAAATATTTGAATAATAATAAAATAAAAATAATAATAAATATTATTAGCAAATATTACATAAGTACTTTAATAATTGAATGACTAATTGGATCACTACATAACCTAGAAGATGCATGAGTAAATTGATAAGCAAATGTTTGCTGTTTTTAATTGTCATTTGTTTTACCCATAAAATGTATTTCTAAAATAGTATTTCTAATTGCATTATTTATTTTTTTACATTGCAGAATACTATTACTGATACATACCCACTCGACAGTATAAGGTTTCTGGTGTCAGTTACATCAGTAAAATTCTTTCACAATCT
Source organism: Puntigrus tetrazona (assembly GCF_018831695.1). Taxonomy (NCBI): domain Eukaryota; kingdom Metazoa; phylum Chordata; class Actinopteri; order Cypriniformes; family Cyprinidae; genus Puntigrus; species Puntigrus tetrazona. The sequence continues at coordinate 11,849,165 of NC_056723.1, forward strand.
CCAACACATGGTTTGTAGTGTAAATTGTTTTACCATCTACTGCACATTGTTGTACTTCCTGTTATTCACCTACAGAAGTTAATGAATCGAAAGGCTCACGCGTTCACAGAAAACAGCTTATCTCCACGCTGCAAAGCGAGAAGTAGGCGCTAACTTGGAAATCTCGGTCTGTACTTATGTCATTTATTTTCCCACTACTTTTTAAGGAATATCCCTCGACAGACTCATCTATCTCTCCGTGTAAATTCAGCGAGTGAGTCAGTGAGTATGATATGCATGGACACTGGGCGTCTTATCAGCGTCCAGCAGGACAGGCTAATCTCACTCCAAACCGCCACCTGCGTTACTCCCCTCCTCTTGCTGCCAAACACCTAACAACACATCCCATCACTGACAACCCATCTCTGCAACTTACAGCTCTCTGATTTAACGTTTTGCTGCTCATTTTAGTTGAGTAACAAGACTTCAAATTGTAATATGATGGAAAATGTGACTAGTTTTGTTTTGTGACTGAGGAAATGTGAGCCTTGGCATAACCGCTAAAATAGTTTTCAACGAGCCTGTACTGCCATAAGATATAGAGGACTGTGGAATAAAGAAATTAAAATGAAAAAATTTTTTGTTTATATGTCACTACTTCACTAATGTCACACACTTGTCACTAATTGCATAAAAGAGGTTCTCCCAAATCTGAACTTTTATTTCTTTGAATATTTGTATTTTTATATTCCAAATCTCCAAATTGTAATGGTGTTCACAACTGTAACTGTATTACTTGGAAACGCAAGAAAAACAAAACAGAATTAAGGGAAATAAAATTTTGTCATTGCAATTGCCGTTTTTAACGAAAAAAAAGTGTGATAAATATTTGCAATTAACTTTTTACCTTTTTTTTCCTATTCTGTGGCAGAAACAGGCTTCGATAACAGGCCCCCAAAATGAAATGAAATAATGAAATGAAATAAAATAAACACCAGGATTCGTTTCGAAATAAGATTTGACTTTGTAAATCGTGAGCTGCCAAAAGATGACAGATTTGGGAATAAGAACAAGACGCGACGAAGAATTTCCAGTTATCTGGTTTTAAACAAACGCAGCCTTCTGACTTTAAGGGAAATAGGAGAGGTTGCAGAAGCTCTATCTGCGTGCTGGTGTGGACGAGAAATGCATCCCAGCTTTCGGTGGAGCGAGAGAATGGAAAAGTCCAGTGATGTAACAGCTGCTAAACACAGGCATTCCAGATCTTGGTTTCCCTTGCTCACAGTTTCCCCGCTGAGCCTTCCCTCGGTTTCTACTACTCTGCGTTCCAGTGCTCTGATTACAAACACTGACAAGGCAGAGCGTCGAGGAGGACTTTTGTTAAATTGTCGCCAAAAATAGACCTCTTTCCAAGACGAAAGCGTCTGTACCGTGTCTGCTCATGGTTATGAGGTCATATCCCTCAACGAAACCTAAACCAGCTAATGATTAAGGCCTGTGAAATTGAGAGTTGAACTGAACTGACTCCAAGGAGGATTTTCTAACAAACACCGTTTGCCATTTTTCAAATCATAAAGGTAACCCTGTCAAGAACTTGCATCATTTGTTGAACCCAATGTTGATATTTCTGGTCTAATTTGGTAGCAGACTGCACTTCCATTTTCAAATGTAAAAGTGGTCAGCCCACAAATTTGTTGCATTCCAGCTTTATTTCAAACCGATCACTCTTGCTAGTCAGTAAAATACAATAATCCAATATTCAACTACAAAATACTGCTAAATTACAGCCATATTTAAAAACAGGAGCGAATCCCCTAATTTATTGTTGAGACTCTTTCCAAACTCTTGAAATGCATTTTACGCATTCCTGTCAGTAAAACTCTCCATGTGAAAGCTCTTACTCGGAGCTTCAAAACTATTTACCTCTGAATTGCCATATCGTAACCACCACAAGAGCAAAGCCCCCAAAAGAGTCTGGAGTTGATCTGATATCTAATGCATTCATATCAGCAAAAACATCTTAAAGACAGTTTTATTTTTGCCATATATTGCAATATTTTTTAAGAAGTACAGCCATATGTAAGGAGTGAGAAATTTATTTAAATTACAATTCAACTGATGATATTTTGGCACAATTTTTGGCATCATATTAAATAGTATGGAACTAGTTTGATTTGGTCTGTACACACTGTCACAAACTGTATGAAAGTGAATTCAGTTTTAGAACAACCAAATTATGTGCACACAGAATAGAATAAACGGCTAAAAGAGTGGTGAGAACCATATTAACCTGACAATGGAAATGTGATAAAGACTTAGTTTCTATAGAAACAAAACAGGAAATAAAGTTGTGCAAAGCCCCACTTCCTCTCTCTCTCTCTCTCTCTCTCTCTCTCTCCCCACCCTTTCTATTTGCGTATCTTAGCTGCACAATCTCAGCGAGACCCAATATCCTGTTTTGGCTGTAAAATAGTTGTTTTAACCCTTCACCCCGCCTGGCCCATTTGTCAAGGAGAGAATGAACAATATCCCAGCGGCCAAATCCTAATACGGGACAAACAGAGTTGAACTTGAGCCGGAATGTCGACGAGAGAAGGTCCTATCCCAGATAAGTTAGTTTGTCTCAAAGTCAAGGTGGACAGATGGCAGTAGGGTGTTGGAGCTGACGGTGTTGTTCTTGCCTCTTCGTCTCTCATGTGAGATCATCCGAACGAAACAACTGTCCTTTTTAGAAACCAAAACTCTCTCAGAGGAGCGCGGCTTCCCGTGCCGAACACTTAAATTCAGCGTTGTTCAGAGCAGCCGAGTGTGTGTCCTTATCATTAACGCCTATTGTTGCTCAGATCTGGCTCACGGAAGAACAAAGGCTCGCCGTGACCTGGCTCTTGTACCGGGGTAACGTCGGATGACACCGATATCAGCGCTTTCAATTAGACAGGCTCCACAGTGCTGCAGGCACAGGAGGGAGAGAGCGAACAGGGTGATGTGACAGAAATTAAGCTTGTTACGAACTAATTTCAACTTCGCTTCATCGAAACTTGCATTACCACTCCCTCTCTCTCTCTTTCTCTCACTAGAGGCATTTGCATATCCCAGGTAAACTGGGGAATAAAGACAGCGGATCCAATTAATCCTCTTGGGAGCTAATTAGTTACAATTAAATTTCTGCTTCACTTGTTGTACAGGAGTGTGCAGTAAACACGTAAAGAATATGTAAAACTTGCCCGTTTTTCACCCAAACTATTAATGTATTCTCACAGAGAAAAAAACAACAAACACCGAATGCGCTTTTGGAGAGGCAGACAATAATTTTGCACTTTAGATGGACGAAATAATCGTAATAATATCTGTGAATAAGATATGAAACGGGAATCACCACTGTGTGTACACATAATATATACATATATAAAAAAAGAAGCAAAATACATGTTTTGGAAAAAATGCATAGTGCTTACCAAAATTATACGTGGTTGACAAAATGCTACTATGGCCATTGCTATAGTATTCTGAATATTTTGAATGGTTGTTAGCATGTTTCTAGGGTGCTGTTGCTGGTTGTTGCTATGGTGGTGGTAAATTGTTCAGAATCGTTGTCAGTAGCTGTACGGTTAATAGAATGTTCTGTATAGTTGATAACGCTTCCAAATCAGTGTTACCTCATCAGCTTCACATTACAGTGTGTTGCGCGGTTGTTAGCATGTTTTGTGTTTACTAAAGTGTTCTGGGTGTTACCAGGATGTTGCTATGGGATTGTTAAGGTGTTCTAAATGGCTGTCAGCAGTTGTACAGTTTATCTTCTGTCTGGTTGCTAGGGGAATAATGAGGGATTCCGACTGTGTGTTAAAATTATGGCGTGCGGTTAATGTTGCTGTGGTCTTTCAATCAAAGTTACTAAGTTTCTAAGCAGAATACAAGTTATTTTTGGGATTGACGCTGTTGCTAGGGAGTAATCAGTGTTTCCATGGTGTTTCTGTGGAGTTTTAAGGTGTTGTCTAAATTATTGTCAACAGCTGTATAGTGGATAAAATGTTCTTTATGGTTGCTATGGGGTTGACAAGGTGTTCTTATTGGTAGTAAACATGTTGCTATGTGGTTTTTAGGGTGTTCAATTGGATGCTAAGAAGTTACGCAGGGTCTTCTGGGTGGTTGCCAGGAGATGCTATGGAGTTGTTAATGTGTTCTTGTTAAGCTGTGTATTTGGTATGCTATGTATGGTTGCTATGGCACTGCTAAGGTGTTCCAATTTAGTGTTAACAAACTGTTCACAAGTTATTCGGTTGCTAGGGTGTGCTAATTTGATGCCAAGATGCTGCAATGCATTTGCTAAGCTGTGCTGAGTGGTTGATCTGGGGGTTGCAAGGATGCAACTATGTGGTTGTCTGGGTTGCTATATAGGTGTTATGGTGTTCTGGGAGGTTGCTAGAATATTGATGTGTGAGTGTTAGGGTCTTGGAGACTGCCAGGATGTTGCTATGTGGTTGACAGACTGTTCTGGAAGGTAGGTTGTTAGGTTGCTAAATGTTTGTTAAGGTGTTCTTGGAGATTGGCAGGATGTTGTTTTGTGGTTGTTTGGATGTTCTGGGAGGTTGCTATGACGTTGCTAATTGGTTGACAGAGTGTTCTAGAAGGTTGCTAGAATGTTGTTAGAATGTTCTGGGAGGTTGCTAGGATGTTGCTATGTGTATATTAGGGTGTTCTGGCAGGTTGCTAGGATGTATATATATACACGGGTATTCTGTGTGGTTTCCAACTGGCCCAAACTCCTCCAAGTCTCTAATGTCACTAAGGTCTCTCCTTATATGCATTTCTATGAGGTTTTTTGGCTGTTTATGGTAAAACATTGTTAGTCTACTTACTAAACAAAGTGAAAGAATTACATATATAGCATAGAGCGAACTAAGCAACCAATACACAATAATCACAGCAGTTTGTCAATCAGTATATCCCAACTGACACACGCACAGGTGTGTTGAGTGTCTCTATACTGTCATCAGCCATCAACTTTGATTTCCGTGTGTCACACCGTCCCACCACGTGTCACTTCCTGTTATCCTATGCAGGGAGAGATAGAGGCAGCACAGGCCGTCCTGTCACACCTCACCTCAGCAAAAACAAATACACAAAGAAGACGAGAAAAGACGAGAGGAGACAGAAGGAGACACAAAGAGATGCGGGAAGACAGATGGAGACAGAACGAGATGAGACACGCATGCATAAACAACAACACTGTCACTTAAAAGATTAAACTATTAAGTGCTAATACAGTGACACACCTCAGACATCTTATAAAATCATCCTTTATTCGGACAGCATGGTGCAGAAATAGACAATATTTCAGCTAGTGCCGCTGTCTTTCAGGACATGCGCTTGGTACGTATTATAATGTAGTCGTGATTCTCTCAGAGAGACATTTTAAAGGCTCTGACAGGCCATCAAAGCGGGATTTGAAGTCTAGAAAATAGACGATCATGACTCTTTTCACACCTTGTCAGTACGACTAGCCTCTACATCAGAAGGTAGAGGGTAAATCTTTCTTTTTTTCCCCCCACTGAGGAATCGGGCTGCTCACTTTGCACATGGAGATGGCTGACGGTGCGCTTGTTAAGAAAACTGTCACCTTAAATCAATAGGAATTCATGCTTTATGCTTGTTATAAGTGAAGCGGGTGTTTCATGGGAGTTTAGCCAACAGTTCATTTGTGACGGAAGCTCGGCAGGGCGAGTAATATTTCGTGATGCAGTAACACGTTCTGCAAGTAATCGGTGTTATGACGGTACTTTATGAAAGGACTTTAATGATAAATGAACTATGTGTACTTAATGTGACTTATTATTAGGAGCAGCTATCAATCACACATTGTGTTGATTCTTATATAATTAAAATTACATAAAAGTTATATAATATCATAAAAAAATAACATTTTGACTCAAATCACTGCATAATTGATGCAGTTTCATTAGTTAGCATGTTTTTAAATCTAAAGAAACAATATTGTATATAGATCAATATTAAACGGATAAAAAAGGCAATGATACATAATTCTATTTCTCCAAATTATTCTCATGTTAAACGTTCAATTGATATCTACTAACGCCCATTAATAGCAATTAATATTTATAAAACATTAACAATGTTTTCATTATAAAATATAAACATAAAATGCATATTATTTTGTAAATAAACTGCTACTCTAATATTTTAACAGCCATAAAATGCTATATACATAACACAAATATTGTATAAACATCATTAACATTTCATCCTGTCCATTTAAATCTATTTTGTAGATTGAAATGCACTGTAATGTATAATGCATTATGGGAATTGCTGTTAAAAATACATCAGCTTCCTTAGATGGCTGCATAATTATTCTGTCTACCATTCGTCGGAAAGTCTGTGTGTATAGGGTCCGCACCTATGACGCCTTACCTAATGATGTCTATTTAGGCAGCACACTAGGTTCAGGAGCAGTCGTGGACTCCGCAGTATAAGGTTCCTCCCTTTAATTAGCCGAACTGTCCCGACAAGACATCATGCAAAATAATACAGCCAATTATGAACTTCACCAAGCCTGAAGTGACAGTCAACTTTAAGTATGCAGATTGTGCGATGATTTCAAAGAAATCCAAACGTACACCATTACAGGACACATGAAAGAGGAGAAAGCTGCCGAAGGCCTGATTGCAAAAAGGTTACATCATCCAAACAAACCAAGACAAGTCGAGTCTACGCAGACAATTTGCTGCTGCATCAGTATTACGTTAAGACAATGGGCCGTCTTTACCGCTGAACACCGGTTTCAGCAGTCTTGCACACCGTGCTTTGCTCTTGTGTTAAGGGAGCGGTTTAAACGCTGTGGTTTTCAACAGATGAAGCGCTAGGAAATTTAAACTAGTACGCGGCGTCACGCAGACAAAAGCTCTCGAACAGGTACACGCCGACGGAACACAACACAGCTGCAGGTGCCTAATTAGGTGTCCTTACAACAAGTTTCGGGAAAAAGAAAAGAACAAGTTAGCGGGAGAAGTAAAAAAGCCAGTGAAGTAACATTCGTCACTTTGGTTTTTCATAGTTTTGTTCCTGGAAAAGTGAAAGGGAAGTCATTTCTGCAAAGGAAAGCCAAAGCCATCGGTTAATTGCTACGGAACTACCCTCTCTAAACTAAACGAAAGACGCACACAAACCGAAACGAAGTAAAACAAAACAAAACAAACAGGGGAAAAAAACGACTTAACCTTCAAATACATAAATAAAAGACAACAAAGCTAAGTCAATCGATAACAAACGAAAGAGCCGAAGGAAAAAATGCAAAGCAGAGCAAAAAAGAAAGACACAAAACAAACAAAGAAAGCGGAAAAACGCAAACAAAAAGAAAAGCAAAGCCATAAAACAAAAGACAAGACCAAACAAATAATAAAAACAAATAAAATGCCGTTTCTTAAACACAGGTAAAGGCAAAAGGACGAAGGTCTAGACGGTAACATCTGGTTAGAAGGACGAAAGGGAGAGAGGGATGAAAAGTTAAATAATTAAGTGTTAAAACGCGCTCTGCTCAAATTAATTATGTGTTCCTTGAGACGGTACAGAATGGTAAATATTTGAGTTGGTCAGGGTTTGTCTGTGGTTAGACGGCTGAAACTCTGGAAATAAAATAAAACTGAGACATGGAAATGCGTGTGCTTGCATAACCTATTCATTTAGTTCAAATTTCATTAACAAATGACTCAGACATTAACCTGATGTGTTTTTACTAGGCCGCAAATATCCTTTTCACAAATAAATAAATGACAATAAATCAATATCAATTATATGCAAGTTTTGTAAGACCGTTAATAACTTATAATGGACAATTAATGATGCACAATTTTATATATCATTAAACATATACAGATGGTGACGTATAGATGAATCTAGACTTTTTAAATGCATCCGAAGCAGTTCAAATGCAAACAGATGCTTCCGTGAGTTCTGAGAGGCGCGTTTCAAACGGGTCTTTGAAACAAAGCACATCTACAGATTTATATCGTCAAACCCAAACCAGATTACAGTTCCCTGGTAAGAAGCCCCTCCTCCGTAAATACCTCAAAAATGTCTCTGTAAATAACGCGGCAAACCCTTGTCACCTCTGAAATCCAAGACTGATATACGACAAGAACACACCGACACCTGGCAGACGGATAGACGGATGGCTTCTGAAAGAAAAAGAGAAGCCGAGTGGAAAGGAGGCAAGAAAAACGAGCGGCAAACTTTCTTTGTCCTATGCCTTTTCCGTCCGCACAGATGCGCGCTGGAGCCAGTGCAGCTGGCTGCCTGACAAATAGGAAAAAATAGTCCAATTTGAGCTGGTCGTTAGCAGTTCGGAGCAGCGCATTCCAGATAAATGAGCGTCCGCCTCAGGTATGGCAGGAGAATCTCTTGAAGCATTCCTGAGAGACTGGGCCTGTATTACGGCGGCCCCTTCACCGTGCCTTCGATCTGCCCGGCCCGGCCCAGCCTGGCTACAGCAGAGGTGACCTTGCCGCTCCGCTCCTGCCGGGGTTCTTATTTTTACCATTACGCCCCCCTTTTCTTACTCACAAACACACACACCCTACACTACTAGTACTTTGTGCTCCAGCTACTAACTTAATTGCCAAAAAAAGCTATTTTAGTGTGTGTGTTATTTTATTTATACTATTTATTTAGAATTTGAAGTGCCTTTTTTCACATTTTATCTTTTTTTTTCACTTTTACAATATTTTAAGTAGCATTTTTAGTCATTTTGTTTTGTTTTTCCTTTCAATATTTCTATTTAGCGTTCATTAATTTTTAGTTTAGTAATTAATTCAGCTTTAGTATTAGTAATTTTGGTGTTTTTATTATTTATTTCGCTAATTTTATTTTAAGTTTTTGTGGTGGTTTTTATATTTTAAATAAAATATTTATGCTTCATTTTATCTCTTTCTAATTGAAAGCTTTTGGTTAAACTTTCTATGAAGCTTGTATTTATAATACATACTAAAGGTATTCTTAAGGCATTGTAATGAATGCAAAAACCTTATAATGTCTCAAAAAAACAATTGTAATACATTATAATATTTATGCATTTGTGAGTATAACTTTTAAGAGTATGATTATTTATAACACACAATAAACACCATATTAAATCGACCATATAATATATCTTAGTTGAAGAGTTACTTATCAACAGCTGTCTAAAGCTGTCAAAATTGATGAATTTACCAAATTGATAAATATAAAAACATAATGGTCAAAGCAAATGTTCCATTACATATTCATCAGATCTGATAAAGTGGTATTTTTCCCGATTTATGTAATATAATAAAATAGTAAGACTTATAATGGATTATGACTATTGCAAGCTTTTCACACATTCTGAAGTTTTGAGCTCTAACACGTACAAATCGTCTATATCAAACTCTTTTATTTCAAAAGAGTAGTCAGTTTTTCATAATATAGGCCTATTTCTCAGATAAAACCTCGTTGGAAGGGACTAATATGATATAACGGTCTCTCCTCGGCACAGGCCAGGACATAAAGCACAAAAAGCGAGGAAGGAGAAAAGAGAAAAAGCGAGGTGGCGAGACAGGAGCAGCATAACAGCCGACTCCATCTGCTGCGGCTGGGTGAAGGGTAGAGAGTGCACTCCATTAAAAACGTCTGTGAGGGGCTGAAAGGAGTCAAACACTCAGTCTGCCATTTTGACTCTGAAGTTCCCTCGCTGCAGCTTCACCGTGTGCTGCCAGGGACACACTTCCTCTCAGGGAAGTCTCTGGAGGCCTATAGAAGAGTCATAGAGGCTTCCTGCAGGTGAGGATACGGTTTGTGCCACTGCCAGACAAAGTAATGAACACCAGAGCATTCGGCCCTGCTAGAGACCGAGTGCCACTTATTCTAGAGAACTTAAGTAGCAAAAGAGATCGCAAAAACACAAACGAATTAGCATGCTAGTTCATTAACAAACAAGTACATGCATTTAATGCTTTGCGTAGCTTTAAACTACTTTTCCATATATATATAACAATATATAACAATACGTATAATAATAAATAAAAGAGTCTATATTTTAATAATCTATGAAAGAGTCTTTGGACACATAACATTGAGTTTCTGCCAATAAAAGACAGATGTTTGAAAATAATGAAGTTAAGATGGCCATAAATATTAGTACTGTAATACTACAGTTGTTGTTGTAATATTAGTAGTATTAATTAAAATATTTTATGGCGACATTTCACAATAGTAATAATTCTTCTTTCTTATTTAGTATTAAATAAAAGTCCATAAAAGTACAGTGAACAAATATATAAAAAATGCAAAATAAAGAAATATATAACATTTTTATAGTGTTTATTAATATTGATATATAAAGCGCAACATTTTGAACATCATTTGGCCCTACAAATAATTTAAAAAAATTATAAATAAATAGACGAACAAGAAAATAATTAATTCAATTCAATTCATTCTTAATTCAGGGCCTGTTTTCTGAAAACAAACCGTAATATCTTTTTACTCTTTACCCATCTAAATTAATCCTCTTTCAGATATTTTTACTTCCACAACAATGCTGATTAAAAGAAAAAGAAATTTGCAGTGCGGCAACTTTATTTTTCCAAGCAGTATATTAAAGCAAGGAGGCCTTATTTCACTTTTAACAACAAAAAAAGAGAAAAAAACATCTGCTGTCTGATCAGAAGAGACTCTCACGACCTGACAGAAGAGCCACGTGTGGTTACGTAAAGATGCCGACCTCTCAATATTCCTTTAACAACTTGGGACAGGGTGCAAGTGTGTGTGAGGGGTTCAAAAACCCTTCTCAAGGCTCCTCAACGCTGGTTCAGGAGGACATTTTGTTCAGCCACTCAGCCCATAATTCAAGCAACACCGTGTGCCTGCTGCTGCGGCTGTTATCTGGCAGACACACACTGTATATGTGCCGCTGTGTAGATAAATCCCTACGTACACACTCGTCCAAGCACAATACCTGGTCCTTACTGTCATTATCCAACATCGCAGATCAAATCAAACCTCCCCGTCTCTGCGCGATGCTTATTTGTGCTTCCTTTCCCGAGCCGTCTATCATTTTCACTCACTCAGCTTTAATGACAAACAGGGGCTTTGCTGTTACTCGCCGGTCTGATTGTTTATCCGGTCTAAGCTAAGCTCTTTAGTATTGGTCTGGGTATACCTTACAAGCCTGGATGTGATACTGGAGTGCATTTGATTCAATATATTCTACAGGAATATTTGTCCACGGTAAGAGGGAGCTTTAACATCCATGTACTGCCATTGGCGGCCCAGCTAGACCGGAGAGAATGATGGGATAAGACGGAGAGCAGACGTTTTTCAACCACAGCCAAAGCTTGCTTTCCTCTGATCTCTCATGGCCGCTGCCTGCAGTGCCTTTCTCTCCGCAGCCATATTTCATGTTTCTTGTTGGTTATCTTTCTTTTTCCCCCTAAGATCTACTAATCTACTATAATACTGATTATATCAAAGTTATGTAAATACAATACCAAGTGAATTGTAAATTGTACGTTTGTGGGTTTTTATTTTAGCTGATGTCCTTAAGAATATATTTTTGCGGTATAAGTAACCCCGAGCCTCTCTTCTGATAGGCCTGTTTTGTCACGCACGACCAGGCCAATCACATGTAACGGCGACGCAGTTACGTCACAGACCTAGCTGGATGCAAAAACAAAGGGAAGACTAGAGGCCCGTTCAGAACAGCACAGATTGGGCTACGTAAGGAGCGTGAAATATCATGCCAGAATCGACGTAATACAGCCTCAAATTAGAAATATGACCGCATGTCTGATGCCACTGCCAGACAAAAAACAGACGACAGCTGTGGTGAAGTGCATTAAAATGAGAGGGCTGGACAAAAACGATCTTCCAAAATGCTTGAGTTTGCACACTTCTTATCAGAAAAGGTTCAATAGAGTATTGTCTTGTTTTAATGGGAGCTTCTAAAATTGTATTGCATCTTACAACTATGTTGTTTATAAAATAATATCTGTGATAGATAGATAGATAGATAGATAGATAGATAGATAGATAGATAGATAGATAGATAGATAGATAGATAGATAGTTTACATAATATGTGTAAGTGTGTTGTGTATATTTCTTATGTATATATACTGTACATATACATATTTTGAAAATATTAACGTGTATATGAAGTATATTTGCAAAAACAGATAACTGTTTTAATTTTCACAAATCATGTTTTTTTATTATATTATCATGTTTTTATTGTGTTTTATTTTGCAAGTTGCATTTTTTTTATCTAATCAAAATAACCCAATTGCAGTTTGACTAAGAGAACTAGACAGATTAGAATAATTAAAGAATACAATATAATATTCATAACTAAACTAAACAGGATATCCTGTGAAAGTAGCCAATGTTGTCACATCCTCAAAAAAAAGAAAAGATAAACAGATTGTAGATATCATAAAATCATGATATATTCGATGCTTGCTGTCTGATACATTACACACGGGCCATTGATTGTAACAAAACACAAACATTGGTCACGGCCATCAGCATCCTTCAGTTTGCGCAAGACACAGCAAGCCTCCAACTCATTAGCGCTAGTAGCTGGTAATGGCACAACTCTAAATGGATTCCTTGATACCCGAGAGGACCGATTCATTTTCTCAATCAAAACCCATTTTTCTTATTAAATTATTGCTATTGATTTGAGTGGCTGCTCCTGCAAAATGTATAAACCTTGACGTGGTTTACACCTGCCCCCCTTCTTGTTTTGCTAGTTAAATGCAAAGCTCATTTGGAAGCCGAGCTCTTTCATGTAAGTAATTGTATTTCCTTACGGCGATCCAGAGCTGAGGCTCTGCCATTTCTGCCATTTCCACAAAAATGGAAAAAAGTGGGTGTCGACTCTCCCAGCTGCAAATAAATGGATTGGAATAGAGCGAATTGAATCAATTATTGCTTTGAGGTCAGAAACTATTAAAATCGTTTTCCCTCACTCGTCATTGATTATCTGTTTGCCATGAGCGCGATCTCATTTTTGCTGTAAAGCGTGGTCTGAAACGTAATGAAGCAGCAATATTCTGGGTTTCAATTCCAGCTGCATGTGCATGTATTTTGTGTGAATTTAAACTAGATTTGCAATTCCTGATGGCAATACTAATGCTTGCAAGTAAGGAAAAAGAACCATGTTAAAGGTTCAGTGCAACTTAAAAGTCGCCTTAGGTAAATACGTTCGTATTTACCACTGCTTGGTGAAACTGACTCATTTTAACGAAATCTGCATGAGTTTCAGATGAGGGTAAAAAAATTGCATGATTTTCCTCATGTTCAGTTTGGTCAGTCAAATTCACGTCAAATTCAACAATGAAAAGCTGCTTGGTTTGAAAGCGGTGTACCTTGCCCTACTGGCAATTTCTGCAAAAACCACAACAAACAATGTTTTGCTATTCATTTACTGTTCTGTTCTGAGTTTATCTTCTGTCTTTGAAGACAAACATAGATGGTTAAGAAGATCTAAGAAACAATTCAATGTGAATGCTGGATCTGTGGCTTAGTGCATACTAAGCTATGATGCTCATGTGGAAAGTATGAGTTCAGATCTGGCTTGCAGCATTTGTGATCAAGCCTCTTTCCCTCTTTCCCCAACATTTTTTTCATGGAAAAAAAATAACTATGTAGTACATATAAAAACTGTGTTTTTGTCTTTTCCTCTCTCTTATTCTGACTTTTTTTCTTGGGGTCAGAAGGTGAAGAACATCTAGGCCGTGACCTTTCCTGAGGCATGATGAGAGAAATTAAAATGATGCTGTAAAAATGAATTCTGTTAGTCACCTGATGGAAAACTGTCCCACTTGTTCTCAGGCTTCAGGACCTGTGCAAATGAACTTGCAGCATAAGAGAACATCCTGGGTTATAAAAGCTCACGCAATGTTTCCTTCGTTTTTTCAGAAAAATATTCCCTCTTTAAATACGGTATGGGTAACAAGTTAAGGCGATGTAAAAAAGAAAGAACCATTAATATAAATGTTTAAGAAGATCTGAGAAGCAATTCAAAATTTGAACGTCGGAGCTCTGGCTTACTGCACATTAAGCCATGATGCTCATGTGGAAAATATGAGTTCAGATCTTGACTGCAACATTTTCTATCAAATTGTCCTTTTTCACACCATTTCCTGTGACAAAAACTGTACAGTGCACATAGAGTAAAATGGCTTTTTTTGTCATTTCCTCTCTCTTTCTCTCTCTTCCTCTTCTGACTTTTTCTCTCGGGTCAGAAGGTGAAGAACATGTAGGCCATGACCTTTCCTGAGGCATAATGAGAAAAATTAAAATGATGCGGTAAAAATTAATTCTGTTAGTCATGTAATGGAGAACTGCCCCAATTGTTCTCAGGCTCCAAGACTCTGCATATGAACTTCCAGTACCAGAGACTATCCTGGGTTTGAACAGTTTAAGCAAAATTTTCATCTGCTTGAAAAGAAAGTAATTGTTAAAAAGATCTAAGAAAGAAACTACCACAAACAATTCAAAATGTGAATGTCAGAGCTGTGGTTTGGCGCACATTAAGCCATGTTGCTCATGTGGAAAATATGAGTTCAAATCTGGACTGCAACATTTTCAATCAAGCCCCCTCATTTCATGTGATAAAGATTTTGGTAGCACTTTATTTTACAGTCCAGTTGCTCATTTAGATACTATGTTCTTATTTTTGTAATTACATTAAGTAGATAAAAACTCTGAACTTAAACTTGAACCTAACCTTACCCCAGGTAGCTGCCTTATATTACAGTATTTCTTAGGTAGGGAGGGACACTGTAAGTACAAGTAAGTACACATACTGTAAAATAAAGTGCAACCACGATTTTATTGCATGTGTGAGCAATGTTTGTTATTTTACTGGTGGAAAAAGTCAGTTTGGGGAGATCCATCTTATCAGTACTTGTTGAGCAAGCCATCGTCTGTGACATCTTTAAGGAACAATAAATAACCAGGAACAGCTCCACAGACACTGAGATCCTAAAATATTAGGGGCCAGGACAATCTGGGGACGAGTCCAAGGAGCTGTCAGGTGCTTTGTGGAAAAAATGAAGCGAATGTGTTTTTCATTCTCTCATTTCTTCTCTAATAGAGTGTAGGTGATGGCCTTTCCTGCAGGTCGACTCCCTTTCCTTGTAGTCTGGTGTCTCTGTGGAACAGCACGAGGTGTCGAGTGTGTCGCGTATGTGGAGGGTGTGCGCGTCCTGTCAGAGCGGGGATGGTGTGGAGCCTTGAGTTGTAGCGGCCCCAGAGGGGCCTGTTCAGCCACCTTACCATCACGTTAAGAATGCACGTCCTGTCAGCTATTGATCGCCCTCTCTCCGTTCCCTTTCTACTTTTCAGAAAGTACAAATGAGTCTCTCACCTACTCCTGCATGTGCTAGCACCTCATAAAGGCTCATCGAGCATCAAGGTGGAATTTTTGATAGTGCACGTGTCGCACTTGAAGACATATCCACTTGTCTTTGTCATTCTGCTTTTTTCCTCTCTCTTGTTCTGACTTTTTGTCTCTGGGCGGGAAGGTGCAAAACATCTGGGCCATGACCTTTCCTAAGGCATGATGAAAAAAGGCCTTTGCATGAGTTTGAACAGCTCAAGCAATGTTTCTTCCTTTCTTTCTTTATCAAAATATCCCCCCTTAAGGTATTCATCTACTTGAGAAAAATGGGTTTTCTAAAATGCGCCATTTTCAAGAACCCTGTTTTTCAGTTTCTCCTCAGGTAATATTCTGCATTATATAATACCTGAAGAGTACTCAATGGATTCTTTGTTTTATTTGTTAATGTAACTCAAGGGTTTACGCAAGTAATTACTGGTCATAGAGTCTATTTCTGCCACCTTTCTCTCACATTAAACCCTTGTTGAATCGAAGGACTTTGATGGCACTCAGAGAACAACAGCGAGATACCTCTCAAAGCCAAGCTAATTGTTTCCATCTCAGAAGTAATTAGCAACCTCAAGGAAACCATGACAGTGACACACTGCAGCTCCAAGAGAAAAGCAAACGTTTGGCCGATGCAAGCATACATCTTCTTCCTGCCTCTCAGCATCTGTTCCTGTAAACACTGCCTCATTTTTTAATTCAGCGTGTTCTGGTGTTTTACCAGAACATGCCTGGCAACGTCACCTGCATTACAAAAATCTGGAAATCTTTGGAAACAAAAAGAAGAGTCTGAGCAATGACTACAAAAGTACTCAGTCCCCTTTGTGTTCATCTAACAGCCTGCAAAGCACGGCAAAAAAAAAAAAACACACTCAAGCTACATCAAATTGAATGGAGACTGTTTGTGAGCTTCAATTTCAGGTAATTCCAGAGACGTTCGATTATGTTTTGCCTGAGTCACTCAAGAGCTTTCACTTTTTTGGTTCAAAGCCTGTGTGGTTTTAGCCATGTGTTTTGGGTCATCTCTCTGAAAGAAGGTGCATCTTCCAAGTTCCTGTGCTTGTTTACTGCTGCATGTTTATCCCCCAGAACTCTGTGTTCTAAAGCAGAATCTGCCTTCCGTCCATTTTTTTCCAGTTCTTTTGAAGAAAGACATGCTCAAAGTATGATGCTGTAACCACTATGCTTCATGTTAGTCTGGTGTAATGTATTGTGACTCGCGGTTTATATATATAATCAGTTTTAAGAATGTGTACATATCAGATTCACACTCTCACATGCTGTTTGGCAAACTTCAACATATTTTTGCACCGTTTCCATACTATCTGTCTTAATGTGTTTGCAAATGTTGCTTTATGGACAGTTTCTCCCATCTCAGCCACAGAGGATTATAACCCGTTTAGAAT
The DNA here is from genome assembly GCF_018831695.1 of Puntigrus tetrazona. Lineage (NCBI taxonomy): Eukaryota > Metazoa > Chordata > Actinopteri > Cypriniformes > Cyprinidae > Puntigrus > Puntigrus tetrazona. The sequence goes on from NC_056723.1 coordinate 11,865,973, forward strand.
TACTGTTGGCTTCTCTCTGGCATTACTATGGGCCTTATTTCCCAGACACTTGGTTCTGGAGGACGGCCAGTTCTAGGACAGATTCACTGTTGTTCCAGCACAACAGCGATGACTGACTTTGCTGGACTGAGCTTCTAGGTATATTCAAGGCCTTGGAAATTTTTTTATGTCATCATCTTGACTAGAATTTTTCAAAAGTCTAGTCTCAGATTTCTTTGGAATTAAACATTTGGCATACCTAACTTCACACTGCATGATTTTAACCGTAAACAAGTTTAGTGTCTGATGGACACTAAATATCTGGACCAGTCTGTGATTCAAAATCCTGCTGTGAAAACAATGGTGAAACTCTGACTTAAAAAATTGTGCAGTGTGAACTTGACATAAGTACCCTGAGTTATGACAAACTCTGAGTTAAATATAAGTGTGTGTTGCGACATAATACATTTGGAAAAATTCCAAAAGCATTAATATGAGCTGTCAAATAATTCTCTTTTATGGAGGCTATGAGATTTTAGATCAAAGATCAACTTTTAGTTATACTTATAAACACTACTGTTCTGTTCCAAAATGTACTGAGTAGCCTACGTAAGCAGCATAAAATTACTCCAAAAGTTAGGTTAGCAAAGTATGCTACAGTATTATTTATCTATAACTATTTACAGTTATTTACCGAAATTCTGCTCAAGGCAGCATCACACATTCTTTGGATAGGAGGCAATCTGATAACACATTTGGAAATAAAATAAACAAAATAAACTCAAGGGACAAAATAGATGGTCAAAATATCTATTTAAATCCATTTAAAGTTTCCAAAAGGGTGCTTTCACAGCAGTGCCATAGAAGAACAATTTTGGGTTCTTCAAAGAACCTTTCAGTAAACAGTTCTAAAAATAACTTTTTTTAGTGTCAATAACATTTGAATAAGCTTAAGAACCATTTTACACTATAAAGAACATTTTGTAGAATGGAACGTTTCCATGTATTTAAATGCCAATGCCAATAAGAAATGCAGAATGTTCCAAATGGAGTATTCTACTTTTAAAACATAGTTATATGTCACTGCAGATGTCTCAGTAAGATGTGAATATCCTTGAATCAAGTCATAACATTTGACAACACAAAGAATACAGATTACGTAAAAAAATTATACACTGCAGGTGCTCAGAGACGTCAAAATCAATTAGGTCTATAAAAAGACATGCACAATGAATGAAGCTCCCTGAACCCTGAGGTGATGCATCCTTGAGTTCATCTTTGGTTCACTCAGGCTTGTATGCATTTCTTTACATCAGTTTCTTTTGGTGCCAAGAGTTTTTTATATTGATATGGTCTATCAGGGCATGTGCTAGCAAATAGCGTGGACTAAAAAATAAATTCCCTTACCTTGAGATGGATGATCAAGGGGTGGAAGCAGGAGAAACAGGGGCAGAAACAGAAACAGAGAGAGAAAAAAGATAAAGAGTTACATCAGGTTTCTCATGGTTTCTTTTCCATACAAAACATTACAGTGATACCAAGCTAAATAAATTGTTAGGTCATCCGTGCTCATGTCAGACTAAAAATAATAACACCACAAATAAGACAACATAGCTTGTCACATCAAATGACTTTTCTTCTCTCTGGTAAACGCTATGATTAATTTGTCAACACAAGCTCCCCGGCAGAGCTCCGCCGGTGTGTTTGGCATGACAAGCGGCGTTAGGCGAAGAAAAACAAAAGCCCTTCTGGAGACTTCAGCCTAATCTAGTAAAGCCGGTTCAATCTTCAAATGCCACCATCTATAAGGCCTCGGTACCGAATCGGCTTTTATCTTTATAGACTCTCTACGATTCTCTCCGCCATGGCTTTTAGCTGTAATGGATGATTCCTTGTTTCGTACTTTAGGCTCACATGGACATGAATTACTCCCTTTTATGTGCTAACGACAAACGAAATGGAAAACAGCGAGGTGTGGAACGGAGAAGGATCCGTCCGCCTCTATCCCAAATGCTTCCCTGTTGTTAGAGTGACAGCACAGACACTCCGGAGACTATTTCGGGGGAAGGCTCGGGATAAGGGACGTTGTCTGCTGCTGGACCTCCGCTGGGAGAGCGGATTCAGTCGTATGTATGGTTAAACACTAGAAACAGTTGTTAGGGGAGATTGTTGGAGCATCTTGGGGATTGGAAGGCACCCTAGGGAGCCAGAGTCCAGCTGAGCGCATCTCGGTATGAGCTTCACCCAGCTCTGAATACTGATGCCTATGACTGATTGCCTTGTCTGGGAGATCTAATTTGAAAGGTGGACAGTGATGAATGTCTCTTCCTACGCTCATGGCCTGTCTGATGTATTATGCATCTACGGCTGATCACAGGACCTGATGAGGCGCGTTGAGACGGTACGATGCGACCAAGGCCGAACGTGTCCGTCGCACCATGACACTGTTTATATAAATGACTGCATCTCCGCCACTTATATCATTCGTAGCTACGCAGGAAAGCTAATAGGGGCCGGTGTTAATGGGGGATGACTGACTGCAGCCGCCCGGCCCCTGTGTTTGACAAGCCGCAAATTTGACAAAGTCTCTTAACACCAAGACCAAACCGGTGCGCCCTGTCAGAGGGAACTGTAATTGTCAGAGACGCAAAAGCGTTGAGGTATCGGCTGCCAAACTACCACTGTGATCCTGCTGTCTGTGTGCATTCATACATACTGTGAGATCCGTGCGTAGTTTTCCGTGCTCTTTTTTCTGAAGCAGTCAGAATGACCCTTATCTTTACTACCTGTCAAGTCCGACCATCTGATTTGGGAGTATACGCTTTGATCTCAGAGTACAGGTCTGCATGTTTTGATGCTGACGCGGTTTCACACTGCAAATGCAAGACTTAAACCCTGCTATTAGCCTGCAGGAGAAACAGGCAGGGTGACCGTGTTGGATTTTGTTCCTCACTCCAGGAAAACAATATGGGTAATTGTGTCTCTGATTCTTTGTTTAACCGTCCACCAGGAGAGCAGTTTCTGCCACATCCCTCCGGCTCCTGAGTGCCCATCAGCCATTCGTTTTTAATGCGCACTAGCACTATTGACTGCAGTGGCTGTGACCGAATCACCGGTGGGCCCCCAAGGGCCCAAAGCAGGCCCTAACAAGTTTAAGGCTCCTCTAATTGAGCCATTTTCGTATCAACAGTGTTTTTTGTCAGAAGGGTCTGCTGTTCTCTTGCTCTCGGATGTGATTTACTCCCTCTACTATGGTCAGTGCACAACTATCGACCCGGAAGGTCTGCGTCAGGTCAGAAAATCCCAATCACGCAGGCATAGTCTGCAAGATTCATGGCAGATAGTGTGCAGCATTTATTATTTAAAAATCATAACTAGAAACTGTAACTAGAAACCAAGCTACAAACTACTCTAACTAAGCACACTAAAGTGGTTGAGCCACTATTAAAAAGTTATAAATGACAAAAAACTGTATTAAATTAAATTACATTTAATTCAATTCTCCAATAAAGTTCATGAGAACACCACATAGAACACTTAATTACACTACACATAAAATTACACTAAATAAAATATATATTTAATAAATATATGTAAATATATAAATATCTATATGCAAGTTGAAAACAAGCTGCAGTGACAATGTAGCAATGTCATGAAAATGTAGTTAAATTAGAAACGACTCCAATCTTAGTTGGTATATTAGCAGTGTGAAAAAAATAAATCTCCAACAGGGACAAAACGAACTAAGTCAATTCAACAGATAAAGCTCAAAAAGAGTTAGAAGTGGTGTATGATACACTACCACTCCAGGCTTCTATCTACAAATCCAGATCCTCTGGCTTTAAGTGTCTCTCACTTTCTGGCCCATTATCTGAAGTCTGCATTAAGCATGACTCTCATTTGTATAAATCTGCATGCAAATTATGCGGCTGTGGTGTTTACCCCAGCTGAGAAAGAGAGGAGGGAAGCCATCTTTAATTCATTAGAAAAACACACGTCGCGGGAAGATCTTCAGGAGAAAGAGAGGGCTTTACATTATCCAGCATGTTTAAACGCTTCCTCAGTATGCAGAGGATGGCGCCATTAAAGTGCTGGATAATAGGTGCGAAAAGGCTCCGGCAGTCCTTCCTCCAATGAGTCATTAATTAGAGCTGAAGGAGGTTGAACGGCGTGTTCAAAAGCTGAGGATTCTTCATTAGTTATCTGAGGAGATGCACACTGCTCTTACCGTCACACAATTAGCCCCCTCAGACCGCTAACGTCGCTATTGTGGCTAACGCTATTGGCTTTCAATGTCCTAGCCTCCCAATTCCAGTGTCAGTATTTAAGAAGCGCCCATCGTTCCCTTCACCGAGCGCATGGAATATTTTGCGTGTCTAATTGCGGAATATCTGTGCGGCATAATTAACGGATGAGAATAGATTTTAGCAGAAGACACTGCATGTGATCTCATTAGCATTGTATCAAAGGCGCATATCAAAGTTGCAAAAAATGAGCTTTTGTTTTATGTTCCTTTCATCTTTCTGAGGGCTTTCTGTAAGCATTGTTCATGTCATTAACCTCGACGAAGACATTAACGAAGCAGAACTTTAAGGGCTTCACTGACATAGCCATTCAACGTTGAGTAGCGCTGCCAATCTTCCAACAAAAACAGATAAAATGCTCAGAAAAAAAGGCATTTTAATGGCTCAGTTGTGCATGTGGAGCCACTAACAAAACTAAGAAAATAAGTGAAATCCATTAACCTTGGAAATTTATAAATATTTTTTGGGGCTTAAAATCTGAACATTTGGATTCAACTATCAACAACTTAGTTTGGAAGACTACCGATGATTTTTTTAAATAGAATATTATAAACTGAAAAAAAGAATAATCCACTACTAACTAACAATGACCTCAGACATTAGATTTGTATATACATTTTTAAATTTATGACACAAAAGTTAACAGAAAAGTGTGACAGAGTAAAAATAAATTGGCACGAATATACATCAAAAGTCAATCAACACTCTATAGATTCGTAATGATTTGCAAAAAAATGTAACATCCACTCCGAAATAATGCCTTAATGGGCAATATATATATATTACATGTTTAGTTTTGAACATGAAAGGTTTTGTGGTATTATTACTTTGATGATATATGATATATATATATATATATATATATATATATATATATATATATATATATATATATATATATATATATATATCTGGCTGGCTTAAACAAGTTTAATCACCACCTTTAAGCCATGAATACATAAATAATTTTTAATAAATAAGTAGCCTAAATAAAATGCATATGTGTGCTTAAATTCACAGTTAGACACCAAGCCATCAGTACAAATCAACTAGTACAAACAAGACCAAGAGAGGACTCAATGACAGCAAAAAAAAAAAAAAAAAAAAACTCTAAAATTATAACTCTTCAAGTATACTTCACTTGCCATGTTTCCAGAGCGTCAACATGACGTGAAAACTCAAGCGCAAAATGGTGACGGAGAGATCTCACGAATAGAGCTGAATCACGTTAATCACGTCTGATGGAAGACATCAGAGAGGTGTGCCGACGACAAACGACACGGCGCAGGAAGAGCATCGGGGAGTGAGAAATGCAAGAAGAACGCTTGAGAAGGAGGCGACAGGCCTGATCTAAGGGGAGAGTATCATTTTCATATGCACACAAACACGGAGAGGCACAACAAACGGGCGCGAGAGTGTAAACACGCGCGCACGTGACTCCAGACGCCACTGTTCGCTCGCGGTCCGTTATTTATTTAATTCCCCTCCTGTCGTAATTCACAGATAAGCCGGAACAAGACAAAAGCGAGGGGAGGGGAGCGAAAACATGAACGATATAGTCGTTTACAGGGCTTCTATTTTCAGTCGGGGACAGCTCTCTCGCTCGCTCTCCCGTGATACTGAATTAATCAAATCCAAAGGACATCATCTTCAAACCCGACGCTCCCCAAAGGCGAGCATCTCATTGCCTATGCAGGCAAAGAAACTTCACAACAACCTAAAAATACAGCGACTCCTGGCAGCGAGGTAGAGCTGCTTCAGTAGCAGTCAGAGGGGAGGCAGGAGTAACTAGCAAACATATGGGAATAGGCATTGTGATTAGATGCAAGAAGTCGAGCTTTTGTAAACAGCCTCGGCTGCCGAGCACGAGCGAACATGCTGGGCTTTTTCAGCGTCGAGTCTGGGCTGTCGCTGTCACGTGCTTCCGGGTCAGGCCTGGGTCAGACAAAAGTAGATCATATACTACAAAGGGATTTCCAATGATATCAAGGGTTTTCCCCTATAAAATGACTAAAAACAGACCAGGAAAGCCAGCCTGAATCATACTGAAGCTTATCAGTAAACCCCCAGTAACAGCTTAATATAGGGACCCATTGTCACTATTAACTAGCTGTTTATTAGCACGCCGATCATTAACATATTGGCTGCTTATGAAGCACATATTCTGCGCGACTGTCTAATGCAACCCAATGCTTAATCTTAACAACTACCTTTACTAACAATTAATAATCAGCAAATTATGAGTTCACTGAGGAAAAGGTCGTAGTTAATTGTTTGTTAATTAACCGAAGTCCTTATTTCCGCAAGATGCCGGTTCAAGGGTTGCATTCATGAAATATTATAAAATATATTCTTCTATTATTAGGCGTTCGTAGGCATGACATCTTTCTAAATTCAACAATTCAAACTATTAAAATGTATTTACGGGTTTCTTTGCGATATGGTCGTGCGTGGAAACCGAGAACAAACACAGCACGCAGAGGAGGCAAAAAAGCTCAAAGCAATTTGGTTTGCTCAAAATAAAGTTTGTTATAATTAAAAAATATGTAGAAATTCTACAAGTTATGTAGTGACAACGTGGCGATCGTGAGGGAGATACAAATCTGATCTGTTAGGCCCAATAATATCCCCCTTCTATCACAATAACGTCTTTTCCCTTCTCTAACGCTAAATATCAGCAACATCCAAAATAAAATAATTCCTTCCTTTTTTTATCCACACGCCTCTTAAAATCAACTCTTCAGAATAGCATACACTGCTGAGTCACTCATTTGCATGCATAAACACTTCTGCTAGTCAAATAGCTCAGTCAAATATGATGCAATTTGTTCAAAGACAAAACAATACTATTTTTTTTCTATGTGCCCTTCACAGCGGATCAGCTCAGCGCTGGTATGGTGCCAGGTTTCCATGGCTACGCTGAATATGACACAACCTGTATTTCAATCTGGGAAGGTAATGAGAATAGACAATTTACTCTCCCATCACTCATTGTCAGCGTCCGTTATCAACAAATCTGTCTCACCTTCAGTTAGCGTCTCTGCCAACTGCATGCTTATTATTACCGAGCCATTAAAAATTCCACTCCTGTAACTTACCATAGAGAAGAACTCTGAGAGGTGAGAGGTTTGGCTAATTCGTAGCAGACTGTTAACACCGTCTTGGCAAGATATTCCAAACAGGATTGTTTGTTTACAGGAAGAGGAAGAGTAAACAGCTCATTTCCCTGTGACAGAATGTACATGTTTATAAAGTATGTAAGCTCTTTATCAAATGAGAAGGCTGTCAGAATACATCGTTTTTAGCCAGTGGAGACTTTGGTATCCCATAAGGCATCACGAACTGAAAAGCCATCTGATTGAAAAATAAATAAAATTTCCGATACCATACTACACAAACGCTGCAATCCAATCCAGGAACAGATGACTCTTATGAATCGGTTCTTGAAGTGTCCTTTAAAAACAAAAAGGGTTTGGGATGCACCGATATCAATATTGGTATCGGTATCGGGCCCGATACTGAGCTCCTATACCCGTACTCATACTTGTTTAAATGCCCAAATACCACACACCACAAAGCTTGTAAAATATATTTTAATAGGTACAATTACGTGTGAAAATAACTGAATGAAATATCTGTTTTGACACATGAACTTAACCAACTAACATTATGCGTATTTTTTTAGTTTCTGTACCAAAAAAAGTACAAAGACAATGAAACTGTCTGTACTTGTTATTGGCAAGTACCATACCAAAAATAAACGTATTGTATCAGAATCATGTGAAACAGGATGAAAATATAAATATCGGCACGCTACACTATAGTAGTACACAGATACTACACTATAATATTTTTTAAAAATTTACTTCAAAAATTCACATTTAAACATTTTACTTGCTATTACTTTGCAATGTGTAAAATTTACTATCAATTTATAAGTAATATATATATATATATATATATATATATATATATACACTATATATTATATAATATATATATAACTCAACTTGAAATTCAAAGGTCGGAAACTCAACTTGAAATTTTAAAGATATGCATCCAGATTGTGTAAATGGCTTTATAAAGTCAAAATTACAATTAAAATACTAAAATGTAATTCAAAATATTAACTATAACAGTGTACAAATAATGCTAAAATAACACTGCTTTGCTGTCAAAAATGTCATACATATGAATTTACGAAGCTGTATTGAACACAATGGTGCACATGTTCATAGCACTTTCTTCTCCGAAGACGTTCCAGGATGTCCACACGCCCCCTGTGTTTCCTAAAACAAACGTGTGCATGAACTTCCTGTGCAGGTCCGTTATAAATTGTCTATAGTGTATAATGGAATGCCGGGCTCGTCTCTGCACTATGAATGAGACAGTGAGCTGCCGTGGGGGAGGCGGTGACATGATTGTGATTGGACGAGACACTGAGAATCCAGATCAAAGCAATCTCTAGTGTTTTGGCCCCCAGCGCAGTGTAGAGCGGGGCCACACACACACACACACACATATGCACGCACACTTTTTCTCCTTCTCTCTATCTTTCCCTGCTTATCTTCCTCACATACACACTTTCTCTCCTTGTGTGTAGCCTCCCTCTCTCTCTCTGTTTTGCACACACTCTCTTTTTTTCCCTCCTCTCTCTCTTTAACTCGCTAGTCTTATCATTCTCTCTGTGCAACTGTCTCAGTTTCTCTCACACAGACTTTTTTTCCTCAAACTCCCCATTCTTATCGCTCTGTCTCTGTAAATGTCTCTCTCTCATCCACACACACTCTTTTTCTCGGTCTATGTGACATCTCACTCTTTGTACAAACACATTTTCCCGGGGTAGCCATCTATCCTTTACTCTTTTTTTTTTGCTCTCTCACACACAAGCTCTTAAACAAAAAAAAAAAAACTAGCAAGCTGCCTTGTTTCCACTGAATACGTAGTTAGCCGTTTTTTGAGGGGACGTTTGACACAGGACGCGTTCTTGTTTTCAAGTCGTGCTATTTATTATTAATTATGTGCGAGATGGAATGTCTCTGGTTGTTTTTTCAGCATCTTGCATCATGAGCATCACTTTTTCGTGCTGTGTTGTCAAGTTAAAAGTAGTTATATTTGTCAATTTTTAAATAATAGACTGAATCTGGGAACATGTTTACATATGGACAAGAATATTGAGCGGTTATATTAGCAACAACGAAAAAAAGTTACAAAGTAAATAGTGGCAGAATAAAAATTCCTTTAAAGAATGACCCAATGCAGCCTGGTTAACTTTAAAAACAAATTCAGCTGAAATAAGATAACTAAAAAGTAAAAATGTGATCATTAATCACTTACCTCCATGTCGTTCCAAACACATTAAACCGTTGTTTTCGGAGCACAATTTAAGATGTTAAAATCAAATAGCGTACGCTCTTCAGGGTCAGCTGCGACACAAGGATACGTCTTCTACGTGTGTTTACGTTTTGATTTGGACGAAAAGTGAAGAGCTCACACTATTTGCTTACAAACACTCTCCAAAATGGTGTTACGGTGATGCCGCGGTGTCGAACTTGTTAAATGAAGTCGTTGTTTTTGTTTTCTTTGCGTACAAAAAGTATTCTTTCGTTGCTTCATAACGTTACGTGGAACCACTGATGGCAGATGTACTTTTCTGACAATGTCTTTCAAGCCTCCCAGTTTTCATCTAAAATTTCATAAATGGTGTTCCGAAGACAAATGAAGCTTTTAGGGGTTTGGAACGACATGGGGGCTAAGTGATTAATGACAACATTTTCCTTTTGGGGTGGAGTAAGCCTTTCAGTATGTGTAAGAACTGAAAGGGATTTAATTTAGTTTGTGTTAGCATATTGCTAAGCTAACAACATGATGCAAAACCGATTCTGTCGAAACACTACCTCGTACCTAAAACGTACACATACAGTATTGGCTTCTTCCCTTCTCTCACAGCTTTCTCAAACACACACACACACACACAGACAGACACAGATAGCAAAAGTTGAATGCTAGCTCACCGGTGCCTTCTATATGACCTTGCCACTGATATCACACCCCGTTTCTCTCTCTTCCCATCTTTCCAGTGCAGTTTTTAAAATTCTGTGCAGTGATTCAGTGTTCCTCTGAGCACAGACAAACTCACATTTGCATCCCTCGCACTTAAGCGACTCCGTCTGTTGTACGGCTAAATTAGGGAAACCACTATATTCAATTTTCACATTTTATTAAAATGTTTGGTCAGCCTTCGACCAGCCTTTTTCCATTTTCTAAGTGGCTATTAGTTCTTACAGTGAAAAAAAGTATGTATGACTAACTTCAACCTCTTACACTTTATAGGGGCCAAATAAAGCAATGAACCACGAGAGGCTACTTCACTGTGAGGCTTAATGCGAAATTGAGAACCTAAAATTCAACCATGGTAAAAATCACTGCATTGCTAAATTGCTTTTATAAATCTCCAGCTCCAGCTACAAATGTTAAAAAGTTGCATGCAAAAATGAAATTTAATTGTAAATTAAATGAAATAATAATAATTATTATTAGCTGCATTTATTATAATCATTAGTAGTAAATAGTAGTATATAGTGCTATTAACAAATCTACTACTACAAATAATAATAAATTTTACAATGGCTTCAAATGGGGCTCATTATCATCCAATGAGAATTAAAGTTATAACATTGTTTATTTAAAACCGTATCTCATTTGTAAGGCCATGAATGCTGAACATAAGCTCTGTAGTTGTATTTTTTTTTCCAGTGGTTCTGTGGTACTCGGCTAATTAAACCATATTCTCTTTTGTATAATTTGTTCATTCTGCTGTACCGAGAGAAAGCCCAGATGAATATGCGTGCTGTGTTTCATAAGAGAGATATGAGCCCCTCATGTCCCTGTTCTTATCTCCCTTGCACCCGCTTGAATTTCCACCGACGTAATTATGTGACGTGGCCGAGGTCTTTAATGGTTTCATTTGGTCATGTAATTTCTTTTCCACCTGTACACATTCCTGACAAGATATGTGAGAGCGGCTTTTAAAATGAGCTTTCCCTCGGCGCTAGCCTTTCTCTACCTGTCAGATTATTTGGTTATCGACACTGCAAGTTATAAGAAATTAAATTCCACTGAAGTCGGGAGATTGTAGTGTGAATTTAATGTGACGAGAGAGAAAAACATAGTATTGCTAACACAAATACTGACTCTAATTGGATATTTACATTGGTGTCAATGACACAAGTACTTTATATGCACTCCAATATTCTCAAATAGTTTATGATTGACTTGAATATTACATGTTATGTATGTATGCATGCATGCTAGGTATTTTATAATAAACCAAAAACACTTGGTCTAATATTTTTGGTCTAATACGCTATCAAGGACGGTTCTCGCAGAAATGGAAGAATGTGTGAGCGTGAGATCTGTGTGTTTTCAGAAACGCAGGTGCAAAAAAAATCTCTTCAGTCACATCAGCGCTCGTCTGCTGTTAGCGAGGCAAGGTTTCTCCGGCGCATCTCTCTGTCAGGCGGTGTTATATTGACAACAATGCGCAAGCAATAACAGGAGAGGGCTTATGGACTCCTGGCAGTGTACTGTAGGCCTTCGCTGTCACAGGAGGACCGCTGTTTCTCCTCAAAGGAGAGGGACAGACCCTTCAAAAGTGAGAGGCTTTTATCCTGCATCTTTGAGAGCGAGAGAGAGAGAGAGACTCACACTTGATTCCCAGCGGCCCTTGCTGATTTATATGCTACAATGCGTTAGTGGCGTGCACTCGAACTCTCTTTGAGGCAGCGCTAAAGACCCGGCGCTGCCTTTTCAACCCCGCTGCCTCCTAATGGAATTTACTGGCTTTAAAAAGCATCACATATTCCGAATGATAACATGCCATTGAGTGGTATCTCTTATAGATTAAAGTCAATCTCTGTGGCACTCTCAGGGAAAAAAAGGAGGGAGAAAAGAGAAACAGACTGAATGTGTGGCGTTAAAGCGAGAGTCAAGTGTGCATTGGACCCCTGTGGGTGTCACATGGATGGAAATGAGCTGGCGCTCCGTCACATATACATAAATCAGTAAAGATGAACCGCGACATGAGTGTTTATCTAAGTAAGAGAGAGAGCGCTTTGGTAAAATGCTTTATTTATGTTCATATATTATCAAGGTATTCGCTAAAATCTGGAAAGATGTGAGGAAATCTGTTAATATGCGATGAGAGGGGTGTCTTAAGATTTTTATTTATTTATTTTGCCAAGCGTTCCTATGAATTAATTGTGCAAAAAAAAAGCATCAATTTGCCAACTGAAGTGGACACTCAGATTCCAGCTGTTGAAGTCAAGAGGTCATGGCCCTGTTTTGTCCAATTAGTAAATGGCGCAATTACATATTTAATGTGTTGAAGACCTTTGTCCTACTAAACAACACATAAAGATGCAAGAGATAATGGCACAATTGTAAGACATGCACAAATCTTACACTTGCAAATGAAGTTGAAAAAGGTTGATTTTTTGGTGAATTCATAAGAAATGAAGCAATTGCAAGATATAAAGATATGACTGTGATTTTATGATTTTATATAAATCACACTTGGGAAATAAAGCGTGGGACTGTGGGAAAGTCACAATTGCAATTATAATCCATTGAAGTTGCAAAAAAAACAATCACAGTTTTTGTATTTTATCAGTAGCTTCAATTGCAAGACCTAAAGTACCAATTACAAGAAATCTCAACTTGCAACTGCAGCTAAGTCACAATAAAATATTAAGTCGCAACTGTAAGAAAGTAAAAAAAGTGCATGATATAAAGTCCCAATAATAATACATGAAGTTGAAACTGTGCGAAGGCTACAATTTTGAGATAAAAAGTCCCAATTATAAGAAACTGCAGCAATTTCCAGATATAAAGTCACATCTGTAAGAAGCTGTGAGATCATACTTATGAAAAATAATGTCACAGTCATGATACATAAAGTCACAGCTGGTTTTCTAAAAACAAAACTATGTGCGAGGATGCATTTATGATGACGGACCACCTGTAGCACTACAAGCAGTTTCAAACGTAGGATCTGAGCGTATGTTTGAAACCTAGTTTACCAGCACAGTGACAGTGAGACAGCACAAGGACGACAAGCCTGCAACCCCGCAGACCCTTAACTGAGACCACCTGCAGTGTAAGCAAAGAGGAAATCTGAATGAATGGCAACGGATGGGCCGTACAGCGAACATGTGTGCAATTATTATGCCATTTGCCTCTCCGACGATCATCTACAGGATGTGGGTTTGGGGCCGTTCCAGACACAATTTCTCAGATTTTCTGCCAGAAACCTGGAAGCTTGGTCATATACAAATATAACGACCAAACCGGGCACGTTCGAATCGTCACAACATAGTCGAATCACCACCAGTCTTCAGTTCGTCTTGCGTTTAAATGGATGCGGTATTCGCCTACAGTGAAGGCTTTGTGTTCCACTCAGCATCTGGCTTCGATCCACCGCCCAGCCCTCTATTCATTTCTGCCGAGGAGAACTGGAGCAGACCCTGACTATGCAACTTCCAAACAGACTGGGACATCCTGAAAGCCGCTGACCGTGAAAACAAGCGGCGACGCAGATGTCGAAAACAAAGTCGAGATGCATGGCCTAAAATGTCGAAAAGTGGCTCACAGCAACAGCTTGTAAAAGTGTGGTTTGGTAAATTACGCAACACACAGGGCTTAACAATAAGGATTTTATTTCTGTTTGTCCAGTCGGGCCAGTAGTAGGTTTTCCTTTTGCCCTGACAATGCTTTCACCGAATTTAATTAATTTATTAAAACGTTTAAATGTGCAATTCATAGTTTATAATTAAAATTGTAGAGTACTCATCAAAAAATTTGGTTTTCTTATGCCCACCAAAACATACAGTAAAAATAATAATATTGTAAAATAGTATTACAATTACAATTATAAAAATTACACAATGTGTGTGTGTTTGTGTGAGAGAGAAAAACCTATATTTTATATATTTTAAATTATATAAAAAAGTACACTTTTTATTCAATTATTATTATTTTTATTAGTATTTATATAGTAACACTATTTTACCAAATAGATGTTATATATTTGATTCACTTTTTTTGTTACATTTTCTTTAAAAGCAAAATAAAATTAATAAATAAATAAGGTTAGGATCACATAGCAACTCCAAAAGAGCATTAATAACACTTCGAATGTAAAATGCTATTACATATCATTTACAATTTTCCTCAGCAATTGCTAGCAATTGCTATATATATATATATATACATATATATATATTATATATTTACACTTTTTTATTAGTTTACTTATTTTTGCAAACGCTATACGTTTAAAATTAGCTGCCAAAATATAATGTTTATGTTGCTCCAAACTGCCCCAAACTTTCAGACACTGAGTGTGGATGAGAAGGTCACTTTTATACACAAAAATATAAAGCACCAGACGTACTTTAAAAGGGTCTTTTATCGTCAGAAGCACACACTGATACATGTGACTAAAAAACTGTTACAAATGCAGCGCATATGCGAACAAAGCCAGAACAATAGAGCCAAATTTATCTTATTCTCATTAAAATGTACCAATGTAACCACACACACCGGCGAGTATGTGCGCATGAGTTAACTAAGTGTGCGAACAGGAAAACATGCCGGCCAGAGGCGCAGAGCCAGACAGACTGAGGTCTCTCTCTCTCCGTCATGGTGAGTCAGTTCAGCAGCGTGGTTCATGTCAGGACATGCTTTCCAGCAGCTGGCTCAACAGGACCTCTTATGTAATAAACAGGGAATGAGAGAGAGAGAGAGAAAGAGAGAGTCAGACAGAAAGGTATGGAAAGAGCCTACAGTGCAAAGAAAGAGGGAAAAGAGGAAAAGATAAAAAAAGAGGAGTGGTTATGATCTGAAGAACTTCACCGAGCATGGAGATCAGGACAAAGAGCAGGTGCAGCGGCCAGTTCAGCACATTTCTCGAAGACCTAAAAGAACACTTACGTTCATCATGTACCAATGTGCAGCATGGCGGTTCATATCCAGGACATGAGCTGCTTATTGAGGCTAAGCGAACACAATGAGATAAATAAATTGACATGACATCGAGAGTCGAACTGAATTGTTTTTTATTATTATTATTATTATTATTATTATTATTAATATTATGTGAGAACACGAACTGATGAGAGATGTGAAAGTTTCTTAAACTGGAAAAGAAACAAAAATAATAATAATAATAATAAATTATTTAAAAAATGAATAAAAAATAAAATAATGTAAATATATAAAAATGCTAGTAACTAAATTAATAAAATAAGATTCTCTTGGAAATTTCACTATCAAATGCAAAAATTGAAGTAAAGAGAGTATGTTCTTGTAAATAATTTTACTTTGTTGTAAGTCGTTGTAGGGTTAACTACAGTTATTATGCAAATATATGAATATGCCAGCTATAGGTTTAATGTTTAACTTTCTGAGTCATTTGATTGGTTTACTATGCTGTCAAAGCAATGATGTCAAAAAAGATACTTCCACAACGTTTCATTTTTCCAAAGTGAAACATTTATCAGATAATATTTTTTTCATTCAGCAAATGATTTGTTATTCCTTTTTACGGCTGCAAAAATAAGTCAGAAATGGTTGTTGTTGTTGTTGTTATTATTGTCATTAATGAATATCTCTAAAAATGCATCATACACACAATCTAGAAACTGCAAATATAGATTCTGTCTCTTCATTCGCAAAAATGATTTGTCAAGCTCATTTTTAACAGTAACAGTAATTTCAGAACAAATCAATAAAAGAAAATGGATTACAACAACTCATAAGAGCTATTTTTATACTGCATCAGAAATTGGTCGCACTTTACAATTGTTTTCGCACGCAGCCTGCGAGAACAACTCAACAAAGACGTTAGCTTGCCATTATTTGAAGGTAAACAATCTCTTTAGCTCATCACGTTCAATTCAGACTGTAAAATCACATTCGCATTCAAAACATCACATATTCTGCCGTGGCTAAAAAAAAGCAGTGCGAGAAACACTGACTTATCGTTCGCAATAAAAAGAGTCCGTTTACGATTTCCTCCCGTGTGCAGATTGTAGAAACCCAGTTATTTTTTCAGATGGAAGGATCGATTATTGCTATCAGTAAAAGTTTGACGCGAGCTCAAGGGAATCCTCTGTTCACCTGTGCAGCTTTGCACCTACAGGCCTTATCATCTGCATGCTCTGAACCTGCAGCAGGCACAGCTGAAAACCATCTGCTGCGGTTGGAGGGAGCCGGACCGCCTTAACAAGTAGGCAAACTGTCAGGCAGGATTAATGCGCTACCTTAAACCTGAGTTAATAATAAATGAGATGTTTACTCATTCAGGGGGGAGCGCATAGATAACAGACCTCCAGACCCCTCCTTTAAGTGCCAAAAAGATAAATTCTGGTTAAGTGGGACCTGCCTGCCTGCATTATACCCACCTCCCCCTGCTCCCACCCCGTCATTACCAACAAAACAAGGGCTTTAGCCCACTTACTGAAGGGAAAGGTCAAATTACAAGTGCTTTTTTGGTTCCCATAATGGATATGCAGCTAAATGCCGGCTATTTCCCTAGCCCCGCTCTTAAAAACATTGGTTCTTCATTGGCATCTGTGGTTTCAATCATTCAGGTTTTAAGTGTACATTTTCATGTATTGTCCAGACTTCATAGCTTGTCTTTTGGAGAGGTATAGGAGCTTTTGCAAAGACTTTGTTAAAGAAAACTTTAATAATCTAAAGAACCCTTTTCCACTGTAAAGAACTTTTTTTATTTGATATGCCGCTAACCATGACTATTTCCCCAACTCACTCTTAAAAATAGATGTTCTTTCATTTGAATCTATGGTTCTGATCATCAATGCTTTGCTCTTCTAGATATCAAAGGTTCTCCTTTCCAAACAAGTGCAAGTATGCCACAGGCAGATGGCTTTGCAGTCCTGTGTACATCAGCTGAACCCACTCTAAGAAAGATAGCATCCAAAATATGGGTTTTGCAGAAATGCCGTAAAACACAGGTTCTCAACACTAGCCCTTGAGGTCCAGTTTTTGCAGAGATTATCTCCAACCTTGATCAAACTAACTTTCCTGTGTATTTCTAGTAATCCCAAATACCCTGGTGAGCGTGTTTAGGTGTGTTTGATTAGGGTTGGTGTTAAAGCGGACCTCCAGGGCCAGAGCTGAGAACACTTTGAAAATAAAGGTTATTTGTTAGCATCAATTGAACACTGAACATCCAAGGAACCTTTCCATTCTACAAAAGCTTCCTAATAAAGTTATGAAGAACCTTTTTCTACTAAGAAAATTGTGTTTTTAAAGGATCTTCGGGGAACCAAAAGTGGTTCTTCTATGGCATCACAAGCTATGTTTCTGTATGCAGATTTTGGAATATCGCATAAAAAATTGCCAAGATGGAAATGCCAAGATGTGCATCAATTCTAAAAATGTGCATAGCAGGAGAGATTATGTGCTTCCCGTACATAATAAAACATAATTTTGTGGCAAAACACTTTGTTTGAATGTGTGTAAGCCAATCAGATTCAAGCATTCAGCCGTCCCATAGTATAATTGCATACATCTTATGTGATATATAAGTTAATTTTAAATATTTGAATGGTAACATCCAAGGACTCTTTCCACTGCATGAGGTTCATTACGATGAAACATGATTCTTAGTAGATAGAAAAATGGTCCATTCTTTTAAGGCCTGATCAGTGAAAGGCTCTTTGGGGAACCAAAAATGGATCTTCTAGCATTGAAACTCATGTGAAAACCCCATCTTGGAAGCTGATTTTTAAGAGCGAGTGCCAGCAGCACAGACATACACTGGACTGCCTGATGAGTGTTGTCCATACTTGCTGCTTGTTCTTAAAGAAGAACTTTGATATCTGGACGGTACATGAAGAGCAAAGCCAATGCTCCTAATTCCCTAAAGCCTGGATGATAGGTCTTGGATTTGAGTTGATCAGTCTAAGCTCCCACAGTGCTTTGCTCTTAAGACCGGTGGGGCAGTTTGAGCGAAGCTGCGTGGCCGAGGATCGGCCCTTCAGCTGCTGCTGATGCAGGCAAAAAATGTGGGAAAGAGAAAGAGCAAAGAACAGCGCACACCCTGAGAAAAGAAGAGAGCGTAGAAATGTCTTACTCCGGCTGCTTCTTTGCATTCGCCCTCGAAGGGGATTGAACTAATGAGCCCTACCGTTCTCCACTGGGGCCTTCCCAAGACAACCCTTCTTCAGCAATTGGTTCCAAAGGGTTTAAAAAAAAAAAAAAAAAAAAAGGCGTCTGCCATGAAGCGCCTATCTGTCTGTTAGATTACAAAGTAATAAAATAGATGGAGGGACAGGAAGGAGGCATAACAATGCACGTTATTTGCAAACACAGGAAGTTCATGAATGATGAGATAATTTTTACACACTCACTCACCCAAAATTCACAATAAAAAAATTCATTAATGTCCTTAATGGAACTAAATAATTAAAAAATTGACTGATGTATTATAATAAGTCATACAGTGTTTTAAATGTAAATATTGATACGCATAACTAGCTAATAATTACTAAAAATTGTTTGTGTTATTATTATGCTTTTTGATAACTACATCCAAAACTGTTTATTAATCATAGCAGTGAAGTAAGTCTCTGAAAACACTCTAAAATTACTTGATTATGACTAATACAGATCATAGTGTTTTATATTAAATATTGATAATTGATACACAGAACTGAGTTTTAAAAATGTATTATTTTTCTGTTTTTGTCAAAAACAAATTTAGTTGCTGCTGACCATCTATAAAAAATAAATATCTAAATATCATTTTTAAATGTATACGCTCTGAAAAACAGTATTTAATTACATTCTATAGTTTAATATATATAAAAAACTAAATCAATTAAAAACTACTTTTATTATTAAAGTTGGATTATATATTTCAACAAAAAAGTGGTAAAATTGATGTTTGTGTATTAATTATGCTCACAGCTTTTAGAACAGACAAACACTTGAACAGAATAGAATAGAATAGAATAGAATAGAATAGAATAGAATAGAATAGAATAGCTATTTGTCTAGTGTTTCTAACTAATCATCATGTCTTGTGTTTGTAACTAAGGAGACTCAAGACACGGGACGGGGTGGAGTTCCCTCCAAAAGCTCAAACGTCCAGGCACCATCTCAAACACCAAAGTTGAATGACGCTGTATTCACAGGATCCTCGTTTTGTCACAGAATGAGACTTTCGCATCAAGACGACGATTGTTTGTCTCAAAAGCTTACCTACCGCCGTCTCAATTAAAGCCTGACCACAAACTCGAAACAGTCAACGCGAACGGCCCTGTCAGAAACAAATGTCGGATTTCCCAGGCATCAGTCAGCACAAAACAATTTCAACAAAATCCAGCGGGACCCGAAAATGTGACGAGGGCGTGCTCCGCTCCGGATACCTCCCCTTTCGCTAGCAACGGAGATGTTTTCCTGGCAACCATTCACAAATAAACCGTTCAGAGACTGAATCACTCTTTATCCGCAATCGCTACAAATTAAATCAGCTTTCTTTTGAAAAGCGCCAGCTTTGACGAAAGAAGCCTTGTGCAGTGTTTCCGTGTG
The DNA here is from genome assembly GCF_018831695.1 of Puntigrus tetrazona. Classification (NCBI taxonomy): domain Eukaryota; kingdom Metazoa; phylum Chordata; class Actinopteri; order Cypriniformes; family Cyprinidae; genus Puntigrus; species Puntigrus tetrazona. The sequence continues at coordinate 11,885,880 of NC_056723.1, forward strand.
AGCGCTAACACACGCGATCACCATCAGACGTTAAATTAGAAAGTCTATCATCGAAGACAGATGGATTTGGCGAACAACTGCCCCGACACATCTCCGTCCCGTCCTCGCAAGTGTGTGGTCTGCCGCGAAACGCTTCTTTTATTCATATTTCTTACTCGGGGTTCCTCGGAGGGGGAACAAGGGCCTGTGCAGCAGGCAGATCTGCTTATGCTCCGCCACGCTTCCTCTGTTCTCCAAAACAGCCGTGGCACGCCGCAGTGTGTCTGGAGAGTCTGGGGGGACGAAAAGCGAGACACTTCTCTAATGACTGCCGAGCTTGGCGCAATGAATCACTTTTTCCTGAAAACATGTCCTCTAGTCCTCCATTTGCCAAACGCTACCAAGTCAACCAGGGACCAAAAGAGCTAATACTCTGAGGTCTACCTGCTGGTATAAATCATTAAAGCACTTCCTCCTCCGAGATAATGGAGCGGTTTGTATATTTCTTATAGCACAAAGGAGCCGGAATTGTTCCCCGCTTGCCACTTTCACTCGCCTCTTTAGAAGCTAATTTAATCTGGTTCAGTTTAAGATAGAACGGAACAGATAATATATAAACACGTGATGAAGAATTAAAGCGCAGAGGGCAAACTAAAAATATAGCGTGAAAGAGATTAATAATTTAGAGACCTAACTTAAAACTAAAAGTGCTCTAAATAAAATATCGCTGCAATGTTCGAAAGTCTTCAACGATGCCTCAAACATTAAAATACCGTCAATGTCATCCTTTAAATTCACTTTTATTTACCTTTTTATTGGTTTGTTTAAGGGTTTAAAATTCACATTTGCCTTAATTTAGGGGTCTGACTACAAGAATTTGATTATTTTGATATTAAAGTAAGCAATATCACGATCATTTACAGACCTACTGATCAACCCACGACTAGCTTTACAGTTTCTCGACTCGCAAATGTGACAAAGTAACGGAGCATTTTAGGATTAAAAGTTTGATTACTTTCTGTGGATATTATACATTTACATATATATATATTGGTATTTAGATCCATATATATATATATATATATATATATATATATAATGTGTGCTAAAAAGCAAATTACTGTCTTTTTAGTTTTTCAGAATTCATGTTTTATCAGCGTGCATTCCAATTAATCTCAACCACACAGCTCAACAAACTTTTTTGTTTGTTTAAAAAATATCTATGCTCATGTAATAATCACTGTAGGCGCTTAATAAGGGAATTGCAAAGTATCATGATGCCTATTATGAAAGCACTTTAATTTTCATTATCTGAGTTCACTTTTAAAGCCAGATACAGAGGCATGAATGCAAGAACAACTGGCTTTCACTTTGTGGTCCAGTAAGAGAGGGTAGATTTTAATGTGTTCAACTAAACAATTCATTTCTGGTGTGCTTATGAGAAACAGCTCAGTGAGTGACATAAGCATACTTCTAGAGCGTGTGTCTCAGGGAGGCATCCTCACACATTCAGTGACCTCAACGTTTCTCCCTCATTAACTAAGCAGCGGTTCCTGCCCTCTGTGATGAATTTCCTCCCATCTGATAGATGATCCTGCATTTGTCATGGATGCAAAACACAAGTGATATTAATTCAGCTCCGTGTTAATTACGTCTAATTTGATTTTAAAAGTCATGAATCATTATACCGCACCCTCTATTCAAGCGCTCTTGTTCTTCGAGAAACCCATTTCTTCTCCCAAAGAGAGCCGTCTGTTTTCTTTCTACAATATTGTTTGCGTTTTTTCGTTTGTCTGTGAAAAGGCACATCAGTGCGTAGAGAAAGCAGTTACGCGATTGAAACCGGAGCTGTGTCTGGGGCAAGACGTTGTGACTAACCAATTAACTCTCTCGTTTTTTCGCCTGCCTCTGTCGAGGAGGGCCAGAGAGACTTGGTAGCAGTGATATGACTGGTGTCGGAGAGCACATCAAAGCGGGAGGCCTGGGAGAGGCCCGCCGTTACCTTTGAACATTGGAAGAGGATTGGAGGGACAGCCAGTACTCTTCAGGCTAGACGCAGATCACAGGCTGAGCAGGCGCCCCAGCACATGCTCTTGCACCACGCTCCGTTTCAAAGGCGCCCTAACAATCCGACCGTCGAGTCGGCACGTGATCTTTCTCTTGTTCTCTCAAAGGAGCAGAGGAGTGCTGTGAATAGGTATTGGTAGGAGATATATAAGATATATATAAAAATACAAAACAAAGAAGTAGACAGAATTTGGAAGAAAAAATGCAAGATTGCAAGATGCAGACTCAGGATTATGAGGAAAAATATCAGAATTGGGAGACGCAAACTTAAAATTTTGAGGGAAAATGTCAGAATTTTGAGTTATTAACTCAAAATTTGAATAGAAATATCAGAATCATGAGATTTAATATTTACAATTTTAAGAGAAAGCCAGAATTGAAAAATCTGAATTTGGAGGAAAAAGTCAGAATTGTGAATGTAAACAGAATTTTGAGGGAGAAAAATTTGAATTGTGAATGTAAACTCTGGAATTATGGGGGGGAAAGTTAGAATTCCTTGGACAAACAGAGTTTATTACGGTAGGTCATCACGATCGCTGCTGATAACATGCAGGATCAACACTGTTCATGTAGTGTATGATTAAACTAACATACATTTGAAGAGACAGTGAAAGATAAAACTTTGTTCATGTGTTTTTGCCCTATACTGTACAAGACGTGAGAACAGTTTGCTATATACTGTAGGTTTTACATTAGCTAGTTTTATGCAGAAATACCTTGTGAGGTACAAGATGACATTAACGTTCTGCTTGAGCAGGTGAAAATTGTTATTTAATGAGTGTATGAAAGCCAGAAAATGAATGTTTCTGTCTTTATTTGGATTGGGGTTGAATGCTTAGGGACATTTTGCTGTTTGGATTTAGGAAATGAAATTAAATAAATTATATTTCCAGTCCTCTCAGGATACCTTGAATCAGTGTTGCAAGTGCCACAGGCACATCGTTTTTTCATTTTTGTTGTATACACACTATCAAACTGACCTGTGCAACTAACACTCGACTGCCATTGGCTCATCTGAATTTGAGGGGAGGGGCTTACCGATAGGTCAACTGCAAAATGTACAAAATCTGAAATACAAGATGTAAGAAATGCGAGGAAAACATTGTGAGATGTAAATTCATAATCACCAGTTTATAACATCCAATTGCAAGATATGAACTCGTAATTGTGACAAAAATGTCTAAATTGTTCGATATATCAGCACCCATGTGTGAAATAAGACTTCCAAATCCAATCTGCAATACTTCTAGATTTATTTTCCAACTCATTTCTACTATGGTATTAATAAATATAGCAAAGATAGTTTGGAAAGCTTAAACCTCACATAGAGTGCAAAATTGGCTCCAATTTATTTACTTTCAGCCCCACACAACATAGGAAAAAAATGAAGTACTGAGTCACTACAATACTAGAGCTCCATTGTACTTTAATAGTGAAAGTACTTCACACAAATGTACTATAAATCCCCAAAATTGCATAATATTCTCTATTACACAAGTCCATTAGATCAGAATTATGCTTACGCAGTTCTATCCATGACTAATACTGGCGTCTTATAAGCAGCCATTGAGTTAATTAATATTCAGCAAGTTTTTCTAAAATGTGAACTGTCATCAGAAAGCTCAAATGGCCTTGCTGTGCAATGGGACTTGGACGGTGCGAATAACCAAAGTTAGCTGACCCTGTACTGTCTTCTGGATTCAATTACGTCTATCCCTCTATCACACAAAATATTAATTACGCTCATTACATTTCACACTCCCTATGTTAAGCATTCAGTAACGACTGCAAAAGCAGGGATTTAGCCAGGTCTTGGTGATCATCAACTTGTGTTCTGTTCTTGACGGCTAATACCAAAAGAAACACCTTTATGTCTGACCTATTGCACATCGAAACACACCTTGACTGGTATTTTAGCTCAAATCTCTTGCATTTTTCTCCTCTTAACTCTCACACCTTATATTTTGTAACCTAATAGCTGCCATGTGTCTAAATGTTTTTGTAGCAATCCTCTGAAAAACTCAACAAAAGCTTTTGTTCAGCTTCAAGGCCTTCAAGCAAAGCACAACTACGTTGTTTCACTAACTCATAAGAGCAAGGTTTTGTGAAACGAAGTTGTTGCAATTGTTCTGGAACAAATCATTTTCCTCCTTCTTCCATTTTTCCACCGCAAGTGACTCATGAGACAATTATATCTTGCTTTACCTCAGAGAAAACCGACAAATTTAGCATATTCATGTTAGCATATACCGCACAATGATTTCCGATTTTAATTGAAACGGGAGAGAAACGACTTCTGCTCCTCCCTGCGTTACAAAAACCAAGAAGTAAATCTAATCGTCTTGGCACAACCTGATCTTTTTCTAATCATCCGGCAAATTCTGACAGAAAAAGGCTTAAGTGGGCGAAGGTGTGTGAAACAGTTTATTAACACGGACGATTATCGAGTTAAGCAGAATGGAGAGAGAGAAAAAAAGAGAGAGAGAAAGAGAGAAGGGGGGGAGATGAGCTGGCAATTTGCTTGCTCTGTAGACTCTCATCTCCTCACATCTCTCGAAAAAAAATGTGGAGAGGACTCCCAGGCTCACAATAAAGGAGAATACTCTCATTCACGCCCGCCAATTAAAAAGATAATTATGCAAATGTAGCATTTACTGAGTCAGCGAGTGGGCAGCCAGAGAGGCAGAGGGGGCGGCGGCGGCCAGAGGAGTAGGATTGACGCAAGTGTGCAGACATAAAAATCTCTAACACAAATGCACGTGGGTAATTCTCGTTTGGTGCAAACACTCCTACCCACCACCTCTGATTACCCTGAGCTAAAAAAAATTTTTACATCAAAAACCACTAGCCTAAACCTGTGCCTGGAAAGCACACAGTGGTGGGCTTTAAATGTCAATTAGCATGCAAGCCCCTCCCACTCTGTCATCTCTGAATACGACGGAAAGAGGCCCTCCGACAGCCGCCACCTACTGCCATTGTTGGTTTTGTTAAGAGGTGGATGCATCGGATTTGGAATGTGCAAGCAGTGTTTTGTTAGCATTGTCTCAACTGCATTTAACATATTCATTAAACAAAGCATAGATAGCTGGCAAAAGTCTTACATGTCCGGTGTGGCTTTGATATTTTCCTTAAAACTGTCGCTAGAAAATTACTAGCTTGTTGACAAGCTTGCTATAATTGATTACCGGTAGAAGCGCTCTCATTACTACTTAGCGAGAGTGAAAAGAAATCGTTCTGATTTAAAAGGCTCGCCACTCCACAGATTCCTAAGCTTCAAGAGTGAAAATTCAAGTGTTTTAGTATGCTAATCACTCTGAAATGCTAATGAAACACCGAGAACTGACAGGATTTCAATACAATGCTTTTTAAAAGACAGTCAAACTTTAAACGAAGACTTGAGGCCTCTATCATCTTACTCTTCTCAAACAAAGCAGGGAAAAGGCAGAAATTTTAGAAACAGACATCAATGGCATCAGGTAACTGGTACAGTTATATCCGGGCATGAATGTACTACTAGGAGCGTTGAAAAAAAATAATTAATTTAATCCTGAGTATCAACCATGGTGCCAAGACCAGCCAGACAAGTTAGGGTCATAAGAGGCCAAAACCACAAGACACACTCCTTCTACTAATTTACACCAAAGGTACCACAGCCTGTTTTCCCTCTAGAGACAGACTTAGAACCCACTGTGTATTTGACATCGTGCACCAGCAACAAGTCATCACAACCCCAAGTGATCATTGGACAAAGATCACATCTGAACTTTAGGATCTAATGGGGAAATGAGTTTCATGTTGAAGAAGAAAAAGGACGAGCATGTTTGGGAGTAGCTGAATCTTTTATGAGATTGAAAGTAGCCACATGATCTGATTTAATGTTTTCCTTTCTTTGTTGCAACCTGTTTGTGCGTAGATCCTCAGGTTTCACATATGGTAATGCGTAACACATACACATGCTTTAACATATTTGGCATAATCAGCATTGTTTACATTCTGGGAGAAAGTGCATATGAATGTAATAAGTGTTGTTTAAAGCAAGCTTATGCGTTGTGATACTTTCTAAAATGGCAGAAGATTAAATTTTACATTTTTGCTACTTTTGAACAGCTGATGTCACATGGACTGTTTTACTGACGTATTTACTATGTTTTGGACCTCAATCATTTCAGTTGTGTTGTGTTGGTGGTTGCTGTCTAAATATCTTAATTTGTGTTTAGAAGATGAACAAAGGTGTTACAGGTTTGGAACGACATGAGGGTGAGTAATTAATTAAAAGAATTTTCCTTTTGTGGTTAACTAACCCTTTCAGCATGTCAAGAGTTGGGAACTTGGTTATCCCTCAGAGAAATGAGAGTACGCACAATATTTGGATTGGAGACCAACTGCTCTTTAGAGTAGCAGTACTCAAAACTAATTAAAGCGGTCATCTTATACATGTTAAATGGTGCCTGGCACTACCCTGACACTGGAATCGTACATTGACTTTCTGAGGTGGTAATTACACGGGACATTAGGAGTTATCAAGTAGCGATTAAAGCTGGCATGTGTTTCCACTGCTGTCACAACTCGGTAAATGATTCTGAAGTGAGTTTCTTTTTTTTTTTTTTTGAGTACTTGAGGATGGTTGCGTACCTTCACCTCGCACCTTACACAATCCAGAATCTCTTTGACTCTAATTAGTGGCTTCTACCTGCTGCAGTTGGTGAGAAGGATGCAAGCTATTACTGTATGACTCATGTGGGGAAAGCAAGAAAATATCCCAGAGTGATTCCGTTCCTGTCTTAAACACATATATACTCACCGAGGTACATTATTCTCTTGCTTATTCCGAAGTGTTGATGCCACTCTAATAAAAAGACAGCTGCACTTCTGGCTTCACAATAAAGAAAGATTTCAAGATCAGCCCTTCCTTCTCTATCCCACGCTGAGGGAAAGCTTACAGAAGTCAGCACTACTGCACTTGTTTGATGTTCTGTTGTATGAGGGTTCATATAGGGCGCTTAGATCAGCTTCCTGTCTGCTGAGGTGAAATCTTATAGTTGGCAAACAAGTGAGGGATTTTGACATAAAGCATCTACTCAGAAAGCACATGCGATAAAAGCTAGCGGCCTAAAGTTTGTAGTCATTGGACACTGTTTGAAACTCATATTTTTGTAAAGGCTGTTGACAACAAACTAATCAATGTCAACGACTTGGTCTGCTCAACTTTGGCTCTGTCCCAAATGGTCCAGTTGATGTGTACTTCTATTCCTACAAGTTTTCAATGGATTTCACTTGCAGTGTCCACAAAATTGTGTTTAAGAACGGTGCTCACAAATGCCTTTCTTTGTGTACTTTGTGTTCTCTATGTACCAAAGTGCATATTAAGAAGGCGGCTATTCACCAAGACTTCCGGTCATTTTGACTTTTTTACTGTCAGTGCAAAAGCTTTCATGTGCGCGCTGTTTACTGTACCACCTCAAAACATCTCAGATTCCAGAAACTCTTTCCCTCGGGATACTTATCTGGGAATACAGCCGAGGTACCTCCACAAATTAGGTTATTACTCTGTCTTCACGTCTGCTTTCCTCGTCTGTTCCACCACAGTGCAGCTACATCTCAACACGTCTTCTTTAAAGCTTTAACAGGGGCTCTAGGCTATCGGAGGCTCCAATTACACCAGCTTTTGCAGTCCTTAATTGAAGCCCTTTGGTGTGAATTTGTTCTATTACCCGAGTCTGATAGGGAAATGAAGACAACATGGTTAAGGAGCCCTGCACCGCTGTACAGAGGGATTTCTGGCATTAATAGCGTCTGAGGGTGCGCCCGAGCTCTCGCACTGAAAATGGCCCCTCCTGGAGTGATAATCCGTATTTTGTTGCAGTGGATGATTATAAAAGCCAACAGTATTGCTCTGAGTCAGGCACCAGCTCTGCTTGATGAGAGAGAAAGAAAGAATTACAGAGAATATAAAGCGGCTATTTGAGTCAACTGTTAAGGAGTGGATAAACTACGCCCCGTTAAAAGACTGGCACCATGGATATTCTACCCAGAGCCGGTAATTATGAACCGGCGTTTCTTTAAATGTTTTATGAACACAATAGCCATGTTTCAATTGCGCTGATAAGGATGGCCACTGCATTTATTTTGATACTCAATTGAAACCTGAATCAGAGGGTTACATTTACTAAAACAACTCAAATAAACAACGCAAAATGGAAACCAGACATAAGACAATGACGTCATGTAATTTTCTGCACTAGACAAGAATGAAGTTAGTAATTTGCCCATGATTACAGGCTGCTAAATAATTGAGTAATTACAGTTTAGTTTACACTCTCTAAAACAAATGAAGTAATCCCTCTAATTTCAGATGGAAAGGAACCGTATGAACTTTGAACCTCGTCTCATATCTTCCAGATCTGAAGCACAACGCACCCCAGGTTCCACAGATCCAGAGTGGGTCAGATCGCACGTTTCCACCCGCGATCTGCACACATCTAAAAACAGCCACCAGACCCTCATTAAGGAAGACCCGCTTTAGAGAACATGAATTATGCAAGGCTCAGAACACTGGCCAGCGTCTCAACATCCACCCCTCGTGTTTGATCTCGTCAAGTTTACAGCACATTTTTGCATTTATTTGGTGGCGTTTAACTCAGCAAGTTCTTTTTTTTTTTCATTTTTAGATTTTTTTTTCCCAGAATGCACATCAGGGGGGCACATTGAGCCACAGCGGCTTTATGGGGATAAATATGGGAACCGTTTGAAACAGAACCCAAAAGACTAACGCAGCCCTAACTTCTTTGACTGGTTCACTGGTTAATGAGAAGCTAGCCCTGGTCTTTGGCATCATAAACATTTGACTAAATATATTCCAAAGCTTGTTGGCAGGTGTCTAGAGATCTCCTCTTATCTGATTCTCTCCCTGGTGTTCCTGCCTTCGCATCTCATAGCTCAAAGGATAGGGTGATTAAACCGCTCAACTTTAGGACAGAAGTTAGCATCTAAGCAAGGTTCAGTTCACCCAAAAATGTAGACCTCTGTTCATCTTTAAGATATTTTTGATGAAATCCAAGAGCTTTTTGACCCTGCATAGACAGCAACACAACAAACACGTTCAATGCCCAGAAAGGTAGTAAGGACATCATTAAAGTAGTCCATGTCCATCAGTGGTTCAACCTTAATTTCATAAAGCTACTAGAATACTTTTTGTGCAAAAAGAAATCAAAAATATCTAATTAATTCAATGATTTCTTTTCTTTCATTTACAATGTGTAAACATATGCACAATTACCTATTCCATCGATAGCAAGTGTCTCAAAATCCTTTAAACAACCTAGAATTACTCCAACAGACGTGATAAATCAAAACTAAACACCTCCCTGATGACACTATAAGCAGCCATCAGCGATACACTTAGCATACTAGTTTAAGTCTCTTAATGTTCAGTTTTTACAATTTTGCTACCAATGGAGCACCCGCGGACCCATTTGTACCATTACAAGGTATATGCGGCCCAGCTTTAGAAAGAAGCGGACGCCAACAGGAAACCCAACCAAGTTGAGATTTAATCCAACAAAGAATCGTACGTGAAGACTGCAGGTAGCCGTGCAGAGTAGAGATAAAGCAGAGCCGTTCTGTCCAATCTGTCCTCTGAAGAGCACCGCCAGGGCCTGTAAACTCTCATCTGCCAGTCTCCAGACAAGAGCTTTCCTGTGTCGTAGCGTGACCTGTCTGACTCCCCTAGTACTGACAGCCATTGATCATCACCTCTCTTTCTCCATCACTCAAAGAAAGCTTTGGCCTCAGCTTGTAAAAGCACTCAGCTAGTGGTCATCATCACTGACATCTCCAGCTTCTATATGCCATCACTAAGAGAAGTCCTATAAACAAACACTCCGCTGCAGCACTTTTGAGTCGTATAAAAAAAAAGTGTTGGATGTAAACACAGGCGGGTTGCCTTTCTGTAAAAACTGATGCCACGGGACAAGCCCAGCATTCATGACCATTACTGATTTAAAAAAGTGCAACAGGTAATACTGATTAAGTTGTCACTAAAGTGTCCTGTGATTTCTTTCTCCACATAAAAATTGCTTTTACCATAAGAATGAAAAATAATTTTTTTCATTATAAAAAATTATAAAATATACACAGTCAATTATAAAAAAAATTATGATTATTTCTTAATATTTTTAAAAAATTGGTTCTGAGGAATGTTCATTTAATCAAATATTTTATAAGAAACTAATTCTTACATGTTGCCTTTGGAGACAGCCCCTCTTTGATCAATTTTAAAAGATCTTGAAGGAAAAAGCAAGGTTACAACATACATTTCTGTCAAATTGGGCCTTATTGAAGGGCAGACTAGCCTACTTGCTGTATGGGCAATCGTCCCCTTAAGTCATTTCACTTTAATTTCCACATCTGATAGCACAAAGAATGGTCCCTGTAATAGGGATAAGCTCAGCATTGGCCAGAGCTAAAAATAATAAGGCTCTTGATGTTAAGAGACCAAGTTTTGTTCTCCCAAGTCATTAGCTGAGATCCCCATTACTGCCTCCATATTCCCTGAAACACAGTAGTGGGGCCGGAGAAATGGTGCGCTGTGTGTTCCTCCCTTCAAAGTCACTCTCAAGAGTTAAGAGACCCAACCAATCGTCTTTGTGTCTGGGAGCAATTATACCACGGACCTAATATATCAGTTCAAACAGCTGAGATGTTTTTTTTTTTTTTTTACTGTCGATGAATTTATCATGATTATTTAGGCCTGTTACTTCAACACAATACTATAGTGTGATTAATATATGATTAAAGAAAAAAAGAAAAAAATTATATATATATAAATATACTATTAAATAACATAATGCAATAAAAAGATAACAATGACTAAAAAAACATAAAATTCTAAAGAAATCCATCAAATCTGAAAATATAAAATTGTCATACTGTACACATTTTTAGACTGTTGCTCTTTCACTGTCAGTAAGGTTTTGGCTATGGTATGAAAATAACTAAGCTTATTGGCCACAATAAAAAAATGCATATTGATGCAACAGCAAGCTGCAAAGATTATAAGAAGTTTTATAGAAAATAAACAAAATTTTGAAACAAATTAAATGAGAAAATATAGATTTTTTATGTTTTTTCCACTTCATTTAATTGCATTAACATTTTTTATTAATATTTATAATTTATTTTAAAAAACAATTTTGTCTTTTTAGATTAGATTTTACTATTATTTATTTATTTATTTTGCCCTATTAAGCTTTACTTCAGTTTTATTTCGTCTAGCACAATTTCGAACATTCTTTCAAGTCACACACCTAATATTTCTATTTTATTTCAGCTTCATTTTAATTAAAAATGATTTTTGCTTAACAATGTATTTCATGTTTCACCCATCTGCCACAAACAAAATGTCAAAGTATCTTCAGTTGGGAGCCTCTCTCTTCAAACACAAGTATATATCAAAAACGTCATTAATCAGTACATTGTTTAACTAACTGGAATTACGATTTTAAACAACTGATAGGTTTCAGGTCACAGAAGCAGTGCTAAGATAACCCTGTGACTTTATCCTTCATAAACTAACTTTCGCTCTTAAGAAATCACTGCATTTTATCACAGACCAAACGAAAGTCTTAAAACGTCTTCTTCGCCACCTGCCCATTTTGAGCTACCTGCCCCCGAAAACTCCGTTCTTCTCTATCGACGCCAATAAAAGCCAAAAAGTTAGCCGCTATAAATGTGATGTATGTGACAGCGGCATTTCATCATTTATTGTAGCAGCGCCCAGAAACCCAGCGTTGCCCAGCGGAGCCCAGAGGAGTTCCTTTATCTCCATGATAAACTCATCTGGCATGATTTATTAACGAGAGAATCGCGCCGCTCAGCCCATGCATGAAGAAAAAAGCCTCTGGTACAATGGGATACTTTAGAGGAAGGACAGACAATGTCTGGGAAACTTTTTTAAACTGCCGCGGAGTAGTTCGAACGCCACGGTGAAAAATTACGCTCGCAACAGATGTTAAAGACTCGGGTCCGCTGATTGATGCCTGCGCGGGAAGAACGAGCAAATTCGCGAAGAACGACTCCAAAAGAGATACGCGAAGTCTCGAGATCGCGTCCCTACGGGATATCTCGTCGCAGTCGATAGATCGGACTGCATTCGTGTAAATCTCCGTCTTTGATACGTGTCATGTTCTACCCACAATCCCCTGGGACGGTGGTCCTGCACAAAGTGACCTTGTAGGAGGCTGTTGCGGGAGCAGCAAAGCAGCTGTCTTCTCACATCAGCTCTGAGCGGCTTTCTCCCGCTCCTCAGAGTCCGGCTCCTGGCACCTGACTGCACAAAACAAGTCCTGCATCATTTCATTTTCTGAACTTCCATCTGCTACCAACTCAACCAAGGGGCCGCTTCCTATTTTAACTTTCCTCGTGTGCTCTCTGCCACTCAGCGCGTTCAAATACCCTCCAAAAAATATGCTAGCGCTCATGTCGAAGCCACTGCCTGACGGCTAACAGTTACACTTCCGCGAGGGACTTTAGGAAGAGCTAGGAATCAAAATTAATACTGATGTCAGTATCATTTTAGAAGATGTGGATTTAAGAAAGATTTTTAAAAGTTTGATTTCTAGATCTGGAAAACTCATGGAAGCTAATAAATAAACCTTAGTCAAGGGAATTTACTTTTTAATAAATTTCTTTTCACATTTTTTGTACTTAAGTCAAGGTCTAATATATTTATAAATATCTATAGGGGAAAAGAAAGAAATGTAAATTTATTGGTCTAAATTAATTTCTACATTCATTTTAGTTCTTGAAAGTTTGTAAGTTATAGAATTTCAAGTTCAGGTATTTATAATTATTATAAATTATTGCTACTCCTAGTTTCTGTATAATTACCAAAAAATGTTTCTCACAGTTCACTTTCCTCATTACAACAGCAGTATTATCTAACCAACTAAATATGCGGTAAGTCATTTTTTTGTCAATCTGTCAAGAACATTAAGTTCTTGGACATTTTTCAGTAATGTAAACATTTTAAAAGTGTATTATTTATAATTATTTAATTATTTAGATTTAATTATTTTAATTAATCACCACTCCTAGTTTCTGTAAAAGAAATTAAATAAAAATAATAAGATAAGATACTACAAAAGTTTTAATTATTATTTTTTGAACTATCATTTTTTTCGCGGTTTCTGTTCTCATTTTACGTTTAGTAATTTTATTGTGCACTTGTCGTTTGTTTATGCATGTCTCTATCTATTTTTTTATTACCTTTTGGTGTTTTTCGTTTGGTATTTTAGTAAATCAAGTTAAATTAAAATAAAACATGCTGAGATTTTATTTCAGTATTTGTTTCAAGAAACATTTTAATCATTTTATGACAACATAAAAATGTAAAAAAAATTTTTAATGGTTTTAATTCCAGTTTTAGTTAACTAAACTCCCAGCTGCATAATGCAAACAAACAAACAAATAAATAAAGTTTGTCGTAACAGCCTTGGGGGTTTTCAAACACTGTCTCAAAATCCAAAAAGTTACGTTAAAAGAACCAATCCACGCACATGGCAGTGTTGCTCTTACACGTTCGATTATGAACTCCTGTGGCACGGCGAAGTTTTCAATCTGCTGCGTTACGCTCTTTCACGTAAATCTCAGGCAGCTGGTGCGAGAGCAACACTCTATCACACATTTCACATTATAACATGCCGGCGGGTGAAATATATCAATTATGTAATAATCTTAATGGCCCAAACAGTCTCGCAAACTGCAATATCTAGATCATGACTCGCTTGTATGAGCGCGCAAACTGAGCCAGATTATCAATCACCAGACGCAATATGAGAGATGACAGGATGTTGTTACGGAGCGATATGAATTACACCACTAAAGGGAGAGACCACAAAATCATTTCCTCGGTGATTTATAACACAGAGACAGGTAGGATTGCGGCGTACGGAAAGAACAATATCGTTTTGTCTTAAACTTATCATTTCGTTGTCGTGTATACGAGAGTGCAAATGAGATCTCGCGCAACGGTTCGGGTTCGAGTCGAAATTACGATTCACCTCGACTACAACTGACGTAGATGCAAATGCATCCGGCTCACGCGGAAATGGTTTCGATATTGATATTTTTCACCTTTTTTTATCGCACACCTCCCAATTTGGTGCTTTGAATGGCAGCTTCTTTTTCTTTACTGGCTGCCTGACAAGCAAAACCACAATGTGCTCTCAAGACGAGCAGCTTTCATGGTAAAACATCCATGCTGCTCCACAGAGACGCTTCTGACATGACACCCACGTTATGTAGTGGAAATGGTATATCACAATCTGTCATATGTTTTGTCTCGAGCAAATCTGGATTGCAGATGGCAGCTTTCGAAGGCCTGCTCAAATCTACGAAACTTACGATGAAAGATTAATGACAGGGAAAAAAAAAGTTGCAACATTTCGATAATGTGTTGTGACTTTTTTACTATATGAAATAAATGAGGCGATTTACAATTATTAAAATATACATGGAGATGTAAGATACGATAACTATAATGTACATACAAATGTAATTGAACTGTAAGATTGTGAACCTTTAGTTTGTTGATCTAAATAATAAAAAAATTAAAAACTAACTGCTTTGTTTATTTAACTGACGAATACTTCAAAGCTACAGTCCATTCTTATATTTAAATAAAATATGAATATTAAATAAAAATTAATATATATATATTTATATTGACTTATTAGTTTTTTATATATATATATATATATATATATATATATATATATATATATATATATATATATATATATATTAATTAGTAAGTAACCTATATAATTAACAATTACGTTTTTAATTAAATACATTTTATATTCATTTTAATTTAATTTATTAATTAAGCAAAATATACGCAAATAAATGACATTGAAACATTTATTTAATTAAAATACTTTAAAACTACAGTCCATTTTTTGTTTAAATAGTTTTTTCTTGGTTTGTTTTTGTTTAAGTTTATTTTCAAAATTTGGATTTATTTACACGTTTACATGTTCTGAAAAAGTTACACAAATAAAAATATCATTAACATGCAAATACAAATTTTACAATATATAAAGACATTTGTGTATATATATATATATATATATATATATATATATATATATATATATATATATATATATATATATATATATATATATACACACACCCGAATTTGAAATCAAGCACTATAATGGCTTCATATGTCTAAAGAACTCAGTAGGGTAATCACGTCATGACTGTTAGCATGTACAGCAGTGATGAAACATGCCACTGATGATTTTAACACTACATAACGCGAGTTAGGAGCTGTGCGGACACGTTGACAGCCTCTGCAGAACGCATTTCCGCGCAGGGGCTTTTTTTAACCGTCTTGTTGGCTGTGATGGTACGAGTATCTGAGGAGCCAAGTCAAGCAGGGGAGGACTGCCAAAGATGTGTCTGGCACCAGCCTCAGTCCTCTCCTGCTGGATCTGTCGCTTCTGCGGAGGAACTAAAACCTCAGGCCATTATTGTACCCCAACTCCTCCGTTTGACTTTAGCCTAATCCTCTCTTCACAGGTAAGAGCCACTTAACTTCAAGTTATTTAACAGAGTACGCACTAAAATTCAAATCAAACAGCCCTTCTAGGGAAGTAGCTTCTGCTCTGAGGAGGACGCTCTCAAAAACATATACACGTATCTACATGACAAACAGCCTAGCAGTTAGCGCACACGCTCTGTCACGATTAACCTTGGTGCTAACACAGACGTCAACACTTCCGATGCATTGGAAAAAGGGCAAAAAAAAACCTCTTCCAACCAAGAAAATGTCCTAAATTCACTAAAAATGCATGCGCTGTGATTTTAGAAAGCGTTCGTGATGCACTGTACATAGGCGTTGAGAGTATTGTACTGCTGTGCAAATATTCACAAATGCTAATGTGCGAAATTAAGTCGGACTTGTTTCCGGTCTCCTCTATTTATCAATTTCCAGAGAAGACAAAAATAAAATTTAGACCAACAAAAATGTCCCAATTTACCTCGTTAAAACACATTTGCGTGGCACTAATAATGTTATGATGCACTAGTGATGCATTGTGGGTAATCGCAGTGCCACACTGAGACATTTATACATTTTTGCGCAAGAGACACCAATGAGCAAATTCCAGTCTGGCTTGCGTTATATTAATTATTCCGACACTTTCTGTCATATCAAACAAAAGTAAAGGAACACATAGGCTAAACCGTAAAAATGAACGAACAAATGAAGGCTATTAATTTAACTTAAAATGTGCATGTGCGCAAAAAACATGTCATGAAGCATTGTTTTGGTGCATTTTGGATAAACTTTTTATATTGTTTTAAAAATATTAACAATACTGCCAATCAGACACCGATATAAGTCAGATTCTGGCTCAAAGCCTTCCTATTAGCTTTCTATCGATCAAGATTCAAAGAGAACAACAATAACTCTCGATTAAAATATAAACAATAATAAATATATTGGACTCTGTTGTGCTACTGTGAAAATATTCCCATCCAACAAAAAACCCCAGAATGCAAGTTCTTGCTTGCGTCGCTTGTTATAAATAATAATAATAATTTAGAGCAAAAATGATAATAATAATAATAATTATTATTATTATTGTTTTAGACCAAGAAAATGTGAGAGTTAATTGTAAAACGCAATAAAAAAAGTGTAAAAATATTCGCAAACAGATGTTTTTGCGCAACAGACAACTACGCATTTTGAAGTCTTGCTCGTAATTTTTTTTGTCTCTATTCAATTAGGTTGAAAGTTTAGAGCAAGAAAATGTCTAATCATAAAATAATCATAAAATGCATATGCACAAACAGTGCTATGAAACACTTGCGGTGCATTTTGGGTAAGAATATTTGTACAAGTGTGAAATATTCACATGATTTCTTTTTAAATATCCTTCAAGCAATTGACTGTCTATGTGATGCATCATGGGTAAACGCAGCTACATAGCTTTGAGTGTTTCCGTACAGTGTGAAAATATTCTCAAACGGCAGTTTCAGAACCACGTACGTGTTTACAGACAGCCCGGTGCGCTCTCGGTTTCCTCAAAAGTCTCTGACGGAACGACACGAGGAAAAGCGAGGCATCAGTTTGTTACGGAGGACAGAAATAAATTCCTCAGCGGAATTGCACAAACTTTCTTGTGGGTGACCCTCTCCCTGCGCCACAGCTGCAGCGGGAGGAGTAATGGGACGAGCGCTTTCCGGCAGTTAAAGACAAAAAAACGGCACGTTTCGCAATTGTTCTCCGAAGCGAGATTACTCCCCCGGGGGCTGAGACGGGTAACCTCTCTGTGCTTCCCTTCGAATTTAAAAGACTGCAGATTAATAAATCATAATCCCCAAGTTACTACGACAACCCAGGACTGTTCCGTCACCTTTTTTGTGTTGGATCTCAAACCTGCGGATCCCAGGAGGATGGGCACATCCAGGCATTTATAAGCTGCGTGGGGAAAAAAAAACACAAAAAAACAAACAGGTGGCATAAACCTCAGCGGGGCCCCTCGCGCAGCTCAGCGCCCAGGCTCCCTCGCTCTACCTCGTGTCAAACATGGGTTTGAAAGGCTCGGGCACCGTATTCCTCTCCTTTTCTTTCTTTCCCACCTCCGTTCCCTTGCTACGCATGTTTAGCTGCCACTGGGAACGCTGCTCCAGGTGTTCATTGACTTGCATGAAGACGGAGTTAAGTTCTCACGCTTCTGTATGCGCTGGCAAAAACCTGACGTGCGAGAATCGATCTGTTGTAGTTAATATGCTCGCAGCATTCTTTCACCTCAGTGATAACCGTCTCCATAAAAAAAGGGCTTTGGAGAAAGAACAATGTCTGTTTTAATGAGGGACTTCCAATGATAGGCTGGGAGAAATTAAGAGCAGATGTAGAAGAATGGACTGAAATGGGAAAAGCGAAAGAGTTGCTCGGAAGCCCGCATGTGCTCGGAGGTGCCGGGCGAAAGTGAGGTGCTGTCGTTTTCAAGGACACTCCGTATCCCTGGGTACTTGTTGAAGAGGAGGAATTTTATTAACCCCAGTGGCTCGGCCTTCCATTTCTTCATCTCGGCGAAGCAAAAACCGTCAAACCATTATATCACGGCATTGCTTTGAATGGTGAGAGCTAATTTGACTGGGGAGAAATTGCTCTACGCGAGGTCAAGATAATGCCACAACAATAGCAGAAATGGGCCATCGTAAAAATAACTGGACGGGTAGAACAAAACTTTTAGAAACGCAAAGTGCTCCATTTTTTCTGGGACAGCATACACCGGCATGACTAGATAGAGTGAGCCCCATTGAGTATAAGAGAAGCAAATGATTATACTCCAAAGTGAAGTGAACGTCTGAAGCTGAGGTACAAAAGTTTTGGTAGTATTTTTAAACTTTTGCAGAGGAGGTGACTTTAAAAACTCCTTGGTTTTAAAGCATCCCTGATAAATTTGTTCCTAAAACTGCCTTATCATGATAATAAGGGTGTCTATACACCAGAGTTTAAGTTGCGTCAGAGAGAACAAATCAATTGATTTAAAGTAGGATGGCGCATTAAAAATAAAAACGTTTACGGAAAGGATGCTCCACTCGAAAGTTTTACGAGTTTACTGTAACGCACTCTGACATCTGTTGACCAATGAGAATTTTAAAGCAGTTTTTCTTTTGGAAAACTATATGCCGTATTCTTGCTCAATTTTTCATCTAACACAGCTCTTTCTACAACCTCAAAACAGACTAGCGGTAAAATGTTTCGGGTCTATTTTCGTCTTGCTTTCCAGTAAAATGAATCTAAACATACTGGAAACTATGTGCTTTTCCTTAAGAAGCTAAACTGTGTAGAAAAAGAAAATT
Organism: Puntigrus tetrazona; assembly: GCF_018831695.1. Classification (NCBI taxonomy): domain Eukaryota; kingdom Metazoa; phylum Chordata; class Actinopteri; order Cypriniformes; family Cyprinidae; genus Puntigrus; species Puntigrus tetrazona. Next base: position 11,904,810 of record NC_056723.1, read on the forward strand.
TGAATATTACCTTTTTTTAAGCATAAATGAAATTTGTTTAAATCAAGAAGCAACACGGCGTTATGTAAAAGAGCAATGATTGAAATTATAGAATATATAAGTATATAAAATATACTACTTCAAATTGTTGGATAATAAAATGCAATATAATATAATTAAGGAATTTAGTTTCTTTTTGAGAAAATCCATACTGCAACATAAAATTACTAAGAAATTTTATCAGCAGACAGACTTTTTCCAAGGTCACTAGACAGAGGTAAACAGTCTTAAAACTTATTTAAACTAATTACTGGTTTTCTAGTCGTTGCCAGTACCGTCTGTGCTTTTCTGCACGTACTAAAACTTCGGCTAGGAGACAGTGCCTTTCCTCATGTCTTTGTCGTACAGGACATGGCAGTATGACAACATCCTGACAACCCCCCTGCTCTTCACGGGCGACACGAGACTCCAGTGATCCACTATAATTAACCCTGGTCCGAGTCCAGCCCAGGTAGAGAGTGAAAGAGCAGAGACTGCCAACGCGTCTGCCAGACGGTCCGCATTCCCCAGCGGTCCTTCTCTGCGCGGGAGACGCTTTGACACTCTCCTCCGCGATAGATTCAGCAGACAGCTCCATTCCAACGTTCTCCATCTGCGGCAGTCATTATTAGATCGTCGGCAGGGTGACTCCCCGGACTGCTCCGTAGTCTCTTTGTGTAACAGGAATCGCACCTTTTAAATAAATAAAGAGCGCGTGAAAGGATTTGACTACTGTTTGAATATCTGACGTGGTATAAAGCCGGGCAGAAAGGAAGACAAAAATGTCCATATCAGAGATGTTCAGCTTCTTTTTCGGGGTGGAGGAGCATGGAAAGGCGCGCAACGAGAAAACAATGACAAGTTAATTATGAAAGACAAAAATGGCGGTGAAAGATTAGTTAGTATTCAAATCCGTTTCTGTGTCTGGGGATGAGAAGTGAGGAAGGCTTAGCAATGCTTAAAGATCTGCAGGCAAAAAACACTTCTTTTTTGCCTTTCAAGTCCTCCCTGTACCAATTCCCTCTGCTTTTTTATTTGATATCATCACTAACATTTATGTCTGGGGATGGACGGAGTCCATAAGCTGCTCATTGTCTTCAGTTTGACCAGGTGCTTGGCACCAAATTGCAGCCGTCACACTGCCAGCAGCGGTTGGCTTCGGCGCAGTTCTGCAAATATATCATTCTCCTCCAGTCCTGTGAGGAGACGCAGAGGAAGAGCACATTACAAACAGGTATAATAAAGAAAAGACAGGCATAATGATTTCTGTCAGCTTGCTACAAACTTCTGGGGTGAGAAGGACTGAAGTTGTACGTATCTCTCACTCAAATTGACCTAAAATCAAACTTAGCTGTTACTGAATATTAAATTAAACATATTTGAACAGAAATAGCCACACGTTGGCTTAAAGTAAGCCACTAATAAGTTAAAGTTCTGCTGTCTGTTTTTGAGGCGCTATCAAAATTTGTGTTTTTGACAATTCTGACCAACCAGGCATAGCAACAGCTCAACCAATGGCATGAGGTTGGGGGTTGGGTTACATGCTCCTCTGACCTATTGCAGGTAGGGGAGTGTTCAGGGAAACTTGTCTGCGACAGTAATTATTTTCAAATCTGTCTTTTATTTGAATATTCCGACCATTCAGACATAGCAACAATTGCTCAATAGCATGAATTAGTGAGCAGTGCTGTCTGCTCATCTGACAAATTAAAGACAGGGAGTGCTTAGAAAAGTTTTTGCAAGTGATTGCTTTTTTTCCAGTTTTGTTTGGTGAAGCTAACCTTACAGAAACTACACTCTTTAGATTTAAAAGCAATAAAAACACATTATTTCTCACTGACTTTTCTATTACACCTAAACAAATACAGATGTTCACCACTGATTTTTTTTTATGCAGCACCAAATATGCAAACATACACCTTCATTCACCCAAGGGACTGAAAAATACAGCCCAGACTCTCTTAGCTCTCTCTGTTCAGCTGCTCTTTTGCTACAGCAGACTCAGCAAATAAGATAAGAGTTCAAAATTCAATTATGTAGCACTAAACAAGATAATAAAACAAATCCTACAGAAAGAACAGTGTGCTTAAGAAGTCAACCGTGTGTCTGCGCTCCGACAGGCAGCTAATTTATTAGCACTACAACTGCTGAAGTTAAATGACAATGTGTTGAGAGGTGACCCATGTGTTGAGAGGAATCACGAGCTTGCATTATTATCTCGGTATTACACCTACCTAATGGAAGAGACTATAATTTTCAAAAGCATATGTAAATATGTTTCTAAACATCTAAAAAGGCTACATTCATCTTTATTTAGTTCAAGTTGTTGTAGCGGCCCTACAATCAACCTATAAATCAAAATAGAAAAACAATATTTTAAATGCATTATTTGTAAAGACTGAATTCCCTTAAAAACACCCCATCCCTAAATCAACCGCAGTAGCAGAAATTAGCCAAAACATAGAGGTTATTACTATTATCTGTGGCAACTTCTCAATCTCACAACTCTGGAGCTCATTTCTGGCCAAGCATCAAGCAAGCTCATTCATGCACATAATACAAGTTTAAGTCAGCTGTGTTTTGATGGTGAATCTTCTAAGATTTGCATTGGTGTTAAGGGTTGAGTTTCTTTGGGACTTCAAATAAAACGATTATGAATGTTGCATTTGTATCTAGCAAGATATTCTTAGAAAAAGTATTACCATCTAAACATAACCATCTTAACTTTGGCTTGTCCCATTTCCTTTTCTTGTCCTTTACCTTGACAATCCCCTACAATAAAAGGGTTCTTCCCAAGCAAGTGCTCAATTAATGAACCAAACTGGTAGAGGCCTTAAAGATACATGGAGGTCAAGGTCTTCTCCAAGAAGTTTCCTTTGATGAGCTCCAACAACCTACAGCTCACCTCCACAGGTAGACATGCGTTACATCGCACATACACTCATGTTCAAGTTGAATGTAATGCTATACACAATTAGAGATTTGGCGCATTGTAAAGAAGATAAGGACAAAAAGAGTGCCAGTGAACTGATTCCGTGTCCATGGCGCTGGGTCAAAAAAGCTTCTGCGTTTAAAAGGAAGGTTATAAATACTCTGTGCACTCTGAGTCAGCTGTGCACAAAATACCCTTCTGTTCCTCCTGTCACCTCCTGGTACCTTCACGCTATGTGGACATATCGGAGCAGCAAGGGAAGGAGGGATGAAGAGAGGGGGAGAGATGAGATGGAATGGGGGGACCAGGGGGTGAGGGATAAATTAGCCAAACCACTTAGGTGATTTCAACTAAAATTAGCCATACTGCCTGTGGGCTCCATCAATTCTCAACTTCCTGAAACTCTGACAAGCATGGGGCAACTTTCTCCCAGCACCCCAGAGAGTTGATACTCCCTCCCCTTTTCTCCTCCCGTTAGTAGAAGATTCTCTCCTACGCGATCAACATCCACTTCTCTCTTAGCATCCTATGATTGAGGATGAACTATTCAGATGTTAATATTTTAGTATAGGAAAGAAGTTCAACAGTTATGGTTTGCGTGGTTTCAGGATGTTTAACCTTCACACTTTTTACAGTAATGCCATAAAAGTAATATTCTTGGTTCCCCAAAATAGTACTTAAGTGGACAATCTAACGTCAGTGACACCTTTCCTGTTGCATCATTCCGAATTTTCTTCATTCTTAAAATCTAAAGAAACTATGAAGAATCTTTTGTATCAAATGTTCTGCATGGAACTATAGATGCCAGATGAGTCATTCAAACGATTAACTTTAATATTTTACTTTAGGAACCAAGTCCAAAAGTTAGTGTTTACATGCCAAAGTGTGTTTGAGAACATTTAACTTCTAGACTCTTAAATAAGGGTCATAAGCAGGGGTTTCCACAATCATGCTGTAGAAGGATTATTTTTGGTTCCCCAAAACAGTTTTTACAAGAACCACATGATCTAAGTGTGAAGAACCTTTTTTTCTACTATGAAAAATCTTTTGTGAATGTCAAAGGTTCTTTTTATGGTTCCAAAGAACCATTGATGCCCAATAAAGAATCTTAATTTTTAAAAGTGTTTCTTATGTCCGAGTCCCTTACTAGAGTGTTCAATCTTGCTCATGTAGGTGCTACCTTTCTGCAGAGTTGAGCTCCAAACCTAAACATTTAAACATTTAAATCTGCTAATCAAGGGATCATTTAGGATCATTAGGAACTTTAGGGGCAGAATTGTGTACTTTTGCTTCTAAAAAAGACATCTTATGGGATTCTGATCCTACTAACACAATTTTATAAGCATATACAAGGCAAATTAGTTGACTAGGTCTTCAGATGAGCCACAGACTACACATTTTCCAGGCCTTCCAGTTGGACAAAGGATGGACATGTTTAAGGATTGCCCTAAAGAAAGACTGTGGTTTCATCTTTCTTGCATAGTTAGGGCTATAACTAGGCTAACTAGTCCTTCATACAACCAAAGAACTAGTCAATTTACAAAACTTATAGTCTTGCACATTACTTGCACCGTCTGCAAAACAGGCCATACCGCTTTACACGGGACGTTCACAAGATTCCCGACATCGGGCCTCCCAGTGGGACAAGGGATGGACATGTTTCATTCAGCCCAAATGGCACAGATGTGCCCATAAACCCGCGTCACAGCCCGTCTCGGAAAAACTCACCACGCTGTATGATTAAGGAAGACAAATGACTGTGAAGAGCTGTTCTCTCTCGCCCTCTGATTCAAAGAGACGGTTGAGTGAAACCACTCTCTCCGAGACTGCACCAATATGTGCCGCTCTGCCTCACATGCTCCCTGCCTCTCTCTCTTTTTCCCAGGTGTTCCTTCCGTCTGTTGACTCACTCGGAGCTCGTGGAACTCAAACCACATGCTTTCACTCTCGTCTTGCCTCTACCAGGTCATTCGACGAAGCAGGTGCCATTTGTCTTCGTACATATTCGTAAGGATTTAATCTAAGACTGAATACCTAATCAAAATAAATGCAGTTTTCAATTTTTTAAAAATAAAGGTTCTATGGTATGAAGATGCTTTAAATAGCGAAACAAACGAACACCTTTTAGAGATGCAAGTTAAAAGAGAAGACAAAATGAATAAAAATAATAAAAATGTATCTCCACACTCCTTCATGGCAATCGTACCTTGATAAAGTCTACTTGTTTGGCTGAAACACATATAATGAGTAAACTGTGTTAAAAAACGTTTTTTGTTTTTTTTTATATACCAAGAACTGAAATCATAAAAACTTATGTAGGGATCCAAAAATGTATCTATCTTTACTTTTAAGACTGTAAATCAACAAAAATCCCTTTTTTCACAACGAGGATGCCTTATTTGGTCTATTATCACATCTGTTGCCAATTTAAACTAGCTTTATTTAAAAAAAAAAAAAAAGTATACTACAAGTTAAAAACAAACATTGTTTTGTCCATGGGATGACAACCCTGTTACCATTATATATTTTTTTTCTTTTAAACAAAGAACATTATAAAACGAATCCAACTAAATTCAAGCAAACTTTAAGTTTAAAACTTTAAGTTTAAATCTCTCATTGCAGTCTTCAGTCTTAAAAAGTCAACCCTGCTACTGAGAATCTGTTACTGTAATCTATAGAACTATTATACCGTACTGTTACTGTAAACATCACATTTACATTTTTTTAACGTAGTCATACACTGCAAATATTTAATTGACATTACTACAGTGTAGAATGTAAAAAAAATTACAAATAAACAAGCACATTGAACCAAAAAAAAGGTATTGTAATACTAAAAACAATTATCTTTTTGAATGGGAAAAGTCACCCATTTGAATAGAATGACTGCTTCCTCCAACATTACCATTTCACAGGGTCATCGCCAATTTAATAGGGGTAGTGCCATCGGAGATGGAGAATGCTGAATCAGATTTAATTTTGCAAGTGTCAATGACCCTAAAAGAAGGTCATTGATAGGTTTGTCCTTGTAGTGTAGCAGACGCTCGCCCTTCAAAATAAAAGAAAACCGGGCGGCATATGGGGCAACGTTTATGCCCACCTGGTTCCCACAGGCGCCCTCTCTCTCTGCCCATACCAAATGGCCAGTTCTAGTCTCTATCTTAACAGACAGGTGGCCAACCTGCCCTGAAAAATTAATTTCACATTTATTGTTAGTGTGTGTCAGGCCTCTCTCTGGACAGCTTGTATAATGGGGTTGTATCCCATATTGTGCCCTATGTAAACCAATTCATCACCAATTCCAGAAAGATAATGATATTTCAGATTAATATTCAAACGCAGGTATAAAATGTAATTAGAAACATGTGTAAGTTGTTCAGTTTAACATGAGCCCAAAAACGGCTGTGGGAAATGTTCGTGTTATTACGCACTCATACGCACATGCTCGAAACGAACTCAAAAAGGCAGAAAATGTGCTGCTTTGACTCGCTTTGACATATAATCAGACACGCGTACATGGGTATAGAAAAAAAGACAAACACTGACAGCTTTGGTTTCCTGCCTGACTGACTAACCAGACCCACAGACCCCAAACAGATGAAGATGAAGACATTTCCGACGCTCAGCTCGAACCAGCCGAGCAGACGAATCTGACCTCTTCCTTAATCGCTTTTAATGAAGACAATGTGAGCGGGCGGTTCCGCTGAGACGGCGCGCGCTTAAGCGGCTCCCTGATCTGAGAACAGCCACAAAAATGAAGCTGATGAATCCTAAATCAGGAATTGTGAATTCTGAATCGCTCTCCTCCCAGCGTACCTTTCCCCTACAGACTCCTATATCCATTTGTCCAATTAATGGGAATATTACTCCAATTAAAATGTCACATTCAACACGAATTTCATGCGAGTTGACGATGGCTTCGTGGGCTTGTTAAATTCTTCAGCGCAGGGAGAACCACTGCCAAAGCCATAATTATAAAACTGCACCGAATAATTTATTTAGACAATTTAGTGTCATTACGTGTGACGGCTTCGTGATAACAAGCCCAAATAAAAACTTCGCACTGTACGACATAGCCAATGGAGTGGATTTTATTTAGATTCAATAAGAGTGAATGTAATTACGGAATCTAAGAGCTGATGTTTGCAATTAAATCAGGAAATATATTTGTTTGGTTATATTGCTCGCCCTGCGCCATGATTCAAAAATGTCTAACGGGGTGAGTGTGAACATCTGCAGGATATTATAAACTCGCGTTTGATTTAATAATCCGGTGACGGTAAAGTCAACACGTAACAGACATTGTACTGTTGAATGAGAGAATGTTGTGAGAGAATACTGGCAGAGAAAAATAAAGTTATTTCAACATGAACTGACGCATGAAAAGTTAAAAACTGGGACCACAATCAATGTATTACAACTGCATTTTTAAGGCTGTTCATGTTGACTTAATACACATTACCATTAAAAAAAATATAGAATCAGATTTTTTTTGGTGGGAATGTATTCCGCATAGGTGCATTAAGTTGGTCAAAAGTGACCGTAAAGACATTTAGAATTACAGTGTTCTTCATTTCAATTAATTTTATTCAAACAAACCTGAATCTTTCCATAAAAATATTCAGCAGCACAACTTTTTATTTAGCTTTTTTTTAGCATAATAAGATGGTGTTTCTTGAGTATCAAGATCACATGAAACTAAAGACTGGAGTAATTGTTATTTTACAGTTATTTTAAATTGCAAATATTTTTCACAATATTTCTGTTGTTACTGTGTTTTTGATTAAATAAATACAGCCTTGGTAAAGAAAAATAGGACCTTTATTTTTCTTTATTTCATTAAGCAATTTAATTACACAGTTTACATTGTACTGTAAAACATAATAATTTAGAAAATATTTATTTAAACTGCATAGTAATTTCATTTCATTTTATTTAATTAGCATAAAAAAGCGAATCCGTACCTAGGTAACTCTATTATTATTATTATTATTATTGTGTCTATTACAAATTAAGTTTAAGTTAGAGCCTTTATTTACTGTGAAAAATGTATTGTTGTTAATATTGTAAAAATTTAAATTATAATGCTATCTGGAAAATATTTACTGGTTCAAATATTTCTTTAGTTTTTTCCATAACAATACTAAAGCCAAATACTTATTTTAGAAAACAAGTCGCAATATTGTGTATAAATTCGATCTTTCTTTTTATTTATAAAATCAATTTGGTATATATATAGAGAGAGAGCAAATAGTATAAATGTAAGAATAAAAAGAGAACAAATTTGATTTCATCTTAGCTCTAATATCATACAAGACGTATACTGTACTAGTGGCTAAGTGAAGATATCTCTATGATTGTGCAGCTGCTTGTCCTTTTATCAGCTCTACCTGTGATGTGAGATCCTCTCCGTATGCCTCTGTACTCCTAAACACCGCTGAGCACCTGTAATTTGTCAGCAGCGGCGTCCAGACAGCCTGCCAGACGTACAGGGGGTCAACCTAAATTAAAACCTTTTGATCGCACCGCTGTTCGACATTAGAAAGCTCGCCGCTGCTTTTCACCAATTACGCAACCGTCAACATCTGTTTGTTCCTCGCCATCTTAGCACTTGGCCCTCGAAGCTGTAACGTTACGCAAGAAAGCCGCCCATCTCAGATCTGGGTCTAAACTAAACATCGCGACTCACCACAAGTAGCGCTAACAATAGCACTGGATGTAGAACCAAACCGAGTCTCGCTGGAACAATAGAGCGACTTTCTATAGTTCCTGCAGGAAGAGAGTTAACTTCAACACGTATGAAAATAGATTTATTTTCCTCGTGACCTCCACTCTCTCCGAGCTCAGGCTGAATTCTTTGCAAATATATGCAGACAAATGTTCCGATCTCTAAGGGGAACATTCTCTGGGAATATCAGAGTGTTTCTTACCTCACATTATATTTCGGGCTTTATCTATTGTTTGTGTCTGACAAGGTGCTCCACTGAATCGGCCGGGCTGTTATATCAAATTCAGTGTAATAACCTCCGGCCTACTTTCGGGAGAAGGAAAAAATGAGAGAGAGACGGAGGAAAGTCGTAAGACAAGGGAGAAGTTACGATGAATAAGAGAGGAGACTTCCAAGGACACACTGGACTTCCTAATGGAGTCTCCAGGAGCGGCGATGCTGGCCCGGAACGAGGTGAAAAGGACAAACATGATTCCTGGCCAGGCGCGAAGGAACTCTGAGGTCAAAGGTCAAGAACATCCCATGCTCGCCTTGCTGCGAGCAAGTAAAGGGAGCATAACTGACTGAAAGCGCTTTATAACTGTAAAGATTTACAGTTTTATTATAAGAGACCAAATCTGCTAACGGTAATAATTCAGCAACAGTTCAGAATAAGTGATTTTTCAGTGTTATTTTCTATTCAGGCAAGCGTCACAACCACTCCTGTTAAAAAAATAAAAAATAAAAAATATTGAATTAAAGAAAGCTGTCAAACATGTCAGTCTTTTAGTAAAATGTAATGTATGTAAGCCATGGAATGAATTTCATTGGGTAAAACACATTTAATGAACTAAGCAAAAGCATTTTAAAAACCTCCAGCATGTTTTGTGATGGAAAAATATCAAATATAGTTAACCACCCTTAAGCATTTTATCACGTCTGTCAAAAACTTAAGCTGGTTGTCGGCTGCAACTAAAAACGGCAATATTACATGCATCAATCGCTTCACTAAATAATTGCTGGCTAAGAAAACAATTATTGTTACCTTACGAGACATCTGTTTTCAAATCCACAACATTTGAATATTTCAACATCGATGTCTGTCAAAAAAAAAATGAAGTGTACAATACATCTGGTAGTATTTACTACCAAAATACACACACGTTTCTTGAAAAACTCTCACTACTGGATGACTGGTCTATGTCACCGCAGTCCAAGAAGGAGAAAATTGTGGCCTGAGTGGCTTCAATAGCTGTCTGTCAAAGACGATAACATGCCTAATACATAACGGACACTAATATATTTTGTTCTTCAGTCCCTGAATTTAACAAGCGATTTTTTTCTTCTCAATTTCTCAGCTGTGCGAAGGGTTAGTTTACACAGAAATTATTACATTAATTACTCGATTTCACGTTGTTTCCGAAGCCGTGAAAAAGCATCTTAAGAAAACAAATTAGCGACGTAACTACCATGTTCAAGATCCAGAAAGTTAGTAAGGACAGCATTAAACTAGTCAGCAGTTCAAACTTAAATTTCGGAAGCTACAAGAATACGTTCTGTGTGCAAAGAAAAGAAAAATATTGACTTAATTTAACAAGTTCTTACATAGAACCTGGACGCGCTATACCTTTAATAAGATTGAGCCACTCATATCACATGGACTATTTAAATGATGTCCTTACTACTTTTCTAGGCCTTGAACATGTGCCTCTGTTTATGGAGGGTCAAAAAGTTCTCAGATTTCACCAAAAATATCCCTATTCGTGTTCGGAAGATGAAGAAATGTCTTACGGGTTTGAAACAACATGAGGGTAATTAATGACAGAATTTAAATTTTTGGGTGAACTAGGACTTTATTGCAATTATCTAAACTTTCCAGCAGAAGACGATGTTACATTTTAAAGCCCTTTGCATATCCATGCCTGTTTAAGAGAGTAGGGTCACAGAGCGAGGGTTTCTTCAAAATTCAGTTGCAACATGACAATATGGGAGTTTTTGACAGTTTTTGTCATCTGCACAGATTACAGCCGTGGTTTGATTGAACGCTGCAGGTTGAGTGCGTAGAAATGCACATGCTGTTGTTTTTGGCGATGGCTGAGGCTCATGGGAGATTTATGACACTTTAGAAATATATAGCTTGTCAAGTGGAGGCACTTTCAACAGAAAATGCTTATTTTCCCTATTAGACCTCTCCAGTGCACTTCAGAAGCACGCGCGCACGCTCGCACATCAATGGACTACATCAAAAGCTGCTCAGAGTAATAGAGTGGCAAATGCTTCAGTACACAGAACTGTAAATGAACACAGACCTGTCTGGATTGAAGTTTAAACAGCTCACATATTTTATACAATTATAGATTTTGATTAAAAATCTGATGAAATAATATGAAACTTTCTGCCTGCACATAACCTGAAAATAATCCGCCATAATAATTCAATCATCTTGAACCTGTAACATAGTAGAAAGTACTGTATATAACAAAGTATATAATGTTTCCTTTTTTCTATCAAATTATAAAAAAGAAACATTATTAATACATACATACATACATAATACTTTAAAGCAGCCTGTATAAAACGTAATTAAAATATTACGCACCGTTAGTTACTTATTAATTTTCACTATATAGAATTTGCTTCAAATCAGTTCAGTTTTTAAGCTTTTAAAATAATAATCTGCTTAAACTGTTAAAAAATATCTATGGACTGCAGACATATGGGTAACGATCCCAAGATGCTTTAGTGCCAAAGTTATAAGTGACACCCAAAATAGAGCTCTGATTAACCCATTTTAAGAAACATTTTAACCAAACTGATGCACTGTATGGTATTTAATTTCAAACTACTTTCTCCTCTTTTGCTGCCATCTTGAGCTTTGGGCCTACGATAATTCCATATGCCTCCATCAAAACAAGCACTCGAGGGCTTTATTGGTAAACCATCAACTTTTAGTTGAAAGTAAAACAAATGACAGACGTTCGGGCCCCTTGGCGTCACAGAGAGCGGGCATCGCAGCAAAGACATGCAGTTCGACAAAAGCCCGGCCAAGCCTGAGCTGGATAGAGGTAAAAGACGCTCCTCCTCAAACGAGCGCATCGTTCTTCAAAAGCCTCCTGCTATTACCGGCGCTTCATCAAGACACTCGAGGGGCCGGTTTACCCCCATCGGGCCGCCTGGAGCTGCCGGCCAGCCCGTGTCCCTGCGAGGAGCTGCCGCGAGGGGAGAGATGGGGCTCGGACCCGATGGGTCCTCCGAGCCGGGTCCGTGCCGCACGGCTGAGGCTCCCGCCAATTCCCAGTCCAACTGTCACTGCTGGCACGGGCCTCCACCCCTTCAAGCACATAATCTGTGCTCGCATGGCTGTTAAAGCCCTCCGCCATCATCGCACAGCCCGTCTCCTCCGCGCACACACGGGACTGCAGAGCATTGTCTGCGACTGTGCGCTTCTGTCATCAGATATGAAAGGAAACAAAAGAACTCTACAGTGTTTCTTGTTTCTTGATCTGTAACAGGAAAACTTTGGTGCATTTGTCGTCCCACAATTCAAACCGCACAAGAGCGCCGATTCTAAAAATAGAGCGCTTGCATAGAATATTCTTATGTTATTACAAATAATAGATAAGGAAGACCGCACCCATGCAGATGTGAGTGGAAAGCACGTAATTTGCTTGAAAAATGTTGACAGGATTGAGGAATACTGCAATCAAATTCTTTAAAGAGTCAAACGCGCTGTCAGTCCGTAGGTATTTCACCACTAATTTCCTATTTTATTAAAGTGTCATTTACATTACATTTATTTGGGTGAAATTCTGTCATCTGAAACCAAACAATCTGGACTTTCGCTTTACAGCGAAATTGCTCAAGTAGGTTTGCAATGTTGACCGGCGGAAACCTGCTTGGTCTGACAGTAATTTCTGCATGAGATTCAATATTGACAATGGAAATATCGCGCATTTCGATTGTAATGTTTTGCTAATATTGCACATTTTTACAGTCAAATAAAAACAAAGCATTTCACACAACTACTTGCGATGCACTGAAATATATTTGATTACCAAAAAACTAAAACAAAATTCAAGGTATATAAAGTCAAAAAGATCTAATGATACTAATCCAAAAAAATGATAAATTGGTAATTGAACTTGGTATGGAATTCAGGGTGTCTGTTATAACCAGTCAATTTAACCAATTTTGCTGCACCACCACTGATATGTTAGGTGTGACAACTAATAATTCCATAATAACAGTTCCATAATTCTATGCTTCCTTCCATAACTACACAGAAAAGCCTCGTAAAAAGTCACTTTCAATTTAGCAGTAGAGCCTAGAGTGACTTTTCTGCCTATTTCTTAACCAGAACCTAAACCAATAGCAAACAGTAAACATATTTAATTTTGCAAACAATAATACATTTGATCACTGAATTATTAAAAGTTAGCATTACTATTTTCACTTCCGCCCCACCGCCACTTGTAAGCAGTAAATGCATTGAGATGCAATTAAGATTTTAAAGCTCACAATTTGCCATTATAATGCAGAAAAATATCAACTGTAAATACTGATAGAACTCAATGTTAAGAAAATCATTCCAAAATGGTTCTTGACAGCCGACATCAACCTCCATCAGAACCAGATCCGAAACAAAACAATTCAATCTACTTTCTCACAAACACCCTCAAAACTTTGTAAAGATGGCAGTAAATGTCTTACACGGTATCCTCCGCATCAATCTCAGGACACATGGAAGACTTCCCACTGCCATCCTTCTCTCCACATCTTCCAGTGACAAAGCGTTAATGTCGAGAGCATCCAGGTGAAAGCGTGGTGCGTGTCACAGAGCGAAAAATGGCTGAGCTCGCCATGCTCAGCCGTCTCCTTTAATTGGGTAAAACAAAGTAATTTGAGTGCAGCACAGGGGGGCGTGAGGGGCTAAATGACAGGACAGAAGGTCAACGCTTCTCCCTTACTCCACCAAGCGTCATCCACCAACACGCCCAGCATGATTTTGAGTTAATATTGAGATCTATTATCCAGCAAGCCTCCGCCATCTGCCCCACACGTGCGTCCCGGCTCAGGCAATCAACTGTACGTGCTGTGAGAGACAGGGCTACAGTGCATTTTTCAGCTACTGTAAGCGTGCAGTGCATTATGGGTCTTTCTGTTGTCATGTGGTTTAGTCGTGAAACTGCACTGCATCTTCTGTTGCGATGCGACAGCGGTGATTTCTCACTTAAGTCTTGGATTACGTAGCCTAAACACAATAAATAAAAGCACAAACAAACAAAAGCATGCGTTAAAGGATCTCAAGGGCTGAACGGTAAGAAACAAGAATCAGGAATAATTGGGTTTTAACGTTACTGTGATGCATTAATACATAGATCATTTACATTTACGTGAAACCATTAAAAAATGTGTTCTGCCCCCGTTTTTATAGGAGATATTTCACATTGCAAAACACACTGACAAAGAAACGCTCTCACGCTTATCATGTAACAACGGAGTAACAAGCTATTTGCGGCAAAAAGACAATCGAGTGGTTTTCAAGGAACCCTTCCAAGAGCGTTCAGCAGAGGGTCAGGAAGAACAACGGCAGATCCTTTAGGGAGGTCACGCTGGTGTTTCGACAAAGTATGAAGATTACACCACTGTGAGATAACCAGAGCAGTGCCTCAGGTGCACACACACACTGAACACACTGGTTTCAACACAGAGCTATTTCCACATTCCTCTGGCCGCTGGCCTGCTCAGATGTTTCAACAAAGCAGCTGTGGTTTTCAATGAAAGGAAGAAATAACAGAGAAAGAAAAATGTTTAGGGGACTTACTTCAAACAGATGAATACTTCACATACCAAGTCTGCCACCACGCACATCAAAGCTACTCAAATTGAATATTTCATTCTGTAATATACGTCGAAATTACCTGTAAATGCAGTGTAAGCTTATTGAATTACAAAAGAACGTAGCATCTCTCTTACCTCATCTGCTTCAGTTAGAAACAAGATGCATATTGCTCATTGCACAGGGTTAAAATTTGAACAACGCATAAAACCTGAAATCCCATTTCTTGTTAAAGTGTGCTGAGGTGATCTGACAATGCTTGTCTGGTTAGAGATAAAACAGGCTGAGCAATTAAAAAAGGCAGATTTACACTACAGATTAACCAAGGTGCTAGAATATCACGTTTGGGGTAAAGACTTTTGACTTGGGCGAGTAAGTAAAAAACCAAACGCGCTAACAACCACATAGCAACAAGCTAAAAAAACATTCTTAACTCTTTAACCACTGCATATCAATGCCTTTCTCAAAACCTTGCAGAAGGCAAGTTACAGCTAATGCACTTTGCAGCTACTACAAATGACTGCCTGGGTATGTTGTTTTTCTCCCAGGTGCGGCACATTCTCACATCAGGAGATGTGCAACGCTTTGGGCTATGTTGGCACAACCTTCCTGGGAATAATCCTTTAATGTGTCCCATGAATTTGCATGAAGCGTTGGGGGAAGGGGGGTTGCCGCTCACCTATAAGCAAGTGTGTACCACAGGGCTCTGTGCTAGGCCCAATGCCTTTAGGGCTCAATCAGGTGTTATATGTCTGTTTTAGGACACTGCCATCAATCTCCCCCTGTCCATTCGCTCTCCCACATGGGATCAAATCACCACCCTCAAGTACGTACTTAAGCATTGCGTCCCAGCTGCCAGCTTTTGTGCTCTGACGGTACGTATTTGTCAGTTCTTTGTTACATCCAGCTTTGGTTTCCTGCCTGCGCACTCTCTGCAGAACAAATTGGTAGTAAAGCTCATATTAGAAGGATGGTGTAAATGTGCCATCTTATTCAATCTGTTTCAAAGGAAGTTTTAACAGAGGCGACAGCGCAAATGAGCTAATTGACATTTTCAGTTTTTCCACATGTAACCTTCACCCTGCGGATTTCTGCATGTGTGTTAACTGCTTACAACTCAGAGCAACGGTTGGCTTCCAACTTAGTCATCTTATTCATCAAAACAACTGCCAACAATCTGAATTAAAAAAAAAAAAAGTCTAAACTATTCAAAATATGTATGCCACAGAATACGGAATAATCTGCTATTTTGCATGACCAGACGCTAGTCATGCTTGGCACATTTACATGCTGCATTTATGACTCATTAGCTTTATTGAAGGCAGGGGTACAACAAGTAATTCAGTCATCTTGACAGACTTGAAGCATCGCGAAAACAACTGTGCTACGCGTTTTTGTTCACCGAGGTGTTCTTTTTATTAGTTTTTCCTCTTCAGAACTGAGTGATAGAGCACGCGGCAGTGAACATTAAGCCTCGGGCCACAAGGAGGGTGAAAGTGAGTGGGGAACCTATGTTGACACCTCGCTGGCTCCGTTAATCCGACCTGTGAGTGATGGCTGGGAGTTTGAAAGGCACTTTGTCCAATTAGAACCGTGCAGCAAATTTCCACCTGGCCCTGACAGAGATGAAGTGGCTCTTTTGAGAAGACACGGTGGCTTCCAGCCAGGTAAGAGAGAAGTCCAAAAGGTTCTAGTCCAGCTAGCAATTAACAAACCTCCACTGGACAACCCCCTAAATGCAAATTGAAATATAATGAGAATTCTCGCTATCAATTAAAACCAAAGAATGTCATTCACCTTGGCACCTTTCAAAAGCAGACGAACCGCCGTGTGCTGTGTTAACACCACAGCGAAGGGTCAATCACTGTCACAGGGAAAGAAGCAGCAGAACAGTGTGCAGCAAATGGACTCCCGCCGATACAAATGACAGCTGTGTCTAATAAATAGCACGGCACATGATAATTTAAACTCTACCAATTTTCTTAAAGTGTATCCGCAGACCACAGGTGTAATTTCAACCGTACAAATGTGAAAAATCAAACATTCATTCAGCTCATTCCTTCAGCGTCGTAGCAGTGGTGCCATTAAACTACTTTAGACAGGCCAACTTTCCTGCGACTACTTCGTGTCAGCGTTGTCATGCACATCACGTGTGACAATCATTCCCTAAATTAGCCTTATATTTGAAGCCAATTTCAAAAAGAGAAAAATTCACCCCAAAAACTCTTTCATGATGGTCGGCCGCTAGACATTCAAGAACTAATTACACGTTATTGCACTGATGTCCAACCTGCACCTTTTTCGAAAAGGTAAAGATTATAAGTGAATAATGACTTACATTTTTATCAAGCAATGACTTTAAAGACTCAGCATAGTAGTAAAATTTAATTTCATTGATTTTTTGTTGTTTTTGCTTGATATGCCGTAGTCATTATGAAATGTCATCGAATGGGGAAGATCTATTTGTAGAAATTATTTTATATTCCAAAGAACAAAAAACTGCCTACGGGTTTATAGGGTGAATAAATGAATGACTGATTTTTCGTATATGGTGTATTCATTTACGGAAATCACAAAGGCTTGTGCTGCCAAGATGGAAAAGCAGATGATTTGATAAACAAATCCACAAAGTATCTTGCTGTTTGAGCAGATGCATATCAAGATTAGTCAAATTTGCGTTCAGATCAGTGTAACACAACCTTTACCATCCCGCAGACGAGTTTCAGAAAGTGTTGGAGAATTTCCCTCAAACACATTGGCACCACTGTCCTCCAACTTTTTCTTCGTTAAAATGCAATCAATCGCTATACGTCTGCCAGCCATGTGGCACAAACTTCAATCTTTTAATTTGAAATTAATGCACCAATTATAATGGGGTCTCGGAAAGGAATAATTTCACATTTCAAAATCCTTGAACATTAACTGATGGCTTCCATCTTCCCATTTCTGTACGTCTATTTCTGTCTGTCACGTAAAAATAGGGTTTTAATAACCTGACATGGGGTTAATTATTGCATCCCGGGCACCACATTAGGAAAATAAAGCGGTAAAACACTGATCGATAAGGCTGATAAACTTTGGCCTGAAGATGGAGGGACGTGATTGGTGCAGCAAACATGACAGCGGGAGAGCCCTGTTCTCCATCACTGCCAGACTCCAGTGGAAACGGCGTTCTCCATCACAGCTCCATCAATTCCGCACATTCACAAGCTGAGATTAACTATTCATTACGTAAAAGAGAAATCTCATCTTCTGTTTATGACATCACATGAAAAAAGACTGGGTCACAAGTTAACGATCCAAAGTTTCCAACAGTCTCGCGGACATTGTAAATCAGAATTATTCAGTGGCCGAAGGAAAGTGCACAGTCTGTTCGATTACGCGTTGCATCATTAAGTGAATTCAAATAATACTAATAAATGACACACTTAAAGGGGCGGTTCACCCAAAAAGTAAAACTCTCCCTCAAGTTGTCTCAAACATGAATGAGTTTCTTTACACTGTTAAAAACAAAAGGTGACATATTGAAGAATGTGGGTAACCAAACGGTTGCTGATAGCCTTTGACCTCTGAATTCAGTAGAGACCTTTAACCTTATTTTGTGTTTAGCAGTAAAAAAAGGCTTAAAAAAAGGCTTAAAAAATACAAAACAATGTTTTTATTCAGCATGTAAAAAGTAAATAAATGCTATAATTATTCAATAAATAAATACAACAAAAGTCAGCCTTTCTACAGTATTACTGAACAAAGTACTACTATTGCTTAATTGATTAAAACTATGAAAAAACAGGAATTAGTGTCTATTACAAAAATCATGAATGATCACATAATTTTTTTTATGTTTATATCTAGAAAATGTCATCCTACGGCTTGTAATGACTTGACAGTTTAATTGAAAATCTGCTTAAATCAGTGTTGCTGGATTTAAACAAAACTTTAAAATACACTTTATTGCATATTAAATAAAGGGGCATTCTCACTATCATGCAAGCTTTTTATGTATAGCACCAAAATGTGGAAGTCCCGGTATTGCAGACTGAGATTCTGGCATCATGACAACCCTTAATTATTCAAATTAAACTGATAAATGAACAGAAGTGCGCATGGCTTAATTTAACATAATTTAATAAGTACCTAAAAGGATAATGGTAGCATAAATTGTGAAATCTCAGCCTGAGAGAGTTAAGCTGAAGGTCAGGAAGGACAAACCAAGTCCTCGGCGAAACCTTGTCCCCTCCCAACCACTGTAAGACATTTAAATAAGAATGAACTAATGGATTCACATCCAATGTGACTCAACATGATTAATAGTTATGGGCATTGTTTAACCACTCTGGTCCACTGGTTCACTGTAATTGGTGAACAAAAAAAAACTAGAGAGTGGGTCTCTGATATTAATAATTAGCTGGCTGAATCGTCACAGGAAGAACCGAGTCTGTCCAAGCCTGCACGATTTTAATCAAAGACTGAAAATAGGAGCTGATTATAATCTGCATTGAGAAGTCACCGGGGGTGTTTGAAGAATACGACATGCCCGGATGTGAGGATAATTTGATTAAGAGCTTGCCGCACCTGAAGGGACAGAATTTCTGTCTCTTTTTAACTCTATTTACTGGATTAGGCACCGCTTCTTAATCATATATGAATAATCAAGTACACTGACTGACACTAATTCAAAATGTGGCTTATCTTTTTGATCAGCCCGATTTTTATTTGTTAGGGGACCCGAAATTGTTTTAACAGGGGAAGGATGAGCAGTCACTTAACTTAGTCATCTGAACGCGTGTTAAAATGAGTCAAAATCAATTATACGCCGAAATGGCTGAATAAATGAAAATTACATGCATGAAACACGTCTGGGGCTGTAAGACCTAAAAATTAAATTTGATACGAGCGAGTGAAGAATAGGTGTTTGCGTAATGTATGAGACAAAGAGATACTATGGGGGGGGAAAAAGAGTAAGCTGCACACACAGCACGCACACACACACACACACACACACACACACACACACATGAGAATCACAAGCCAGACGTCGTGACTTCAATGACTCGGAATTCATGGCAAATACATGCACAGAAAACACTGAGCCAAGACTACTTTAGCATGTCCCTCCTGCGTCTCAATACTTGCTTTTATAAACATGGTAAACACATCACGTAAGGGAACATTTTAAGATGAAAAGCAGACAATATTACACAACTTCCACAATGGAAACAAAGCATTTTCTTGTTGTCCATGCACAAATTTGGCTCATTTTAAGTCTGGCTTACGCTCAAAGTCCTAACCTCTAAAAAGAAAGAAACTGTTTAAGTATTAGCTTTCTATGATATTTGCCTCTTACGTTTTACATTCCTGCCAGGTTTCAAGTTCTTTAAAGTTATTGGGAAAAGGCAATGCTTTACTGATACAATTTAACTATATAAGAAGTATGGATGACAACTATTCATAACTATTCCTACATTAATCAATGACTCAAACCAGTGACTAAAAACATGAAACCATTTTTCTGTAAATTACAATTTAACAACATACTTCTATTCAATTTAACAATAAAGCATACTTACATAAACTTGCACATTTTGAAAAACGCAAAAAAACACTGATGAAACCATATCTATTAAAACATTTATAAAACCATTCTTAAATAAATCGTTACAATCACTTCAACGAGTACAACTATTTGTGATTTTTTTTTTTTACTCAATCAATCAACTCAACAAATAAAACATTCATAAAATTGTCTTAAAATTGTCATAAAATTGTCTGCATAAATTACCGTCGCAAATTAAGCAAACTATAAAACCATTAAAAAATATCCTACAAAACAGTTTGGTGAACTATTTCTACAAGACAAAAAAAACGAACTTCAACTGTCTAACTTCAACATTTTTACATTTCGGGCAGAGTTCTTAGTGCTACTGCAAAAATCCAAAACCGTACAAAAAGATCATTTCTAAAACTATTTATAAATAATTCTCTTTAAAACAGCTAGAGATTGTTTCAACTGTTTAAAATAATCAGATGTTACAATGTGATCTCTAGTCATACTCTGAGGCGAGACTATGTTTTTCTTTCTGGACGCTTTCGAGTTTGCTTTACATTGACGTTAAAAGCAGTCTGCAGCACTTTAGCTTCATTATCATGAGTTGTTCGGGCCTACAGAAATCCCCCAGAGAAATCCTGTCGACCTTGGTCATCCCCTGCGTCTCCCATGAGGCCCCAAAGGAGAGGCCCATTTCCGTCCCCACTACACCACTACACCAGAGGCCTAGTTAGGTCACAGTCCCACCCCACAACAGTAAATTTAGACCTCTTTAAAGGCTTCCCATAATGCATCTGGAGTGCATTAATTCATTACTATTTAAACTGCCCATCTCAGATATTAACTTCTGTAAATGGGACGTAGATCTGAGACGTCCCCCGCCGCTGGAGATGTTGCATCAAAATCTGGTTCTTGTCACCAGCGGAGGGCATATTTGCCAGCCCCAGTTCGGCCACTGGTGGCTTTAACTCCAAAATAAGCTCTCCCATCAGAGCAAAACTTTTAGTTCAAAGAGGATAAACTTTGTCTAATTTGGACGCCATCACATTAATTATCCATGAAATATCAATATGGGAGATGTGGGACACTTCTTACTTCTAGTAAACTTCAAATGCAGTTTAAAATCGTAAGATTTAAGCTACCTTGGGTAGCGCTTATTCGAAACGCTTGCCAAATGTTTCTCGCACCGTATGCAAAACTTTTCGACTTTTCGAGACCTACTTTCCTGGAAAGCATGAGAACTTTAACTGGAATGAAATTAATGTTGTCGCGTACAAAAATGTAATGGTTTTGCTACGGAGTAGATTAACAGGAAAGCAAAAGAATCACATAGAAGGTATTGTTGTTCTTTGAGACATAATTTCAAAACTGCTTATTCAAATATAATATACGTCTTTAATATACGTTTAGCCATAAAACAAACACTGGGCCTCATTAAAAAATGAAGCAAACACAAAAATGTAATTAAATCATTCTTAAATATATGCTTTTATATATATATATATATATATATATATATATATATATATATATATATATATATATATATACACAGTATATATTTTATATATCACTTAACTAAATTCAGTACCAATCATTGCAATTTTTTTCAGTACAAATCAATTCAGTGAGACTAACTAAAATGTAAAACAAGAATCAATTAATTAATCAATCGACTAAAGCCAATCAAAAAAAACTATTTGTATGACATACAAACCATCACAGTTAATTCAGTTACTCAGATTAAAACCCTTTGGAAATTGGCAATAAATTCAACAACTAAATGATTAATATTAAAACTATCAAAACTATTCTTATATAGTTTTTTAACTGATGAGCACAAATATTGACGCAACCCTTTTATGTAAATCGCAATTCAACAATTAAAATTATATGTGAATCTACTGGAACTGTTAAAGGAACACTCCATTTTTATTGGAAATAGGCTCACTTTCCAACTCCCCCAGAGTTAAATTGAGTTTGAGTATCGTTTCTGAATCCATTCAGTACTTTTAGCATAGCTTAGCATAAATCATTGAATCCAATTAGACCGGTAGCATCATGTTCAAAAACGACCAAAGAGTTTAGATATTTTTTCTATTGTGAAACTTGACTCTTCTGTAGTTATATCATGTACTAAGACTGGCAGAAAATGAAAAGTTGTGATTTTCTAGGCCGATATGACCAGGAATTAAACCAGTGTAATAATCCAGGAATGTGATGCTACCGGTCTAATTGGATTCAATGATCTATGCTAAGATATGCTAAGAGTACTATCTTAAAATCCGGAGATCATCTGAATGGATTCAAAAACGGTAAAACTCTATTTATTAACTCTGGGGGAGTTGGAGAATGAGCCTATTTCCAAAAATAGTGTAGTGTTCCTTTAATCAACCAACATGTAAAACATACTTGCATAAACTTAAACTTAACTTAAATCGACCCAATTCATTAAGCTAAAATGATTAAAAATTCAAATACGACTATTATAAAAAAACTACACAGTTCTCATTCACTTTGAATAGTTTGTAACGTTTTTCAATGGCTGTACGAAATTTTTGCGAGCATAACTATAAAGCACTTTTGTGTAAATCATTGATCTACGAAACACGCATAAAATTCTCAAATCAATTCAATGCCAAAAATCACTGATGAAACCATTCTATGTGAACCTACATTTTTGCACGGAAGTAAAACTATTCACAAAACCCTGTGTTAAACAGCAACCGATTTTATACAGCAATTTATGCAAAATTGGCTTTGCAAGCTATTTATGCAAATGTGTTGTCCTTGCATTTCAAATCACAATCCCTACACATTATATTGAATCAAATGTCACTAAAGCGCATATGCAGGACCAAAGATGAAATATAAAAACTCGTGAACCAGCTACATAACATTTCAACTTGACTTCCCTTAAAGCTGTTAATAAGATTAAATGACATTCAAGCACGACACTAGAACTGAAAGTCTCGTGATATCTACATATTGACGATAACTTTACTCCAAAGGTGATTTTATAATGTCTGACTAGTCAGACTCTAGTGGACTTTGAGTTGTGGCGTACAGCAATAATTTCATGTGGAAACGCTGAGACCGGTTTCAGGGCTTCTAAGAGATATTGATCGTTCCCAGCTTCAACGTGTTGTTCTGCCCTGTTTATCTAATATAGACCGCATCAGCGATCACTCTCTTAAACCAGTAGAGCACTTAGCCAGAATCTCACGTCTCTTTAGAGGAAAGGCGCTTTGGAAAGTTAACCGATTGTTTATGGTGGATCACACACGAAATACGTTAAATGACACAGCTTAACCTTTGAGCAAACACATCGTACAAACACCCGTCTTAAACCATAGCATAGTGTGATACATCACACCTCTGATGATCAAAAACAAGAAGGGGAGGGAGGCATCATTATGTCAGGAGGAAAGGCTGCCAAACAGTGATCCTCATTTTGGGTTCTTCACTCCAGGATGCTGGCCTGGCTTCCGCTTGGCATCGCAAAACAGCTTGGCTTTGCGCAACCAAGTTGGAGTTTTCAGCTGATCTAAGACTAGTCGACAGTTTTTGGATGGCTCTTAGATATCTCAAGAAATGTCTGGGTCATATAAACAAAAATCAAAGAAACAATGTGTATTACAAATTCTTAATTAAGAACATTTGTCTGTAATATTTTTATTACCATAATTGAAAAAGTACTGTAATTTACAGTATTGTTTATTACTGTAAACATTAAAATTTGTGATTAATTTTGCAATCATTATTATGTCATTTGGTTTCAAAATCGATTTCTAAATATTTACTTTAAAGATTACTACTTAGTTTTACATTTTAATGAAAATGTTCATTTATATTAAGAAAGTTTTTGTTTACATTACAGCACTAAAAATAAGCTAATTTGATCAAATACTTTCAAATAAACTGACTGAAATGTAGCTATTGCGGTTTAACTATTTTTGAAGCGCGAATGTTTCTGTGCCCACTCGTGGTAAGAGCACGACAAACAGCGATTATTAAATCAACGTTGATAAAGAAACGGCTACGGAAAGACGTGGGCAAGTGACGACACGGTGTCCGTTTCTGAGCCAGCGCTTTGTCACACAATGACCGTTCTCGGCGCTTCAGATCAAGATCGGCGAACGCAACTGCTTCCAGATAAGCACAAAAGGGTGAGTTCCTCCGTGCGGCTGCTGAAGCCGAGGGAAATCCTAATCCCTGCTATTTGAGAACGTCAGCGGCTCCTGAAAGCACGGCTGTCGTGGGCTTCGGGAGAGTTTTTTGGTACAGAAACCTTGTTTGGAGGCCTCCACTCCTCTACGGCCCATCCGTCTTCTGTCATCGCTGGGTAAACACGCTCCACGGCTCGCTGTAAAACAGCGTTAACAGTCCGCAGACCAGAGCCAGTGACTGGAGCCCGCACCATGCTGGGGTTTTCAGCAGCGCGTTGCTGACCGGCCAACAAAAACAACTGCCACGGCCAGACTAACATTAAGAGGTGTCTGCTCCATTAAAAGCAGCGTGTTACTGCGTATCTGTATCCAGACTGAAGCAAGCCAGCTTGTTAAAGCAATAGTTACATCCAAAGTAAAAATCCTGTCATTGTTTACTCATTCTAATGTTGTTCGGTAGCTGAGAAACAAAACAATATTATAATATGCACACTTTGAGCACTTTCAGAGGTCGATAAGTGCAGCCAGAGTTTTTCATATAATAAAGTAAATATATCAAATTAAAATGTGCGAGAGGAAAGTTTTTTTATTGCATGTATATTTTCTTAAAAACAGTAAAAATAAATACATTTAAAAAGTACTTACTGTTTTCATTGTTTTTACTTACATAAATCAATTTTATTGAATTATTCATTGATTAATTATTAACTTTTATCACTGGGATTTATTATAAATGCTTTAATTCATACGTGTAATGCAGAAATACTGCATTACGTTAACAGGAATTCAAGAAACATTGTCAGTAACGTGACTTCCAAAACAAATGGCAGTAAAAATAATATTTATTATTATTTACCTTTTTAAAAATTCCAATTTTCATCCATTTTATTTAAAAATAATTTAATACAATTTTATTTAATAAAAAATGTAATAACCCTTAAGTAACCCTTTGACTACTTTTATTATCATTTTACATTATTTTTAAGCTTAAATATTTTTAAGCAGTGCATATTATCACCGTAATAGCATCAAAGACATCGGCACACACAAAAAAGACTAAATTTTGAAAAAATTATAAATTGATCTGTCAACTTAAAGAGAGCAAATTAAGAAAAAATAACATTTACAAAGCACAATCTTTATAATAAGCTCAGTAAACTGCTGTCAGATCGATTAATCATGATTAATCGCATTCAAAATAAATGTTTATGTTTACATAATATATGTGTGTGTGTGTGTGTGTATTAATATGTATAAGTACACAAACATACATTTAACTATTAAACAAATATTTGTAATATATATTTGTATTTAATGTAAACACAAACCGATTAATCGCGATTAATTGATTTGTCAACACTATTTTAAAATTATATTTATTTATTAATGCATTTATATTTATGTATATTTAACAGTCGGTTGTTTAATTTTGCAAACATGTCGCTGTCTAAATGTGCCTGTATTCATTAAATAAATATGTGCATAAATAAAATAAAACGAGAGGTCCCTCAAAATGAGAACAACCTTTGTGGGAGACCTATTCCTCTAAACACCAGACAGGGTGTGATCACGTAGAATGTGCTAAAGTGAACAGGTTAAGTCGGAGAACTAGGAGCGCTAGGACGTTAAACACAGGTGTCACCGCATAATATCTGTTAGGCTAATTGCGGGGTTTGAATAAAAGGGCTCAGCTTGGCTCATTCAGCCGCTAAAATATCCCCCCTGCTGGAAAGAGTCAATCAGCACACCGCCAGGTGACAGATTTCACCATCACACTCTGACACCGAGGCTGGGAGCAAGCAAAATATTGTTGTCTGCCATGCCAACTAATAAGTAATTATAGTCTAGTCCTTCACAGATGGCAGACCCCACAGTCATTCCGCCTGTCTTCCAATAAAGGAGAAATTAAGTTAAGGCGCCGCTCTGCACATGTGCATCCACAGCGCCAACAAACCCCAGTCTAAACAGACCTGAGAGTCAACTGGAAGGAGCCTATTAAAACAAGCTCATGACACTGCAAATCTACTCAACGTGATTGATGCAAAGCCTCCGATTCCTGCGCGCACGTGGAACTGCGGAGGTGGAAGGAAGAGCAGCGCTTGGACTTACTCCAGTCTGAACGACCTAAGAAGATGCGTCTTCCAAGGGTTTGTAATTAAGCTTACGCTGCCATTCAAAGCCTGGAATAAGTCAGACTTTTCTTGTGTTTTTGGAAGAATTCTCCCGCTCACCGACGCGTGTTTTACTTGATTATAAATATAGAATAAAAAAAACGTATTACCGTAATATTAGTTTTCTGTTTGAATGCCCTTTTTGTCAGCGTCGTTACTCTGTTATACTCCGTTAGATTAAATAACGCTTTAATAAAGATTAAATAATATTACAAAAGACGCACTGTGAATCAATCCTTTCAATTCAAAGAATCCTGCAAAAAGTAAAGACGTTTCCGTAAAAATAAGAGCAACGTTGAGCAAAAGCTTTTATTACCGAAATAAGAAATTTCAAATTTTAATTCGGAGGTTTTGGAATTCCCGTAATTCAAAAAGAAGACTCCCATTACAGGCTTTTAAAATGAATAACGGTCAGAAATCATTAGCAACTTGCTGTTTTTCAAAGCTTTGAAATATTATCTGCACCCTTGTTCAGATTTTAAATGTATCACGTGCTCTATATATTTCTTCTGCTCATACTAAGGAGCTTTTATGTTGTTTTGTCCCATTTTGTCTTAACAGATGAGTCACTGAGCTCTCGTTATATGGATAAAGGCTAGATACTGTGGAACTGGCACGGAAGAGAAGAAACTGTTGAATAAAGTTATTACTTTTGCTTTCTTCTTTGTAAAATTATGTCAAGCGGACTATTTAACAATGTCTTAATTGACTTTCCAGGCCTTGAACATCTCGGATGCGTTGAGAGCTCTCGGATTTCATCAAAAATATCTTCATTTGTGTTTTGAAGATGAACATAGGTTTTAATTAATGACAGAATTTTCGTTTTCGGTTGAACCGTCCCTTTAAGAAACTTCGATTTTCGCTCTACACCTTTTTAAAAATAGCCAAAAACAGAGCTTTTTTTTTTTCACTCCGGAGGAAGCCGAATGCAGTAATAACACACTCTCTGAATGATTTAAGCATTTGTGTGCTTGCCTGTCTGACCCTCTGTTATCCTTCAAGAACCTCCTTTAAAGAAGATGTCAAGTGTCAACACTCAGGGTTAAAACAGCATGTGCCGCTCTTCAGCTTTGCCTTTTGATTACTGGGAGGTCAAATGTGAAGTTTGACCCGCTCTGAGTTCTTCTGTGGATGAGGACAAGCACAGGTAAAAATAATAACAGACAAAAACGTGGTTTGGTCAAAGGCCATGTGTGGGCATGGTGTAAAAAAAAACCAAAAGGGTACATTTGTTTCTTACTAAAAGTCTTTGCATCCAGATGTTGGTTTCTGTGGACAAGGCTAAGTGTACTGTCTGAACAACGCACTATAATTTGGAGAATACTTCAGATGTTTGACAAAAAAACTAAGCCACAATGGCTGATTGTTTACTTTTTCGTTGTTAAATCATTTTATATATGTGCAATAAACCAAGAAATATAAACGTGCCTGAAATAAGACTACATACCACGATTTGGTAAATGTAAAGAAATATTAATAACAGCAAAAAAATGAATTAAATATAAAGTAAATTAAAAAAGGAGAAAAAGTTTTATTAGTAAATTAAAATTTAAATGTAAAAAATATATATATATATATATATATATATATATATATATATATATATATATATATATATATATATATATATTTTTTATTTTATTTTTTTTTCATTTGGATTTATAAAAAAAAAAAGTATAATTATAAATACTGAATTTTGCATACAACTAATGCACCACTTAAACAGTGTTTATTATAAAAAAATATAACACAGGCATTTACTGAAAGAGAAACACATTGAGTGTGGATTCCTGAGATGTAATAATATGCACATATCATTTTTTGTGCAAAAAATGAGTCCACTGGATGACATTCAGGTCAACTGATACATTTATTACATAAAAATGACAGGTTATAAGCTATAAAGATACCAAAAATATAAATGCAACCTTACATCCAAGTACCATTTCACATAGTCTTTTGACAAAACTGATACGTTTCATTAATACAGGAGGCAGAAAAAGTTATTTGGTTTGAATATGCCATTAATATTTGATCTAAATTAGCCCAATGAATGACATTTAGGTCAAACAATAAGTTTGCTACATAAACTGTGAAAAATGTGCCAAAAATACGAATCGGAGCTAAAAAAAACAAAGCAGCATAGACGTTCTTAATAAGAGTTGGTACGTTCTGGAATAATAACCCTCTCTCAACTCGAAGGCATAAAAGACAAATTTCAATTAAAAGAAACAGTTGCTATAATTTTCTTCATAAATCTAAGCGGTCATCCTGACTCTTCCAAGAGCCTCTTTTCACTTGAGATCAAAGCAACGCGGTTTGCTTCGTTTCATAGATGCGCTGAAAGTGGTTAATTCATCCGTGTGCTGAGATTGCCTCCGACACCCACAATCACAGCCAATGCAGCCGAAGCTAAATAAACTCACTGACACGCCACAAGCCAAACCGCAAACTGCTTGTGGTTAACTAATAATAAAGCAGTTTCGCATGTGGCGTCCTACTGTGCGTAATTATGAGATCCGACTAAACCGCGATTCTAAGTGTTTAAGCGGCCAAAATATGATTAACAGTCACAGCTGCTAAAACGTGTGCTCGAGTGTCACATTTATATTTACTTAGTCTTAAAAAGAAGCGATTATAATGCGCATGACACGCGAGATACGACGACACGTCAGCAAACTTTTAAAACGAAACGTCAACATGCTGTCTGGACCATTACGTATAAAAATACTCGACATTAAAATGACTAAAACAGCAATATGGGTACGTCTTTTTCCGGCCATCGTAACTGATCGGAGTTGCGCGCCAAGCCGAGAAACTAGGCGAAAAAGTTTTCGAAACACAATTCGACAGCCATAAGTACGTTGTACTTGTTTTCTGACGCGAGTACCAGAGGCCCAGAGAATATAAAGTGCGGCTAATAAATATATAGCCTTATCAAAGCATTTACGTCGCTAAAAGGGTCAAAGTCGAGTTTACTGTTTAACCGACAAACAGGAAAAAGCACTGTTTGTCTGTGCGACAAACTGTAAATAATTATTGATTTGTTCATTCAGATTGAGAATAAAGTACAATCTGCACAAGTTCAACGAAACTAGAGGCCAAAAGTCCAAGATCTAACATCACTTTTGTGTCATCAAGTACATTTTTTGTGTTAATGAATAATTAAAATGAACAAATAAATACACAAGCAGGTGATTTTCCCCCGTTTCGTAGAATTTATGATATCCATGCAGCCCTATATATTGCTAAAATATATTTTGTAAAAACAAATATTATTCATATTAATAAAAAATTAGGTCACACTTCATATTAGGCGGCCTTAACTACTATGTACTTACATTAAAGTACGATATTGATCATATTGTATTGCAAAACACTTCTGCTGCTCTTGAGGTGGGACACGGGTAAGGTTAGGGGCAGGTTTGGTGGTATGGGTAGGTTAAGGGTGGGTTAAGGTGTGTAACTACAGAAATTGCAGATGTGCTTTTACCAATTGCAATGTAATAACATAACACTACACAAATAAGCGCTGTACCAAATTATTCATTTAAATGTAAGTTATATTTAGCCTAATACGATGTAGTACCCATCATTTCAACTTTTCTAAACTTTTTCAATAGGCAACTACCGTCTTTATCACTAGGCGTTTGGCATGCCAGCATTTTATGGGTTTGGTATTATGATGTATTTTGATTTATGAGTCTATTAAGGTGTCTTGAATACAATTCCTTACGTAATCAAACATGACTTCTGAAGAGAAGCTAAACGAGACCTACAACTACCTAAAGGATGCGACCGAGCGTCCTTGACGAATCAGAAATCCTGGTATTGCTTCGAGAGCAACTATCAAACGCCTCAAAATTCATATTCAACGTACGAATTCGGGGGGGCCGAAACGTTCATTCTAGACGTAAACCAAACCCCGCCATTCTCGACGGCCTACAAATTGACGTCACGGGTCCGTCGACCCCACTCGTTGCACAAGTCTTACGAAAACAAAGTGGATTTCTAACACAGCCGAAGAGAACAGTCCCGCTGAAACACTTTGTTTCTCATCGCCCATTCACACAAGGGTTACATAACAGGACTGAGGCGTTCTTTCTTTCGCCTTTTCCCTTCCAGATGCATTTTAAAGGGCGGGGGTGGGGGTGAATATAGGTCAGCAGGTTAGGAGTGTCTCAAAGTCAATCTCTTTCTTTAAAAAAAAAAAAAAAAAAATGGCATAGACTTGCCCAAAAACTCCCATCCGGACAGTGCCTCCCTATACCTGCCACTTCTGACTGCTATTACATAACCGCACAGTGCTGGGAAAGTACCAAGCAACAAAAAGTAAAAAAAAACAACGGCTAGAGAGCGGGAGAGATGTACTGTAGATCCTTAAAATTCATTTTTCGACATCATTTCTCCTCATTCCGCGAACTCGCGCGCTGCACGCGAGCTCGAGATTTTATAAACCAATAAAAAAAAGACGACATCGAGAACGGCGTCTCACGCGTCCGCCGCGGCGTAATCGTAAAGAAAAACACGCTCTGAACCCCAGACTCAGGCATTACAGATATCGAATGATTTTCCCTTGCTCTGTTTATGGCAAAACTTGTTACATAACCAGCTTACATTCCACATTCGCCGTATCAGCCTCTAAATATACCCCGGCGCGCGACACGCGGCGACCCGGACGGACGCGCGGCGATACTTCACGCGGCGTCGCGTCACTTCTTCACTTTATGCCCGTATAATCGCAGATGCGTTTTGCGCTCAACTTGGATGAGTTGAACGAGACGCCGGAGGGGGGAGTGGCTAAAAAAAAAGCCTACTGTCTGTACTGTAAAACACTCGCGTTTAGACAAATCTCAATTAAAATTAAACATTAAAGCTTTGCGGGAAGCCCAAACGCGTTTGGGTGCATTTTATACACGTCCGAGAAGGCTAGCATCCAAACAAGTGCAAAGATCAAGTAAAGGCATGCAGGCGACTAATGAAGGTAATTAAAAATAAAAAGAGAGATTAAATAAAAAGCATATATCAAAATAAAAACAGTAGGCGGGTCGCATATTTTATCATTTTAAAACAGTCCACATAAGTTCGACTTGTGTCTAGCTAAAACCCTTTATAACATTAAGATACATTTCTACGTGCGCTGTATATATTATTTCACACAACTTTTAAATCGGAAATTAACTTCATATTAAGCACGTTTAGAGTCCTTAAAACGAACGCATCTGTTTATTATTTTTTTAGTCTGCGGTGTCAATGCTGTCACACATCACACAACAATAGCTGGATCGTTCGATGGCACGAGCACACCAACTCTAAAAGCATCCTAAACCCTATATATATATTTCACAAACGCCGTTTATTCCCGTCCGGCACGCGCTTTTCCAGCGAACCAAAACGCGCCGGAACGATTTTGACGCGCCGCGCGCGCCATTTAAGTTAAAACGAATTCACTTTGAAGTTTTGCTCATCGACACTCTACGGAGAATCGATGTCGCGTCGATTCCGGAGAATCGCTGTCTCTCACCTCTGTTGGTGCTGGAGCAGCTCTGCCGGCGCACCGGGGCTTGGTGCTCAGCTTTGCGGAGGGTCTCCAGGTTTACCGGGGTTTCCCTGACCGGGGTAACCGGCTCTGAGACGCCGTTGCCCGGGTCGCTCGCTGGATCTGGAGGGGACTCCATGTTGCGCTTTCTTTTGGAGCTATCGCTGCTGGTGTATCACGATAAGATGCGCCGCGATGCGATTCAGAGCTCAGAGGTTTTGCTGTAGCTATGTATTTTTTCTAGCAGAAGTAAGAAATGTTGAACAGGCGAGTGTAGACAGAGGTGGGTGTGTAGGTTTGATTGTCCACTGGCAGCGCTAGAGAGGAGCTCCGGTGCAGCCGCTCAACAGGGACACACTGTCAATAGCCGATGAATGGATGTGTGTGAGACCTATTAACACTGACACTTTCATGTCTTCGCTCGTCTCCTAACGATACGGCCGCGCGTTTTCCGCTCGAAACGCGGAATGCGTCACCCGCAAGCTCAAATTAGACCATCTTAATATGCGTCTTTAGAGTGTTTGGTTTATGAGCCGTGGCAAAAAAAAAAAAAAAGTATAACCCATATGTGAGCTGATATTTTAGTCGAACGCGTCTTACAGAAACGTGCTCGCGCGCGCGTGTGTGTGTGTGTTTGCGCGAGCCATATGTATCATGTTTGGTTGCTCTGTCTATAACGAACATCGGTTTATGAATTGCGTTTTATTTATTTGTCAATGCGCGACATTCTCCGGCCGTTTGAGCACCAGCCATTCGTCTAGAAACTTTCTAAATGTTCTTTCAAAGCATCCCCTCTCTCTCTCTCTAACTCTGTGTTCTCCCTTATCGATTTGAGTTAGAGATGTGAGTTTTAATAACTGTTCTTAACAGTCAAAAAAAATAAATACAAAGGCGTTTAACGATACACTGGGACACGCGTGTTCATCAACGCTATCACAGTCTTTCAACAACTAATGTAGGATTTCTGCATTGCATATCAAGGTTTAGTAGCATAAATGCCTATATTATCACCAAAAGACCTTTTAACCTCTAAAGTGTTCTGGATCCTGTGAGGTACTGATGTATAAATGCCTTATTTTAGATAGATAGATAGATAGATAGATAGATAGATAGATAGATAGATAGATAGATAGATAGATAGATAGATAGATAATGATCTCCAGTATACTCAGGTCATGGTATAAGAATGACATTGTGCTTATTAAAGGGTTAATAAATGCAATATATTGATTTCATGATTCTAACGTAACTTTGGGTTTGTATGAAAATGGTGCACATAGGACACTTTCATGCTCTTTTTAGTTCAGGTTCAGCCACTCACTACGTAAACCGTACTTGAACGCGGCCGCACATGTATCTTATGCTGACTGAATGAAGTCAAGTGCGTCTCTGGTCTCGTTCGTTTAATCAGCGCCAGAGCGCAGTAGATTAAGTTGGTCTGAGCTCCGACTTCAGCGGTCGATCAAAGCCTCGGCACCCTTCACCTTCTGGAAAAGCAAAGTTTTGTAGCACGGCGTTAAGGGCGTGTTTTGATCCTAAACAGTGGCGAACTTGAGGGCCCCTATTAATTCGCCGTTCGGTTCGGCGTCACGGCAGATGCGGGTTTTCCCGGAGGCGTCGTAAACGTCGCGCCCGCCGCACGTGATCGGCGCGGAGGAGCCACGCCCCCTCGGAGCGCCGCACGTGGACTTTGGCGTGCTCCGGCAACTTGACTCATCAACCCCAAACAAGTCAAGTTCACCAAGTGCGCGGTTACGTCGAGGTTAAGTTCAGCTGAAAGGTCAAAGCGGAATTAAAGGCTGTTACGGGCTGCACGGAGAAAACTGTCAAACTGTCACGCGGCGTTACTGTTCAAAGAAATACAAGTTGCAGTTCTCACCGATTCCAAAAGGGAACGTGAACGGATTGTCCCAAAACATAAAAAAATAAATAACTGAATAAAAGTATAACCCATATATTTAAGTAGGCGTTTAGCTTTACTTCTAAAAGCATTTCTTTGCGCGTGCGAATTTAAATTTGGCGCCAATGTGAGTCTGGAGGCTCAAACGCAATTGTTTATCGCTGGTTTTGTGAAGATTAAGGTACAAAACACCTTTTTAAGTGAGTAAATGTATTAGACTAGTGTTGGTGCCCTATAATCAAATGAAAAGATATCGCCATTTCGTAACATTTCCCTTAAATGCATGTATTTAGATTATATAGCCTACTGTGTATCAGTTTAATACATGAGCTAAATATTTGTCTGTGTTATTAAACTAAATAAATTAGTCTGAAAACGCCAACAGGCTTTGACTCCAATAGTTGGCCTTTTTGGACGCTCATGATGCCACATTAATAAATAGGAATGTCTTTAAGTTATGTAACGTAATATGAAACTAAATGCCATTAGGAATACTTTTCAAGCAAGCCATTTTACAAAAGGACATTTGTTAGGTTTCAAATTATAATAGAAGAAGTATTTGGAAACATTTCTGTGAGATGTTAGTGGAACATGTTCATTTGATGAACTGCACCTGCGTGATCTTGGACCTGACTTCATACATCCAGTAAAAATCACCAGTTAGTTAAATGTCATCGCTGAAATGGCCCCGAAAAAATGAAGTTAGTTCCCAGACAAGCTCATGAATTAAAGCGCCACACTTTAAAAGCAATCAGAAGCTTTTTTCATATCATTTAGCCACATGGTGTGTTGGTGAAAAACATTTTCATCCAATATAAATCTCTGATGGTCCACTGAGGCAAAGTAGTTAGATACTATAAGAGTTTGTTTCTTCATCTGAAGAGATTCAGTACCACACGGATACTGTGTAGTGAATGGGTGCCGTCAGAATTTTTTCACTGGAGAAAGCAGTTTTGTGGATGCTTATTTCAAGTTAAAAACATTTTGGCATTCATGGACATGATGGACTGGAGCGTTGCGGATTATTTTTATTGTAGTGTTTGGACTCATTCTGACGGCACCCATTCACTGCAGAGGATCCGTTGGTGAGCAAGTCATGCAGTGCTACAAATCTGATGAAGAAACAAACTCATCTGCATCTCGGATGGCATGAAAGTGACTAAACTTTTAGCACGTGCACATTTTCGGGTGAGCTGTCCCTTTAACTGTCAGTCTTAAACCTAGAAAGTGACGTTAAAGTTACGTTTTGTACATCTACGAACTGTTCTGAGAGGTTCAAATAACCCGACATCGATCTTCCGCGTATCGGCCTGTAATTACTGTGATTCCATCTGAAAACGCTGCACTGCGAATCTTCTTTTTTCCAGATTTGATCAGCTGTTTCTGGCATGCCTCTCACAAGGTTTGGAGACGGTGTGTTTACACTGACGATGGCCTCTAGCCATGTTATATTCCCGGCTTCAAACTGTACGGCAAGATCAAACTTCGAGCGATGGCAAGGCATCAAGAGCCCCTCAACATTTGACTGTTTTCAGCCACCTCATTTTTACAATAAGGAATCGACTTTGACATGCTACAGTAACATTTCTTTTTAAAACGGTTCATCTCGGGGAGAAAACAATTGCTTGTTGGGCTTTTCTATACGTTATGGCAACTGTTGTTATTTCACTCAGGGAATGGATTCAGAGAGAATAGATAACAAGGGAAAAAAACGTAAAAAAAAAAAAAAAAAAAAAAAAAAGACAGTAATCACATCCAATAAACAATGGAGCATAATCTTATAAACCATTTTAACTTTTAATGAACTACTTGAACAGATTTGCGCTTTGCAACGAATAAGGGTATATAAAAAATGTAAATAAAATATTTATGGAAAAAAAATGTATTACTTTAAATATTGCATACCGTAAAATCATTGAAAAAACACTAAAATAATTCAATAATATGTAACTGTATAATTCATACTTTCAAAATGATACAAATACTATGTTTTTCTATAAATAATAATATAATTTCAAGTTAAGATCAACAGGCGACAATGTGTAATATGCAATAAATGCAATTAATATAACATTTAAATGAAACTGTATCATTCCTTTTCTCGAGTTTTGATGAAAATACTCTCAAACCAATGCTCAGAGTGTGCACTTTTAAGCCCATATCCATTATAAACCATAACTTAAATATGTTTTGGTCGACAACTAAAATAATAAAAATTGTGCCGGTGTCCAAATATAAAATGTTATATAAAAATACATTAAACACACACTTATACATTTATATTTATATATAGTGCTGGACAGCACTTAATCAAGATTAATCACATCCAAAATATATTTTTTGTTTATATTTATATATATATAACAAATATATAACACATACAGTATATATTCTAGAAAATATTTACATGTAATTAAATTTTATATATTTTATATATATTTTCATTCTCAACATTTGATATATGTTTCATGTAAACGTTATTTTAATATTATGTTTAATTTATTACATATCGCACATTGTGGCCCATTGACCGCACTGTAATTTGAAATTCTGTTGTCGTTGGAAATTTATAGGCTCTCTTATGACTGTTATCGACAAGCGATGATAAAGTGACTGTTATTTATTTATTTATTTATTGTCAGTTATGGCTGATCCGCGCGGCCAGTCATTTGTTATTTGAAAGTGAAAGTCTGTGTTTTAATCAACCAATCATTCTGAATTAGTTCGGCCTGAAGCTTTTGTTGCGCATCTGCCATCAGAACTGCATTATCCTTATTTCTGCTATTATTATTTCCCATTACTAGGCTACTGTTATCTAATATTTGTGTGTTTTTTCCCTCAAAATCATCTCTACATACTCTGCTTGGCCTATTGACTCCAGGTCCCTTGATTTAAAAGCGTTTTATGATGTCTGGGTGTTCCTCGCAATGATTGCTTACATGTTTTCTCATTTACTCTTTATAACAAGCCTGTCAGGCAAATAATGCCTCTCATTTCTCCTCATTTTAGAGATGATAGTCAGCTCAGCAGTGACGAAAGATAACCCGCTGCAGTGTTTCTGTGTGGAATTGCACTTCTTTGGTATTAAAAGATGAAAATATGTTGGTCCAAACTCAAATAATTTGATTTCATAAACGGTTTTCAAAATTATTCTCACTGGAAAGTCAACACGAAACATGTGTTTGTCACCTATGTTATTTACATTATGTGATTTATTTTCTTTTTTGTTGTTGAAAAACAGGATAATAAATGAGAAAAAAATGGAAGTATTTGTTTGGTGTGAAAAGAATGGTTTTGGATTTGATGGTGGTGATGACGATTAATATTGTTCTTCTTAATAATTACACAGTTTACACAGAATACTCAACGAATACTAAAATAATAAAAAACAAAATATTAAAGAGGGGTGTGGAAGTGTGTAATTTGGGATTTGTGTTTATCAAAATGAATTATTATTTTTTGTTACTATTATTACATTGAATTCGTGGTGCATAAGTATTTATCTTTTGTGATATTTCTTTTTTTCACAACCACCTTCTCAGTTTTTGTTGCTGGCAGGTTTCATAATACGGTAGCAAGATTCATAATGTACTAATAAATTTGTAGACTGTCAGACAAATCAAAACCGGTCTGCGCAACCATCATCACCTTGGGTTGTGTAATTTGGTAGCACTCCAAACCACATCTCCTCCACCTGGATAATTGGCCCTATTACACCATTGGCTCGGTCACATTGGTTTCTACATCTCGTGGTCTTTACCGAATTAGAAGCTGTGAAAAGCGAGGTGTTATGGAACATTGACAAAACAACATATTACATTTACATCGGCTAAAAACACAAACGGCGTCCGTCAGAATGGTCATTACGGATCCATTTTCCCCTTACTGCTTCGGATTTTTTTCCCTCCATTTGGGGAGATAATCTGCACCTTTGGCTTTTATCTTCAACAGACCATTTTCATTATCTTACAACAATGCGTATTGATTTTGGAGTAATTACGGCTCTCTCACGAATCTGAATTTGGAAATGTAATTTTGAATGAATTCTCACACTGTTGCGTCGGTGGAAGCGTATGAACTTGTTCTCTCTCATCTCGTAGTGACACTCCTTTTCTCTGAAGATATTAAACATCCTCATTAACTGACTTCTAGTTAATGAGGGGCATACAAATTAAGCACCGTAATGTCTAGACGGTTTGCAGTGATGTGTAAGGAAATGCCGATGTGGGTCAGGTTGTGTGGGTTTTCTGATATTGTTGGTTTAGTATCGCTCGACGGCTGCGGTTGTGCTTCTTCTATGAGTAAAGCATGCTGAGACACAGGTTAGAAATGTATATGCTTTCAAAATCGTCATATCTCTGCCATACGCGGTATACCTGAATAAATGTTTACGCAAAACTAGTTATGCAAGTTATGAACACCCGCAATGCAGAACTAAATGTGACTTTACATGTAAAGAAATTGCGCAACCCATTTTACTTCTGCGATGTGATGCATCTATAACGCAAATAGAATATTCAGTGCAGTAAATGAGAATTAAGAACACTGAGAATTGATTAGATATGGAAAGTTGGGCGCTATGTTTGGACTTTTATGTTGAAGTTTTTCCTGTGAGGCTCACTGGAAGTGCGTGCCCCTAAATACATTTCTGCAGCACCGTAATTATGTACCTTACAGCAGTTTCAAAGTGAAATGTCTAAAGAGTGGCGCTATAACACTCATTTAATGCATGAGCGTGGCACGTTTTTTATTTTTTTGGTGTAGGCATGTAGGCCTATTGTAGCGTTTTTTAATATGCTGCTTAAGGTACGTTTTGCGGCCACTGAGAAATCAAATGTCTTGTGAGTGTCGCTAAAGCTTAATGCTCTATCATGTTGGAAATATCTCTATACCAAACCCAAACCTACCCGATAGTGTTAACAGATGCAAAGTGAAAAATGCATTCACTGAAGTAGCCATGCTATTTTAACGGATTTGAGCTGGTTTGTTGAACTGTAGTTTCAAGGGGTTTGTACCAGACATTCGCAACACCTTTTTACTGCCTTAGGGTTCATTTCATTTGGAAACCGCAGTGAATTGTACATACAGGCACATGTTTCTAGTGAACCTAGGTTGCTTCTCTGCCTGCATATTGCAGAATGACTGAGCAAAAATTGGATCTAGCAGTAGTTAATTTGGACCAAGTGAATTACCACATTGAGGACTATGTGGGGGAGTCTTTGACTTATTGCCACCTAGCTCCACTAAACAAAGTGACTTTTATGGACTTATGATGTATTTTGAGTGGGCTGGAAAGATGCTTGGGGATTTTACGGAAGAGTATCTTTGCACTGTGGGGGAAGTGGAGGAGGATCCATCCCCTAAACATTTTTGGGGGGCTACACGACCCTGGTTCCGACAGCCATGGAGATAGATCTACCACAGACACCACCAGCTGGTGACATCCTGGCCACTTGACTTGTTTTGAGACTTAAATGGTGTCCAGCCTGGTGGATCCACCGTGGATGTTGGTGCGAGTGGCTGGAATCTCCTGGCTATGCCTGTTTTGGTATAACCACAGGGGCCATAACTTCTCTCTGCTCTCTGTGACAGTTCCATCGGTTTGGCCATGGTAGGCTTCTGCTCAGTCTCAAGCTCCATCTGATCCAGAGTGGTGGTGTCCTGCCTCATCTGCTCCATCTTAGCGGTCTCCATCCTGGTCTCCAGCCCCACCTTGACAGCCTGATCCGCCGGCTCTGCTCTGGTCTTCAGCTTCGCTCTGAACACCAGATTGACTGGCTCCACCCTGGTTTACAGCTCCTCCAGCTCTGCTCTGGTAAACCGCTTTGCCTTGGCCACCCACTCTGCCTGCTCCACACTGGCCTCCTGATCCTCAAGCTCTTTAATCTCCTGCTTGGTTTCCAGCTCCACCGGTTCTGCCCTGATCAACTACTCCACCCTGATCCTTCAGCTCCTCCCAGGTCACTCCACTACAGTCTCCAGGCCCTCTTCTGCTCCATAGGTCTGGACCATTCATTGGTTCCCCCGATGAATCTCCCCAGAGGTCTTGTTATCTTATTAAGCATGTTAGCCTCCTGCGTATATAGACCCTTGTGTTTCACTTGTCCTGTGTCAGTTATTGTTTTCTGTAATGTTATCATTGTGCTTTTCTTGTTTTTGTTTGGTTTCATTTATTAAATGCACAATGCACAGATCCATGTCTCTGCCTGCATAAAGCCATTGGTGAGGGTTTGACTCACTTGCAAATAAAACCACTTTATTTAATTCAATAATACTGAATGCATTTAAAATTCAGTAAATAATGAAATGCATTTAAATGTTTTAAATAAAGTAATTATTTATTTGCAAGTAAGTGTGCAGTCATTTGTCCTCTCCAAGGAACTTTGGTGTCTCGTGTACTGCACCTCGTATGGTGTGCATGTGCTTGTTTATCGCATTAAGGAAGAAGGTTTGAAGGTTAGAACCATTAAAAAGTTAATTAGCATTGTTAGCATACCGTTTTTCCTACTAAAATATTCAGTGCAGCTAACTAAAACTTTACCTATTAAAAATCACTGTGTTAAAAAAAAGCAATATGATGAATAGGGACTGAAATTTCAGCTGGAAAAAAAATAGATTAAAAATAAAAACATTGTAATGATGGATATGGTTCTTACAAACACAGCTTTTCACTTCACTAGATGATAGTTGTTGGAATGGAGTCATAGATTTTGGATTATTGTGGTGTTTTTATCAGCCCTTTGACTCTAATTCTGATGGCAGTCATTCATTACAAAGGATAAGTGAATATATAACTGTTGCTTAAATTGTTCAGTCCCAAAAATGTATGTTTCTTGGTAAAAATTTTCGTCTGGTTTTTAGGTCCAAATGGTATAGTTGGTATAGCATCTACCAGTAGGGGCTAATGAAGTCTCAAGCTAAACCTCGACCTTTCAGTCCAGAGGTGGAACAATTTATTACATTTTGATGAACAATTATGAAGAACATTGTTTTTCTTTGGAATAACGTGCGCTGATGAATTGTGCACAGTAATACCAAGAAAGTGTTTTAAGACAAGGCCAGTTCTGATTCAATGTTGACTTTCTAATTAAGCGATTTGGTTCTGAAAGAATCAACAATCGAAAACCATTTACAGAAGAAACCTCAATTAATTCAAGAACTGTTTATATTGCCATTCTTATGTAAAATCCTTCAACCTTACTTTGGAAGCCGAGTTTACACAGCCTTTCAAACATTTGGTCCTATCCTCAGCCCGTAAACAAAATAATGAGGAAATATGACTTTGAATTCCTCTCAATCATCCCTCTTTTCTGGAGGTTTACACAAATCCAAACAGTCCAGGGAGGGATTCAGAAAAAGAAGAAGTAGTGGCTTTCTTTTACAATATTGCACACTACACAATTTTGCAACAAACACAATTGATTGTAATTCTTCAAAAGTGCCCAGCTTTGTCCTGCTGCTTTATGTTTCCACATGCTGTTAGCAGTAAGTGGAATGACCACAAGAATCTCAACAGCTCAAACTTCAAATTTCACTATAAACTGAAGCTTGTTGCAAAAGAGGTTGTGAAGATCTTGAGATGCCTGTGGTCTGCTTGGCCTTTGAGAAGTAAATTAAAAGTGAACTGACTGCAAGATGATGACAAAGCATTTTAAAATGACCATAATGTTGTCCAAATATAGCCGATTGGTTACCATGATTTTGTCAAGTAAGACATGATTCTGGATCGACAGAACTGTCCAAAACCAGACTTATCCCGAACCTACCCCTACACAAAATTAATTCCTAAAATCAGTGGGAAATGTTAGTTCATTAATAAGAGTGTAGAAGCACCTAACCCTGATCATAAGCCTAAAACAGATATTTCCTGAAAAATTCCCTCAAATCTGATTGGTTGATTGGAATGTATTTCCAATATGTTGCATCACAAGGATGTTGATCCAGGAACATCTTGTACTTGGTGAAATCACGCTCACCTTTATGGTCTAGTAAAGTATCCATTGGATGCATATTTAAGAATCCTGTTGGAAATAGTATGTACTGCAGGTAAATCATGAGTATTGTGCATTCGGTCATGCTAGTTTTTTCACATACTGCCTAAAATATATTATAAGAGCACGCATATTTGAATTCAGCCACAGTCATTTGTTTTGTTTCTGCATGAATTAAATTAAATTAGTTAACAACTCATTGTTAAAGAGACAAGTGTTTTCAGCTCCTGAATGAATATGTGTTTTTGAATGAATCAGTTGAGCGAATTATTCAGGGACTTATAACGAGTTTTGGTCCCAAATGAATCTGCTTTTTTTAATGAATCAATTGAGAGACTGATTGAGGCACTCGTTCATAAACAGTCACAAGTTTCATTCCTAAATGAACCTGCATTTTTTTTTTAAACAAATCAGTTGATTTTGTAACTTCATAAACAGTCAAGTTTTTTTCTTGAATGAATCTGCTTTTTCAAATCATTAAAGCTAGTTGAGCGAATGATTTAAAAACTAATTCATTCCTGAATGATTTTGCATTTTTGAATAAATCACTTTACTGAATGATTCAGTAGCTCACTGGATGGAAACACCAAGATGCATATAAATACAGATTTACCGAATAAATTCCTCCATGCTCACCGAAAAATCTGTGATGTGAAACGGGATTAACTTGAACGATCTCGCTCACACGCCAACTATATGTTGTTATGGTCATTCTTTCATCTAAGTATTTTTGTATAATAACTGTCTGGCACTGTCATATATACATCATATATAAAAATAATTATATTCAGTGACTTCTCCTATACTTTTATTGATTTTTAAATGCGTTTTTTGGAATATCGCATTTAAAAAAAATGCCAAGATGAGCATAAAAATCCAAAACATTTGAGTAGGATAACCTTTTTATCAAATTACAAAAAGTGTATTTGAACTACAATGGTAAAAAAGTGTATATGAACTACTATGGAAACACATTTACCAAATAAAGTCTTCCATGAGTATTGAAAAAATCATCTACATAATTTGCCTATATCATATATAAAAATCATTATTCAGTGCTTCTCCTATATTCTTTTTGATATTTAATGCCACAGTTTACCAGCAAGTGACGTTTTTTGTTCTCTTTGA
Source organism: Puntigrus tetrazona (assembly GCF_018831695.1). NCBI lineage: Eukaryota > Metazoa > Chordata > Actinopteri > Cypriniformes > Cyprinidae > Puntigrus > Puntigrus tetrazona. The sequence continues at coordinate 11,947,749 of NC_056723.1, forward strand.
CTCGTTAGATGGAAACGGTGGTTTATCCGCATACGTTTTATGCGATATTCCAGTTTTGCACAAACATCTCACTCAAATCTTTTGATGAAACATAGCTACTGATGCAAATGAAAAAAGTGAAACGAGCGCAAGTGAATTTCATCACCATATGAAATAACAAACTGGTCGGCTTGTGTTGCGCACTCTTCTAGCAGAGAAAAATAAGCAGGTTTAGAGCCGTGCGACGGGTTGAGGACCCGGTGAGGAGTAGGAAAAGAAAGCAGAATCACAGCCTGCCATGTTTATGCATTTACGTGGGGATAATTAGTCCGTGGGGCGACATTTCCCGGCGCAAAAATGCAGAGGGGGATGATCCACCAGGGATAATGTGGGAACATCCACAGACCGGTTTTAAATGTCAGAGTGTGTGCGTTTGCGTGTGTTGGAGTGCGAGATGAAGCACCGATACGAACCCGCGACGAGTCTTTGACCTGCACGGGTGTGACCACAGAACGCAAACATCAGGCGAAGTCGCCTTAAAACAACAAACAAGACACTTCGAAAAAGACATCACAGTTTGTAATTGCTTTTCGTGGCCCAAACGTCCCAAACGTGATTGAAAATTTACTGCCTGTACGTGTTTTCCCGTCGAACTTTTCACCTGCACGGCTTCCTCTCCAAACCAGCGGACGATCCCAACGGATCCGCTGCGTCGAAAGGACGAGCGAGTGTAATTGAGTGTGTGAGACTTTTAAACGGCCCGTTCCAAACTTTCCACAGGGAAAAGCCCGCAAGATGAGGCCCGCTTCCTCTTTTTGCCCCCATTCAAGTCGCGCACCGACCCCTCGACCTGCCGTCATCCCCGACCTCTGGCCTCTCGCGTCCCGCGCTTTCGAAACGCCGCGCGAAGAGGAAAGTAGAGCAAAGGAGACGGAAAGACAGGAGAAGGATCGCGAGGAAGAAAAAGAGAGCAGAGGGAAAACTCTCCTTTCTTACATCACCGATCATCTCCCGCCATCGGCCCCCACCCCTGTGTTTAAATCCAAGAAGAGGCAAGGACGAGTCTGATACACCGGCGCTTTCATTTTTTGAGTGATGATGAATTGCTGCCGCCGTGCTAGACCGGAGCAGGGGAAGGATGCGGCGGATGCCGAGCGGGAGACTCTCCATGCCTGCCTGTGTTTAAAAATGATTGATTAAACTGACACCGGCGCAGGAGTGCAGAGCCGCTCTATTTTTCTCCCTCATTATGTAAGACAATATTTCAAATCAAGAGAGCACTTGAAGAGGACAGCGCGGGCCCCCAGACAGGACACCCTTCAGATAAAGTTTACAGCCAAATAAAAAAAAAATCTGTAAGAATATATCTATGGGACTTTTTTAGCCGTTATTTTTGGGCGTTTGGCATAACAAAAATTGCAGACTGATCGTTTATGTGTGTAAAATGATCCTTTCATTCGTGATATATATGCTTTGGCATTGCACATGGAAATACAGATAGTTTTATTTTTCTAAAATAAATGAAAACATGGAAATTTTTTTTTTTAGGTATTTTACTTTCTGACTGCTTCCAAGGGAGAATGATTTCAGTTCAATATAAATTATTTAGACTGTTTTTTTTTTTTTTTTTTATCATTCTCTGGTCAGTGCTCTAAAAGAGAAGAGAAATTCATAATTAGGGGTTGAATACAATTTTATTCATTATTATTCTCATTGTTATTATTTATTCTTATCATGTATCATTACCATTATAATTATTATTATTTGGTTTTATTTAGTTATGCAGTGGATGTATTTAAAAAGAATGCATATATTTTAACTGGGGATTGAATACAAATTTCTAATTATTATTACTATTTGTAACCCTGTAAACCATTTTATGTATTTAGATAGATTGCAGGGGTCATGGTTCCGATGCAACTGTTAAAATAAAAACTTTCAATGCAACATAAGTTGTATACGTATATAATAATTTTAGACCATGACATACTTCATGTCATCAGCAAATCATAAATTTTTTTTCGATTGCCAGGGTCATGGATTCAATCCTATATATTCCTGTTTGCAAAGACCATAACATCCTAACATTCTTTATTTCATCAGTAAAAAATAAAACAGCTTTTTTATTAAAAGTTGTGTTGTGTTTCTGCAGCTCAGAATTGTTGTGGCTGATGCGGAGAGCGGAGCAGAAACACAGAGCGCCTCCACTGTGTGTAAAACTCTGATCTGACGCAGACATCAAACTGAGAGATGGAGTGACACGTTTGTGGTAGTTCAAAGTAATGACTGATGTGCAGCATGGCAGACAGACGTCACACACACACACACACACACACACACACACACACACACACACACAGAGAAGGGCTCCTGGGCAAAGCGAGAGAGCCTTTCACTCAGGAGCCATCCAGCTTTCTACATTGTTTCAGACCAAATGTATACTTCTGATGTTATCTGACTGAGTCTGTTTTAATAATATACATTTAAAAATGAAGAAACAAGGCAACAAGTCCACTTAAGGTGTATCTGTGGTGGAACCAGGCAATGCTACCAAACAGCACCATCTAGCAGCTCCGAGATGCCTAAAAGTGTCAAAATCCTTTTGAATAATTTGTTTGGTTCAAACTAAAAAAACAATGTTTGTAGATGGGATATTTATTCGAATGATATTTAATTAAACACGAACCGCGGATGCATCTCAAACTACGAGCATGGAGCTAGCAACAACAAGGTCAAGGGTTCGAGGCCCACGCAATTCATGAACTCGCAAAATCATCTGATAAAGGCGTTTGTCAGCACATGAAAAGAATTCGAAAAAAAAGGATAAAACTAACTTTTAATTTGATGATAGAATTTAAAAATTATCACATAGTTTAACAATTGTCAAGGAAAAACTCTCCTTCTTCTTATTATTATTACTACTAATAATACAACTACTATTATGAAAATGAGAAATTAAAATAATTGAAGTAATTTACACTCAAGGCAATTTTTATTAATTTTTATTTTAAGTATTTTTTTTATTATTCTAATACAAATATAACATTTTAATTGAAGTAAAAACTAATACTCGTAAAATTTTAGCGAGGCATTTCTTGAAACTATTCGTATTAATCCGTTGTTTTTTATATAATAAAAAGAAATATTTCGATAACTTGTCCATTTCATGGCAATACATAATGACAAAATGATAATACATAAATAAACTGCATTTGTTTAAAAATGTATATTTTAAACATTTCCGTGCATTAGCACAGGTCCTTATATCAAACGGTTTTTCAGAATTAATTAGTAAATTAATTCAGGCATGTCCAAACTTTTAACTACTAGGGTATTTTGGAATGAATTAATTGATCCCTAATATAGAGCGCGCCGGTTCGACTAAAGCCCCACGTCTCTTGGCAAAGTTATGCAATTATTAGAATACAGCCTGAGCGCACGAGCACAGATCACATGTATCGGCCGGGCCGTTGTGTTGTTTTCAGATCTGTTGCGCTCGCGCCTCTCAAAGTGTCCAGAGTCAGAATTGAATCATGGGATGTGTGTAGAGTTCAAATGACTGGGGAGACTTGCGGCGCTCAAAATCAGGAGGTGAAAAATGGCGTGGTTATTTGTACCTGACAGAAGTTAAGAGCCTCTCCCCGCGGCCCAGTCGCTCCCTGCTGACCGCGAGCCTGCCTTCTCCTCTAGCTGCAACTCACCTTGCTAGAGACACACACACACACACACACACACACACACCATCCCAAAAGGTGCGTAAGATGGCCTACTATCAGTGGCGCTCTGCAAATACTAGGCCAGAGGTGCGCGGGTCTCGGAAAGGTCGAGGGATGCGCATGTATTCGTGCGGGGGGGGAGACGAATGTTTGTTGTGTTTTGTTTGTGTGTGTATGTTGCTGGATTTTCATATTAATCTCAGCCAACGACTGAATGGAGCCACCGATGTCACTGAGGGAACGTCTCGACACTGGTTTAGCGCGTACTTTTTTTGAGTACAATCAACAAAACAGGTCAGGAATGGGCTAATGTGGAGTCAGCGTGGATTAAAAGTATATTAGAATGACTTTAAAAAGTGCATAAGGTCAGGATAAACATCATAAGACATCATTAAATAATCTGAGCGAGAAATTATGCTCTAGTTTGAATAGAATTTCAAGGGTTCGGAAGGATAGCATGAATTTAGCTACTTTCTAATACATGTTAGGAGTCCCGTACTTTCGCATTTTTACACTTGGACTTGTTTTTTTATGTATATTAAGTAAAATTGGCTGTAAATAGCCACGTTCGCTTTTTATAATACAGAGGATCCTAACCGAGATTTAAACTGAAACGAATATCTATATATAATGATTATCTGCAAGAGATTTGTGTAAAGTTCTTGAATCTTGAATCCTCTGGACCGATTTATGCCAAAGTGATCGTGATGGAAACATCACAAATTGCATTAAAGACTGCATTAAATGAATATTTAATGCACATTTAATGCATAAATATTCATAAGAATAAATATTTAAATATATACAGTATAGAAGATTATCTGCAAGAGTTTCGTGTGCAAAATTCCAAAATATGAGATTATTTGAATAAGCAAATCAAATATGAATCATAAATGAGCTTTAAATTATTATTTTTTATCAGGTTACACGTTGAAAAATTGTTCCGTTTTACTAATTTTGGGCTTGTCATGATGACCTTTTAATGGATAAGCATTCCTATAAATATTTATTAAAATATATACAAAACATCCAATTATCTAATGTAAATTATTATTTTATCAGAATAAACACTAAACTTGTTGACCCAAGATCAGCATCAAAACTGTAGACGAAACTGAAATTAATCTATATAATCTAGTTCAATTTATTTATTATTCAAAAGCTGAATCGCAAAAACACCCAGGGTTACCAGGTTTTCCCAACAAAACTCGCTCAACGCTACCAAAAACTGCATTTTGGAGCTAAATATCACACTACTGGGGGTTTCTTAAACCCGCGGGAATGAAAAACAATCCTCGGTAACAGTGTTAAAGTAGAACAATGCTGTGGGAAAACACAAAACAAAGAAATAAAAAAAAAATTGTTCAAACCAAACAGGTTTCCCCGAACACATGCCCCGTCTGCCATTGGATGAAAAACAAAACTGCCCAAAACTGACAACATTGGTTATTGTCGCTATGATTCCCATTTTGTGTATAAGTATTCATAAAAATATATATTAAAACATATACAATATATAAACATTGAAAAATGGTTGACCCAACATCAGCATCGCTAATCAAAGTTGTAAACCAATCTGAACTCAGTCTATACAGTCTAGTTTAGTTTGAGGCTCATCGACATTGTGGTCAAAGTGGAATCACAAAAACTCTCTGGGTTAACATTTAGTCGGTTCCCCTGGTCAAGTTCACATTTTAAGAGTTAAATATCACGTCGAACAATAAGCAATAAGAGTGAACATTTGGCAACACTGGCGACACATGCCCCGTCTGCCATTGGTCGAAAAACAAATAGCCCCGCCCCAAACTCACACACCATTAGTTGAGCCAAAACGGCTACCGTGGGCTGGTCACGATTCCCAAACATGCAGACACGGTGTTAAGATTTGGAGCAGAGAACAGTAATATCGACCTAACCAAAGCGTGAACAAAAGAAAACGTCCAGAAAGCTCTCGCACGTCTACGTTCCTTCAGTGCGTTTCTGTCAGGAATAAAGGGGAAGCACGTGCCGTCTCCTTCACGATTCTTGACAAATTCGAGCCATCGCACATTAGCGACCGGTCTCTGAAGCTGGGCGGGCTACTAATTTATCCTTTAGCTCCGTGGAGCTGTATATCACAACACTCAGGAAGACAAATGTCAGAACACATGTTGCCAGACTGGAGCTTTGAGCGCAAGATTCCTTTAATTGGGTGAACAGGGACCGGGTCCAATCCCAGGCACCCTCGGCGTCTTCTTCTGCACCCTCCTCCTCTCTCCTCTTTTTCTTTATACATGTTAACAAAAGGCAGGAAGATGAAAAAGACAACATCTTTCCCATGCCTTGCTTTGTGCCATTATAGAACAGACGCGCTGAGGGTAAAGAGGTACGACGCTGAGCTTCAAGGAGCCGAGCTTTATATAACTTCCTTTTGAGTTTTCGCCTTGTTTCATGTTTATTTCACTTCGTCTTTTCCGCAGCCTCACAGTCGTGATTGACACCGGCTTCCTGCGTGCCGTAATAACAATTATTCATTATAGACACTCGCAGCGATCCCACTGATAGCTCCTGGATATATTTGTCTGAGTTTAGGAAGATGTGTTTAAGAGGAAAGGAAAGCCAAAGCTCTTCCGAAGATCTGTTCATCAGCAGCGTTGTGATCTGCCCGTTTCCACCCTTGCGCCTCGGTTAACCGGGGAACTTTTTTAGCTTTTTAGCAGAGGGAATAAAGATCACGCAAGAGTAGAGAGGCTCGGCTTGCAGAAGATAACAGAGAGCAAATGAACGTGAAGCTCACGCTGACTATGATACTGCACTGCACACACACACACACACACACAAAAATACATATCTGTATTTTTATCTCGTTTTTTCAGCAAAATAGCTAAACATCCTTCAAGCTAAATAAATTTAGTTGGGAAGCAAAACTGTATTAACGCCTGGAATACGCTTTTTTGTTTACTCTATTGGTATTTTTTTGTTTTAAAATACACCTATTAAAATAATGATTTTGATGATAGTGTTTATATACATTTACTTATATCATTTAATTATTTAATAATCGCTACATTTTCTATTTTATTATTAAAATATGCATTAATAAATTACATTATATATATATATATATATATATATATATATATACATACACATATAAACACACACATTACATTATTTTATTAATTTACATTATTTATTTATCATAGATTTTTATCATTAAATCATTAATAATAATAATAATAATAATAATAATAATAATAATAATATATCAATTAATGATTATTATCGTAAAACTATAAAGATATGCAAATGTAAAAAAATGATAAGAAACGATATAAGAAAAGTATAAGAAAATAAACTTAATTAACAAATACTGAGATGGGGCAAGTTGTCACAGCATTTACATGATGTAATAATTATTAATTTTTCAAAATGTATTAATTACTGAAATATTGCATTACTAAATTAATTTCTATAATATGATATAATTATGTAAATTACTTATTTCATGATCTTTATAATTAATAAATGAATACATTAAATAGTTAATTAATAATATTAATTAATATTACACTATACAACTAAAGATGTAATAATAAAAATGCAATTAATTAAAGAAATAAGGAATACTGAGGCAGTAAATGCAGATCATTACTATGTAATTCATACCTTAATCTCTTGATTTATATATGTACAATAATTAGTCACAGTCTTAATATTTTATGTAATTATGTTTCTCAAAGATTGTTTATTTCTACAAGTAAACATACTTTTACTAGACATTCTTTAATAATAAAAAAATACTAATACTTGCATTAATGCGCTTGCCGTATGATAGAAGACAGATTTGACTTTGCAACAAGCGGCTCTGAGCTCACACTGCTGCACAGGGACTAAAAGTTTCATGTGGAATAAAATACTAATGTAGTAGCTATAGCACATTCTCATGCGCTGACTGTCTTAATTTCTCAGAGGAGTGTGACTGCATACTATCATTTTTTTTTTTTACTACATAGTTTTTTCCTTCTGACACATTTTGGCAACCTGCCCCAGTGTCTCCAACGTCGCAGGCATTTATTAAATATAAAATGTAATTTTTTGAACGCTGCATTTTATCAATAGCACAGCATTGGAGATCGTATTGGTTCGTTATGAATGCAAAGAAACGGCGTTCCTATTTTTAGAATATTACGGATACTTTGATTGATTTATTGGTCCTATATCTCCATCAATTCGCTAGGAGGAGACGGTACAGCGATTTATCAACGGCTCCATCTGGGTTGGTCTGTCTGTAGTGTGTTTGTGAAGCATCATCCCTGCCTGCACTAATTAGTGAATCTGGGCACAGCCGTACAAAGAGGCCTTGGATAGATTCGGGGAGAGCTTCAATAACCCAGCTCTACAATCTGGCCTCTGTCCAGTTCCTCAAAATTAATTCATGTTCCCTGAAGTAATTACATAAGTGTGTTTGGTCCATGTGGGGTTTTTCACAATACACATTTTAATTAACGCAATAATTCAGATCAATTGTGCAAGACCTGGATTATTGCACCTTCAATAACAAGAACGGTGAGATTTTTTCGACAGGATGCGGCATATTGTGTTTAAACAGCCTGCAAACAAAACTTTACATTCATAAAAATTACAGTAAAAATATCTATCTATCTATCTATCTATCTATCTATCTATCTATCTATCTATCTATCTATCTATCTATCTCTGCACACAGCCTGCAAACAAAACTTTACATTCATAAAAATGACAGTAAAAATCTATCTATCTATCTATCTATCTATCTATCTATCTATCTATCTATCTATCTATCTATCTTGTACATGACTGTCTATCTATCTCTGCACACAGCCTACAAACAAAACTTTACATTCATAAAAATTACATTAAAACTAATCTATCTATCTATCTATCTATCTATCATGTACATGACTGTCTATCTATCTATCTCTGCACACAGCCTGCAAACAACTTTACATTTATAAAAATTACAGTAAAAATATCTATCTTTATATGTGTGTATGTCTATCTATCTATCTATCTATCTATCTATCTATCTATCTATCTGTGGGTTTGTTTCTATATATAGCCATCTAACTATCAACCTCTATCTATTTTATAAGAGAAACACAGCTCACAGATCATTTTCCTCCTCGGTCACCTGTAGTTTAGGCCCTTTTTTCACTCACCCTCGTGTTTATCCATGAAACAAAACATGTCGCTTCGGCCCTGCCTCCGCATTTCTCTCCCCCTCCTTCCATCTCTCTCCCCCCGGCCAGACCTCATGGTGAGCTCCAGGCACTGTTTATTGATCAGCTCAAACTCCCAAATAAACGAGCAGAGAATGAGAGCTATGCTCGAGGGAGCCGAGCCCAGTCCCGGCTCTCTGGGCTCCCATCAATTTTAATCACCGCCCTAATGAAGAGACTCCTCTCTGCTGGATGTCCATAACTCAGAGCAGCGCACTGCTACCTCCGCCAGCGCCACCAGATCAGTCTTCCCGCTCCCCCTCGCCTTCGATACCTGCCTAATGCCCCTTTTTCTAAATAAACTATGCATTAGCTAATGGCTCACAGGAATGATAATGGATAATGGCTTGGGAAATCTCATTTTGAACTGGAACAGAAAGAGAGGCTGAAGTTTTGTGTGTTTTAAGAATATCTTTGAAAAGTCATATACATCTCAGGCTACGGTTCAGCGAGGTAGCATTCCCAGTTGCCGTCTTACAAGAATAACCTTGATAATATGTGTGTTTTTTTTCTTCACTATTAGGGATATTTCTTCACGCAAGTCTAACCTTTCATGAAAGGCATGTCGCTCCGCCATATGTCTGTACTTGTTTTGACCTTGGAAATCCCTTGAAAGTCTCCGGATTGTGTGCAACAATAGTCCCATTTAGCCTGCAACTTGCATGTAATCTTAAAGTGGTTATTTTTCAATGGATAGGTGACTGAAATCTACTATTATGAGCAGATGTCTCAAGGTAAGAGCTCCGACCCCAGGTGAAGAAATTCTTAAACTTCCAGACCAAAGGCCCAGAGATGTCTTTCTTCCGCCCCCTTGTCCTCTTAAAGAATATAAGTTTGGGAAACTCTAAAACCTCCGAAACTTTTCTGAGCTGCTGAACCAAGCGCTCATATTTTACTTCTGGTGACGCCCGGAATCTTTCTCCGGCATCTGGTCCTCTCATGCCGGGTAAGGGGAAGAATCCATCACCTTCCCCCAGGGTTTGCATAATCTTCTCATGGAGGTGAGGTGCCACGGTTTTGGCTATTCGCTGCCTCGTCCTGGGATTTCGTCTGTCTGCTCGTGTTTGATATCTGAACTCAGCAGAGTAGAGACACATATGGGCGGCTCATAAAGGTAGCGTGGTTTATGGAGCGGCCTGACAGGAGCGCTTGCTCCAACTCGAATGAAGAGAAACTGAGACTATAGATCCAGAACAAAATGGAAATCTGCAAGACTGATGGTGAATTTGACTTTTCTTATCAAACAACGGCATCCAAAAGCTATATAAACTGTATATTTGCTTTCAGAAGGGTAAAATTATGGGCATAAATCAAACTTAGTTAATGACCTTTATCTTTTATATAATTTATTGTATTGCTAAATCTCATCACTGTACTATTACCATGTACTGAAATAATATGCAGCATTTCTTGTGTACCTCTACACAGAATGCTTTATTTATTCATTCATTCATTCTTTCTTTCATTTATTTAGTAGCATCCGATTTTTAAATCCTATACAATATCTCATGTCATGCCTAGAATCATACATAGAATCCCAATGGAAATTCACGTTTTGATTTCCTTCTCTCTTTTTCTCTTTTTTAATATCACATGCAAACTAATACTCTGCTTTTTGGAAATGTACTGCAGTAATACATTTTAACACCTTTTTTGTTTGTTTTTCAGACACTTACAATTATTATTGTTATTTTATTTTGTTGTTGTTTTATTTTTACTATGGACATCTCACGGACAAACCTTTTGGACATTCATCATGGTAATACCGCACCACAGTAATGCATTTTCGAGACTGTACTGTACTACTGTGTTTACAGTTACCATGCTAATGTTACATGTTTTGGGATAATTACTTTGTTAATTACCTTAGTAAATCCACAGCTGTTTGACATTTACTATAGCAATGCCATGCCTTTTGTACACCTATCATAGTAATTCCACTGTATTCCTCGATGCTTTTGTAAATACCCTGGTGTACAAATAAGATAATGATTCAGGACCATGGCACTGCATTATGATCTGAGGATACTGTATTATAAAAATCGTTTGAGTCTCGCAATAGAAAAGTAAATCTGAAAGAGCTGATTCTGAGTTTTCATGTCATGTCAAACGACCTCCGCATTCTTAAAACGAAAATGATTTCCCGTACCTGTGTTCTTGCATTGCGGAGCTGCTAAATAACACAGCAATCTGGTCGACTTGTGGGACTTCCTCTCGATTGGGATATATTAACAGCAGCCATACTCTGAAATACAGACAAAGAGAGAACAGGAGAATAATAGCAGCAATGTTTGATCTGTCATTTCTGGCCCTGTGCAAGGGGCAGGCCTTTGTGTGGGTGCTGGGGTTTGCTGTAGCCCTTAGGCAACGTCTGCTGTGTGTGTGTTTGGATGCGTGAGGGGGGCATTTGGCCAAACGGTCAGAGAACAGGACGGATAAAAGTGGCCTGAACTGCAGCTGAGGCGATTCTCTGATAATATCACCGGGGAGACTCGCGCAAAACCAAACATCGCACTGGGGGGACGTTGGACATCTTTGCCAGAATTATGCAAAGCCCCCCTGCCTGTCAGATTGCTTGAAAGAGCATAAGTGTGTGTGTTTTCCCTTCTAATAAAATGACCCGCTGGTCTCTCTCGGTCTGCCCCAGCCATAGGAAATCTATCTTGAAGTGATTATTTCATCAGAGTGGTCAGGTCCCCTCTGAGGGCCGGCTGTGTGTGTGTGCATCTGTGTGAATGTGTTCTGTGTGTGTCGCTCTCTGGAGGAAGTCTTTCATTCGTGTAACAGGCATGAACGATTCAACCCTTCGCTCATTTAAAGGGCTTTTCCTGCAGTCTGCAGTCGACACCTCTGCCTTGAGGCGATGAGCCGTGATGGGGTTGCAATGAAAGCCGCCAAACAGTAAATCCTTCCTCTTCGTTCACCTCTGCTTAACACCAGCTGTGGTGCGGTGTCCGTCAAAGCTTCAGGACCTCAGTGTTGTTTTTGTGGAAAACCAAACATGATGGTACCGAAACAAACAACTGTAAAAGAACATGACCAGGCAAAACAAAACAAAAGAAAATGAAAGAAAGCAAAGCAGAAAAACAAGAAATATAAATAAATGATTGAGTAAAAACAAAGCAAAACAAAAATAAGCAAAGCGGAATACCAAACAAAATAACAAAGCAAAAGCCAAACAACAATAAAGCAAAAAACAAAAGCATTAAAAAAAAGATCACAGCAAAGCAAAAAAACAAACGAAAACGAAAGAAAAAAAACTAAAAGTAAGACAAAAAAGCAACAAAGATAAATAAACAAAAAGGAAAGAAAAAATTGCTTACTACTACTACTACTACTACTACTACTACTACTACTACATAAAACAATGCAAAGAAAGTAATCAAAAGAAAAAGCAACAAACACTACATAAAAAATAAAAACTGAAGATCGTTGACTAGACTGTAAGTCGATTTTTGTGAGCGGAGAACAGACAGAAATGGACAAACGAAATATATGAAATCTCCTTGTAGACTTGAACTCATCAGTTATCTTTTCTTTTTTCTATTATTTTAGTTATCTAAGCATATTTTTGTTTGTTTGTTTGTTACAACAAAAGGTACGGTTAACAAAAACAAGAATAACCCAGAAAAAAAAAAAGTCTCATAACACGAAGTCATATTTGGGTTGAAATACCTTTACAATTTTCCTGAATATTTCCACAAAGATGTGTTATCGCTGTAAAGCCCTGAATGTGCTCTGTGCAGCACCTCCAAGCTCAAAACTGTGACATGTGAGAGAAATCCACGAAAATGCAGAATCCATAGCCAGGCCTCAGGATGATATAATAAATATAATAAACATAATAAATATGCGTTGCAAGCTAGATTTAAAATCCGACTATATCATCCACGTTTATGACTTCAAGCCTGCTTTGGTAAAGATGAATAACAATGCTCCGTAGGTTTATGGTGTGGTGTCATCACGGGGATGGCTGGAGGAGATGCTAACTGCACTGATAAATGTCCTTTTACCGTTCAGCCCTGCCTATTAAACGTGTTTCTTATTATCGATCAAGCTAAACAACCTGATGGAGGGGGAGAGAAGTCACCTTGATATAATTCCATCTATCAATCATTCCTAAGGCCCTCCCAGACACGGCTGGCACTGCCATTAGCACAGACTGGCATTGTGTTCGGGAAGAAGAGCTGTTGGGTCTTTGGTGATTAGAGTGAAGAACCGTCAGACAGCACACATACGATGGTGTTTTTTAATAATTCGAATCTAATTTACTCTGGTTGGTAAAAAAAAGATTACATACGTTTTGGCTGTGTTTGTTTCTCTGGCGCTCTTTTCCTCTCCCAGTCTGAACACATGCTAGCTAGAAAAATATAGGCTTGGTGAAAATATATACGTGCTTGGCGTATGGTTGAGCTCGCTCCCCTTCTAGACTCAGTATTACCATAATACAGAAATCTACCATGAAAAATTAGTCAAGAATGAAAAGTCTAAGGAGCTCAGAGATCACTTAAGCCTAAATCCCGGGGCTAAAAATAACCCAAAGTTCAAAATATGGGCATATGAGTGTCCTTGTATGCTTTCTGGATTTCTAGAAAAAGCTGTTTGCGTGGGTGAACATCAGATACCATTTAAATGTGATTTTCAATGCTATTTCATGTGGCAAATCAAGCTTAATTTTTCATTAAGCAAAACACAGGAAATATTTTCTCTTCGTTTTGTTGTTATCTCTACATGTTCTAACCTCTTACTGCTTTGTCCCGCACAAAGTAACAGCTGCTGGACCTTCGTCCATTGTTTACAACCCAAGTTTCCAATGGAACTGGAATGGAAAAAAAACACACATCTTACATATCATAAGTCATTACATGCAACGTAAGAACACCGGATAAAGGAACGGAAGACTCTCAGATCTCACCAGGATCCATGGGGACTGCAAAGATGTTTTTCTTTCTCAGAAATTAGACCAGGAGCCTATGCTTCTGATTCCAAGGTTGCACTTGTTGGATTTTTGATCATATGGATATATAGAAGCAAGAAAGCTCTTACGTGGCATGACTGAGACAATGTTCTTCAACTACTTGAGTGCCTTTAACACCATTTGGATAAAAAAAAACGTCATGCAGTAGTGTAGCATTATTATTATTTCAGTGCTATGGAGCCAGTTTTACTAACAGCTTGCACCAGCACAAACCTTTTTCAGAACCGTCTTTAAAAAAAAAGTACTGTCAGGATTTACTAAGACAAGCAGTGAAAAATTAGCGCTGAAAAGGCATGGACACCCTTATTTTTGCACCTGACCTTACTGAATATGCATTTCTTGGAGTTTCCATTTCTGACACAAACTTTATGGGAGGATTCAAATGAATGAATGCGTTTTGCTAATGTTTGTGAACGTAAAATGACTGGAATTTGCATCATTATGCCAGGGGCCTCATTTATAAAGTGTTTGCGCATGCATTTCTGTTCGTACGCTCTATGAATCAAACGTACATATATTCAAGAGATAATCATAAGATCAAATTTAGGATGGTTTCTGCGCAACGTTTTATAAATGAGGCCTCTGGTCTATCAAATAAAAAATTTGGCCTTCGGTTCTTTTATATGTACTGTGGCTTCTTTTTTTCTTTGTTTATTTGGGACTATGGTAATTGGCGCTTAGCTTGGTATATTGTGTTGGTCAATATGTAAATGAGATGTTATACCTGTGTTTTTTTATTTGCGCATTTTTAGTAAATCACCTGCAGAATTTTTTTTTTGTAAAGCTGGCCCATGTTGTTTTCAACAAAAAACAACTTAAATTTTGGATTGTTCCTCATAGAAAACTGTCACATGGCTTCAGAAGATTTGAAATATAGTCATATAGGTCACTTTTATGATACTTTAATGTTGCTTTTTGGCCTTTGCCGAGATTGAAAATGCTCATCCCCATTAACCATCATTATGTGGAAATGAGTGGCTTGGACATTCTTCAAAATATCTCCATTTCCGTTAGACAAAAGTTTGGATTTGCATGATGCTGTAAAGATGACAGGATTGCTGAGGTCTTTTATAACTCTCTGAAACTGAAAATGTATCATTTGTAGGCCCAAAAAACTAAATTAGCATAAACATCATTTAAAAGCACATACCAGACATCAAATGTATCGGATCATTGTGGCGAAACGCTGTCTGTTTGAAGCTCGCAGTGATAAAACAATCACCAAATAAAAGCGAAAATTCACCATCAGGCTCCTCGTGAGGCTCCTGTTCTCAGCTAAAGGTCAATGACTCATCCATGCGGCCGCCGCGGCCCTCCTCTTGTTCTCCAGCCGCTCTCCAATCAGGAAGGCGCGAGGAAACAATTTGCCCAACACCTGGTCTGGGATCATGCTGGAACACGCTCGGTCTGCACTCGTTCGGGTCGCAGCCGTGATGGAGCTCTCGCGGCTTCCAGAAGTTTCTGTACTGTTGAAAGACATATGGCTGGGCACGGTTTTGCGTAACCTCTCCGAGCCCTTACCATCTGCCTGCAGGCCCAGGTGTGCCCGGTCTGGCAGGCTTCACCTCAGCTTCCCCGCACCACTGGAGCGCTGTCATTCACCGCTGCACTTCAGCTGATCTCAGACCGGCTCCAAACGTGAAATCAATGAGCCCGCAGCGGCACGGGCTACAATTAAATCAACAACAGACTGAAGATGAACTCCGTTCCTACGATCGCTAAAACAGTACGAGGATGAAACCGTGCGACATATTGAACAGTCGTTTGCTGGTCCACATTTACTAATGCTGTTGATTTGATCTGATTCGAGGCTTGCCAAGGCGGAAAGCTAATCAGAATTTAAAGCAGTTCATTATAAATCGGTTTAAGCCACACTAGTTTGCTATTTTAGGGTCATTTTTTCTGTAATTTTATGAAGCTACAAGACTGCTTTTTGTTTGCAAAGAAAAAAAAACCTACTTTATTCAACAAATTATTTTCTTTCGCGTCAGTTTTCATCATTTACGAGAGTTTCACAACATATACGTGAGCATTGTACGTCAAAACGAGTCCCCGCGCATGTAGCGTCATCTTAATTTTCGCACCAAACACGAATTGTTTCATGCAGACTTATTTTGAAGTGCAAGTTTTTAGAAAAGGTATCGTTAAAACCTCCAAAGTGGGATTTTGTGGCACGTTTCGCCGCCTACTAGCTTGACATCTCGTGGATCCGTGGGAATGGGAATTGCTACGGCAACATTGTCCTCTGTATGCGAAACCATTTTTAAAAAACACGCAAAAATGTATTTTTTGTTGTAGTGTAAACAAATATGCGGTTTTGTTCTTTTCTATAATACCCGCTTTACCATTTTTCTTCTTATTGAACATCCCGTTTTGTACAGAAATATGGGATTTTAAAGAGCTTCCAATAAATATACTGGTGCCGTATTTGAGAAAGAACTCTATGCTAATTATGAACGAGCGATTTATTAACAAATTTAAAATATGAGGCGCACAAAGCTTTTGTAAATCTGGAGGAGATTTTGAGAAGTTCGCCGAATTTATTCATAAATCTCCCGAAGTTTAACGGATGAGGATCACCGAGTTTAAATCTATTCCACAGATTTTTCCACCACAGTAGTCTGAAAATGTGGCAAGTTATAAAATAGCCTAAGAGAGCCTTCAGCGTCAAATTATTTGGTTTTGTTGACAGTGAGACCACAAATTTGCCATGAATACACTGAATGTGTCGTCTGTGCTTCAGACCTACAGCATTCAGAACATGTTGGAGGCCTTAATCTATTTTATCCATTTTGCCGTTTCATTGTAAAACTCAACCATACCTTTATGCGGTCGTGAAAAGACATGCAGTGATTGTAAAGACGTGTTCGTTCAATAACTTTAAGCCCCTTGCTGTGCCACCTGTTGCCAAGCAGGCAAGTCCTCCATTGTGCTTCCTGCCATTAAGGAGCCAGTTCAGAATAACTATAGCAATTCATCTATTACAAATGCAGCCTTTAGCTCCCCGCGTTTTTGTTCCCTAAAGGAAAGCAACAATCCCAGAGCCACAAGAGCAGTTTTTTGAGGACGTGCGAGCTTGTGATGGGAGGGTTTTATAAATGTTGATTGTAGGGACGTTCTAGTAACATGGTCTGCTGAATTATCAGACTGCAACATAGGATCGTAGGGAGAAGGAAGCGGCGTTTGATCACTCATCAGGTGTCAACGGCAGCTCTGAAACGCGGGCCGAGGCGGCAGCTCTTGTTTGTGTCTCGCTCGCAGCTCTTCAAAGTGCCTCCGCTGCTCGCCAGCGCTCATTTAAATGGAAACTTTCTTTCAAATTTCCACCGTTGCTCCTGTTGACACAGGACAGTTTCCCGAGTTAAAAAAAATACAGTTATTTCTTTCTTTATTCCTTTTGCTTTTTTTTTCCCCCCCTCGCTCTGCCCTCTTCTCTCGCTCATGTTTGTGAGGATGATTAATGGCCGGATCTGAGATGCAGAACAGAGGTTATCAAAGGATTTGAGCTGTTCTACAACACCACATTAATTACATCACACGGCAGGGAAGGTGCCGGGCGGCACTAGGAAGTACAACAAATACGGTTTTGATTTGCACAGGAACTGCGCTCTGTATTTTAATGGAATGTTGACAAATGTAAATTTAACAGTAATTTATTATAATGAAATACTACAAAAGGTTAAGTAGGTTTGTGGTCAAAATATAACCATACTGCACTACATAATAATAATAGTGTAAATATAATGATATCAAATGGTGAATTTCGAGGATGTCTATTTTTTTTTTCTCCTGAGATAGTAAAAAAAATAGCAATAAAAGAGATTTCGACATGACCTGTGCAAAGTCTACAATAAAATAATCGCTGATCTCAATATGAGCTCAACAAATTCTCATTAAAATGTTATAAAACTAAATTATGCGAGCTGGTATTAATCTTGTAGTTACGTACTCATACAGTATATTAACATTCGTCTCAGTGTCTATTGCTATATTAATCTTTTATTGTAAATCACAAAAATGACAAAACAATGTCTAATCTAATAGATGCATTATTATGAATAATTGTATTTTTAAGAAGTTTCACAATCACAAAAATAATACATTAATTTATAATAATGTTAACATTTATGATAAATAATAATAATAATATATTTTATACACATTTAAGGAATAAGGGGCGATTTTAATAACATTGCGGCTTTTAGTACACTCTTAAATTATCTTAGCTTACAAAATATTGTTATATTTCGAAACAGCATTATTACAAACTAGCGCACAAACAATTGTTCGGCAGAGATATTTAGACATAGTTACAAGCAGGCTAATACGTAAAATATACAACATAACCGCGAATCCCGATTGATTACTAATAATAAACCTCTCTAAAACTGGGAATGCACAGCCAGGAATACACATTAAACTACCTTGTATGCTTAATGATGAAGAGATGATCTGAGCCCGTCATGAAGATGTATGGAAGAAACTAGCTCGCTCCCGTTCGGTCTCAACACCCTTCAGGAGCAACAGACAACCTTAACTTCTCAAGTTAACTTTAACAAAAAGCAAAAGAATCCGATCTCTCTATATACGCGGAGATGGTAAATGTTAGCCCGCCTGCTGCATCCTACTCCATATCACTTGGCCCGTTATGAAAAATAGTTTGCTATTTTGGAACCCCCTGGCAGCCATAGTGGATCACCACAGACCCCGAGCTCATTTATCTTTTGTCAGAGATGAAGCCAAACTAACGCCATCTCCCGAAGCGGCTAAAGAATGAGGAGGGGAGAAGGGAGGTAAAAATAAACCGCCGGCACTCAGGTAACGACACGGAGAAGTCACTTTACAAGTAATGTGTGGCTTTTTAAAAGTGGAACTCTGTCGTTCCATTAGGACATTAAACACTTTTTGTTCCCAGGCAACCTGATTAGAAGTGTCTCTCCCCAGCTGAAAGTTTGGGAAGAAACATGACGACAGGGAGCAAAATAAGAGAGGTGTTTTGCTGACTGCTGAATGACTCGCTCGCTGTCCTGAAACATTAATGTCTGACAGAATCGGCTCAAACTGAGGCGTGATGGAAACTGCGGAGCTACTGCGATGCAGTTATGCTCGTTTTTGTCACAGAGCGAGGAGGAAAGCGTATTAATGCATGCTAAAGCTTTCGAATTTCACTGTAGGTGAGATCGGGGGCTAGTTGGCACAAAGTCTAGGCATTTTTTCGAATTAGGATCATATTGGTGAACGGTATCCCTCAAATTAAAACGAAAATATTGTCACATTTCTGGGGTGAACGCACACAATAAATCCGCTATGACACTGGAGAGCCGGCTGTATCACTAAAGGCAGGTTTGATGTAAATGTGTATTTGCGGATTTTATATTTTCCAAGCGATTTTGTAATGTTAAGTCGTTTATAAATGACAATCAGGCAAAGCAAAGGCTGTACGTTACCTTGGTAACACTTTAGAACAGGGAACGCTTAAGTGTTTCTTATTAGCACTTTATCAGTACGTCTCAATAGATTTCAACTACAAATAATTCGAGAAGGCCGTTTTCGCAAAATTAGTTTTTTCTCCTACGCATCCCTCCACTTCAGCAGGACTCGCGCACACCAGACTTTACCTTCTCACTCCTGTCTGTATCCTGAAGGTTTGTGCAGAGGGATTGGTTTATATACAGTTTCCCTGATTATATGCAACATTTTATATTTTAAATATATTGTTTTCTGTCTGTCTTAAGTATTAAAAAAAAGAAACCGACTTCATTCAGCGTTTAGATTTAATGTATGCAATATTTCATTAAATAATGTCTCATTTGTACATTTAAACCTAAATTAATAAAAAAAAAAACATAACTTCTAGTTCATTTTTTTAACCCTATTCACCTGCACCTGTGTCGTGCCTTAATATCATTTCCATATTATATTTTCTCAAATACACTGTTAACTGGGACAATATTCATGTGAACGTTTTAACTTTACCTGTATTTTCCAAAAAGACTAACTACCTAACAAAAAAAGGCATGCGGGCAAACATGTCTGTTGCATTCCCCTCGTCTCACATATCCCTCCCTCGCTCTCTCTCTCTCTCTCTCTCACTTTTCTTTGCCCGAGGCCATGTGATTGCCCATCACTTCAAGGTCTGTGGCTCCGCGCACGACTGAGTGCGCTCGCCACGCGATAAGCCGACCGCCTCTGAATAACACATCTGCCTGACAGGGCAATGATCGGCCGGCTCTCTCGCCTCTGTTAAATAATCGTCCCGGAGTTCCTCGCCCGCCCAGGTATCAGCGTTTACGATTTTTACTCGGGCGTAGTGTAGGACGCGACAACAACAATCCTCGTCCCTTGCTGCAGCCGGCTGCCTCGCCACGACAAAGACTGACTGACTTCTTCTTCTATCACAAACACACACGCACCTCAGGGGAGCGCCGTCACAGTTTCGGTGGCATCGGTCCAGAGAGATAAACACTCCGGCCCCGGTGCTGTACTTCTGCGACTCTGTCAGTCCGGACGCATGCTGCGATTATAAATAAATAAATATGCGGCTGCTCCGGCGTGATTGCCTCTACATGCCTGACGTGGCACGCTGATGGCTCGCGGCCCGCCGGAGATGAGCACACGACGACACGTCTGGAGTCAAACAGCAGCAAACGACACGATGAGAAACGGTCCCGTAATGCAAAACAGTGATGCAACGAGATAAAACTAGTTTTCTGTCTGCCTTAGTGTTTCCCTCGCGAGTTAAAGATGTCACGAGGGCGTATTACAAGGTGTCCGGGCGCTAATTATGGGACACATTTTTAGCATTACGATGTTCCATTCGAATTATTAAAGCATGCGATAACAAATGCAATGTTTATTTGATTTTAAACTACTGAAAAGTAATTTAACTGATATGAACGGACCGAATGCACAAAAATAGCTAGAAAACGTGGTTTCAAATGTGATCCTGGAGCACAAAACCGGTCAACAACCAAAAATGCATTGCATGGGTCAAAATGATGAATTTTTCTTTTATGCCAAAAATCTTTAGGATATTAAGCAAAGATCATGTTCCAAGATATTTGTGCATCTTCTACCGTTAATATATTAAAACGTAATTTTTGATTATTAATATGCACTACTTGGATCTTAATTTGGACAGCTTTAAAAGGTGATTTTCTCAGTATTTAGACTTTTTGCTACCCTCAGATTCCATATTTTCAAATAATCGTATCTCTGTTTGTTGTCCCAACAAACCATACAGCAAATGGAAAGGTTATTTATTCAGCTTTCAGATTAAAAATAAAAAATTACACTTATGACTGGTTTTGTGGTCCAGGTTCACTAATAATTAGATGTGACCTCTGACCTTTACAAGCTGTTTAAAAAAAACCCCGACTATTTACACTTTTTTTTATTCACTATTTTTATACGCTATTTTTTACATTTTTTGTTTGTTTGTTTTTTAAATAAGTTTTTTTAATGTTCACAAAATGACATTTATTATTATAAAAACCCTGTAATATTGAGGAAATACTATTACCATTTAAAAATAGTTGTTTTCTATTTGAGAATGATATTTATTCCTGTGATAAAAAGCTGAATTTTCAGCATCATTACTCCAGTCTCCAGTGTCACATGCCCCATCAGAAATCATTCTAATAAGCTGATTTGCTAATCAAGAAACATTTATTATTATCATCATCATCAATAATAAAAACAGTTGCGCTGCTTAATATTTGTATAAACTGATTTTTTTTTCTTAATGAATAGAAAGTTCAGCATTTATATGAAATATAACTCTTTTGTAACATTTTAAAATGTATTTACTGTCACTTTTGATTAATATATATATATATATATATATATATATATATATATATATTCATATATCAATTTCATAAATAATGAAATAGTTTGTATGGTTAAAACATTCTAATTAACAGTTATTTTTAGTGATGTGCGGTATTTTTAAACCTTGCTACATGTGATGGGTATTGAGCTAATTGACATACAGTTCTAATTCGAATTAGCGCTCTTATTTCTGAAGGCGTCTTTCTAGTCTTGCACACAGTTGATGCTCGAGTGGGTCTTGTTTTTTGTGTCTTTGTAGTACACCAAAGTTTTAAAGGGGAGGGGTAGGGGAGCACTGCTGCTCCCTCTGGGAGGGGTAGATGTTGCCCTCGTTCGGCTTTGGCCTGCTTTCTTTGTTTTATCCTATTCTGGTAACATTTTTTCAACGCCAACCTGGTAAAGCTGTGAAATGCCCATTGTTCTCCTGACAACAAGAGTTGCGGGGGTTGAATCCTTTGACATGAACCCAAAGGAGCACTCATGATAAGTTATCGAGCCCGTGTAACCTGGGCCACTATTGCATCTGCCTTTGTTTTCGCTTTTTTTAATACCACATACCACAGCACTGACACCGAGTCACACACAAACATTCGAACGTAGTAGTTAAGTCTGAACTTTAAATTCAGTTGCGATATGGAGATAGCTTGTTATTTCAGCACAAACAGATGGAAGCCTGTTTCCCCAACTGAAAAAATTAATTGGGACTTTTTATCTCGCAGTTCTGACTTCTTTTTTTCACAATTGCGAGATATAAAGTCAGAATTATGAATTATTTAAAAAAAAAAAATGAGTCTGAATTTTCTATCTCGCAGTTATGACTTCTGAGTTGCTTTTTCCTCGCAATTCTTTTTTTGTGTTTTATGTAATCCATTTCTGACTGAAATGCGAGCATTTATCATGAAATTCTGACTTTAACTTGCCGTTGTGAGCTTAATATCTTGCAATTCCCAAAAATTCTCGGAAATCACACGCTAAATGTTCAATTAATCAATTCTAAAAAAGTCAGAATTGTGTGTAAAAGTCAGATGTAAGCTTGAAATGCGGAGAAAAAGCGATAAGAATATGACTTTATAACATGCCTTTGTAAATGTTTATCTAATCATTTTATTTTTCATAATGGTGACTTTATATCATGCAATGCTGACAAAGAAAAATGACAGAATTGTGAACAAAAATTGTGAGACAAAAAAAAAAACTATAATAAAAATCGCAATTTTCTTTTTTCTTTTTTATTCAGTGGTGGAAACAGTTTTCCATAAAAATGTTTTTCAGAACTGAAGGGACATTTTTGAACTGGGCCTCCAAATGATGGAAAACCAGTGTGGATGAAACATCAAGCGAGGGCAGAACCCTAACAGAGCTCCTAATTAGCAAAGATGGTGAAAAGACTAGTGGCTTATCAGGCCACAAACAAGTACAGGACCAGTGGTCCTTTAAAAAAATCCTTTGAAAAGGAGTTTCAAACACTGGTTATCACTTGTGTGCAGTAATAGTGTGCAGCTCATTAGAAAGTTGAATGAAAATGTTAATGTGCAAAGCATTTACATTTAATCAGGATGTGTGCTCTAGCTTGAAATGGTGTTAGTCTTGGAAAACAAAACGTTAAATATTTTATTATTCCTATTTTTCACGATTATTCACTAATTTTCATACTTTGTTTAATAAATTAGGAAATATTTCTGTTAATTTATATGTTTTGTAAAATTTTAAGTGGGGTTTTTTACTATAAACACAGAATTTTTTGTTTTTATACGGCAATCACACTCAAATAGTCAGCATTGGAAGGAATAAGAAGACGTATTCTGGAATCATGAAAACCGCATATTGAATTCCTGTAAAACACAGCTAAATGGAAAGCTGGGTAATATCTGGAACATTGTGCCTGGAGCAAGTCACATATCAAATATAGGCATAAAGGAACATCCATAATCTGAAAAACCTTTCTCGGTTATGGGGCGTAATTTTCTTGAGTGAGGTTATGCACACGAAACACACAAAATTTTAATCTGCAGTTATGAAATAGTGACGCAGACTTTAAAAAATGAAAGACAAAAGACGATAAAGGCATTGCAGACAAAGGGAAGAGTTCCTATTTAAAATCATAACCAGGCGGCTGTGATAAAATCTTTACCTCCCTGTATCATATTCAGTCAAATTCTGAGGCTATTATGGCACTAACTATAACAACAAATGACCAAATACTAATATACATAAAACATGTTTCATCAGAAAGAATTTGTGAAGTAAAACACACAGTATCGCCAGTGCGATCTCATGGCAATGGCAGCTAAAGTTGGCTAATTCGTCATCACTCGCTCGTACAAATTCAAGCCATTTTTGCTAAATAGTATGCATTTTACAAGCTGGCAATTCATATGAATTTGCACAAATCGCCTCCACCTAACTCCACCCAAAACATAAACGTCTCTAGCATTTCGAAAAATTTTATACAAATTAGCCAGCAATATCAATCTGTCCTCCAACTAATACAGGTCGTTTGGCAGCTGTGGTTGCCAGAATAAATTTAGTAAAAAATACAGAAAAACTGTAAACACATTTATAGTCAAAACCTGTAAATCTTACGGTATAAAACTGTAATTTACAAACAAGACAATTTGAATGCAAACCAGTAAATTCAACAATGCACACTGCTATTAAAATCTGTTTAGCGCCTTTAACATACTGACAACCACTATTGGTGGAAAAAGAGAAAGCTACAAGAAGAATCAAAGCTCATCGCAAGCAGAACTATAGGCTAACTATCGAACTATAGAAGGAGCACAGAGTCATTCATGCAAACACAATCATGGCAACACAGATTACACTTAAATAATGCAATAAACGTTCATTAACCAACAAGAAGACAAAGCCCAAATGTACATAAAGGAAACAAAAATGATTAAAAACAGGATTATTTAAGCAAAATAGTTTCAAATGTGGAGTGTCAGGCAGGGAATTCTGGAAGTATCAGTTTACAGTTTTGTAAATTGTAGATTTTACATTGATTTGTTGTAATTACTTCTAAAACTGTAAAATTAACAGTAATTTTACATTTAATTTTGGTTAGAAGTTTTTCCCTGTATATAGTACGAGAATTTACTGTTAAAATGACACTTTTTTGTGGTCAGTCGTATGAATTATGTACAGTAAAATATGTACAAATGAGATTTAAATAAACATGCATTTTAATTGGTGATGATAGTCATACATCATTTCATAACGACAGATTGTCATTATTTTTACGCCTGCAAGAGGGCGCTTAACTTTATAAATGTAAATATAGGTCTTAATAAGACGCTTGCAGGAACAACCTATAGGGTCATTTTTTTGTTGGAGGACAGGCTCAACAATACAAATTACAAATTTGGAGTTTTGGAATCATAA
Organism: Puntigrus tetrazona; assembly: GCF_018831695.1. Taxonomy (NCBI): domain Eukaryota; kingdom Metazoa; phylum Chordata; class Actinopteri; order Cypriniformes; family Cyprinidae; genus Puntigrus; species Puntigrus tetrazona. The sequence continues at coordinate 11,972,879 of NC_056723.1, forward strand.
TGATTGTTCGTGTGAAGTCTGGAGATTAATATACAGCATGCATAAAAGCTGCATCGTTTGAAAAAATCATTAAAAACACTGACCCTTCAGGAAGAGGAGTCTGTGTGTTTCACAGTGTCCAGAAATGCTGTTAATAATGAAGGGTGTTGTTAGCGAGCATGCATGAGTGTGTTTTATGTGTATGCTTGAATCCATGCGTAAACATACAAACAGACTCCAAATACTGCCCAGCCAACTGGCAGTCACATCCAGCTGGGTTACAGGCCTGACTGCCTAATGAAAGCCTCTCTCTTTCTTTCTGCCTCTGTTTCTCTGCCTCTTTCTCACCCTAGAGACCGCAAGCCTTTTAAACTGTACACTGTAAGAAGAACTGAGGGGCTTGTGGGGGCTCTGGCTTCTGCATGCACGCTCACATACACCCTGATCCCCCCAAAAAACAGCAGGAGATGCACACAAGCACTGGCCGACGGTGTAGCATAGTGTTTACATCTCCAAGTACGTCCATATCGATAGTCCAGCTGTGCATCAAAAGCCCATTAATTAAATAGTAACCTGTTTCAACATACAGGAATGCATTTATGCTGCAGATGATCTCCGATAGCAGTTTTCTCAACCAACTGCTGGGGCTGAATATAAAAATGATGGCAAATCAAATGTCTGGACATGAAACTGCTGTTTGAAAAGGTTCATATTGATTTTTCTCTGATAAAGTCAATACATGCACTTCATTCAAACTGACATGTCCTCCTCGGGGAGTCTTTTGCGTCTAGACTCACTTATGAGGTCCGTATGTCGATTAAACTGAAGGAGCAAGGCCAGAAGACATCTTTATTACTCAGGGGTTGCTCTTTCATTGCTCAGGAGACCCAATTTTTTTATTTTAGAATAAAACTTTATGCTTAGACACCTGGTACATATTACTGAAATAGCCCTGCAAATAGCAGCCTTAGGATTCATTCTCTAGAAGAACGATAACTATGACGATAACCGTGTTAGCATCCAGAAGTACACGTTTGCAGTTTGGTCGTCTTCCGCTTTAAATGCTCAAGCTTTTTAGCTGTGTCGATTCTGATTGGCTGTCAGTGTTTTTACCAACTCTGGCTCATTGGAAATACGTGCCCCTACATACATTTCTGCATACCCTTAATTATGTACCTTACAGCACGTTAACAAATGCAAAAGTAATGTAATAGCGTATTTGCTGAAGCAGCCATGCTATTTTTTATTTTATTTTTGTTTTCAAAGGGTTTTGAACAACAGTTTTACATTGCCTGAGTGCAACACTGTATCACATGAGCTACCGAGTAAACGTACTAACCTACTAAACTCATGCATATAAAGCCGTGTATGTGAGGACAATGTTCAAAAATATCACTTTTCAGATCGTGCAGGATGCTAAAATTGTTTTGAAGTTATAATATTCTGCAAATAATTGTGAAAAATAGCCTTTATAACCTCTAGTGTTCATTTCAATTGGAAACTGCAGCGATTGGTACGGACAGGTACGTTTTTTTCAGAAATGTATGTAGAGGCACATTTTTCAGATGAGCCTAGTTTGGTGCAACTATTGCAGATATATGTTGGAAGTACTTGAAGTATTTAGCATTTAAACGATTGAATATAATAAATCCAATCTACTAAGTAGTTTAAATTTTATGATTTTTAGATCAATAAAGATTGCGTGTTCAGAAAATGAACCAAATTTGGCCAATGTGTAATTAGAGGGCAGCTAATGTTAGCAAAACGACTGAAATCGCTAACCTTTAAGTACAAACACTTTGTTGTTTCTGCTGAAATAGAAAAGACGAATTGCTTCACGGTACCAGAATTGCTAATCATACAAAAGTAAACAAAAAAATGTTTCAAAAAACCAATTAACATATTTGTCACGGTGTGGTTTAGGGAAGGAGCAACTCAACGAGAATATAACACAACATCTTCTACGCACAAAGCAAATAATACTACTACAGACTAGCAAGCAGGAAACAAAAACCACACATATTAAAGACGACGATCGGACAAACTGAACTGAAACAAACTGGACTTAAATAGACAAAGTCAATTACTAAATTAATGAGACACACCTGAAGACATTGATACAATTAACAGGAACTGAAAGTAGGGCACACAGACAATCAAAACAACAACAACACAGAGTCCAAATACGTGGCAATATTTCCCACTTTTCCCAATTTTCCATGGTCCTCTTTTGAAGGCAAGACCTCAACAAGATTTACCGTCTCTCAGAAGCAAGATATTATGAGATATTATTTGTGATTTAAAAGGACCTGAACTTCCTGTCAGAGACTTTTGACAAGACTTGCAGTGCTTCGCTCAACTATTAAGTGCTTACGAACTAGAACGTTCAGAAACAGTATGCCTAAATAGCCTTTGCACTGTGGGCCTATATATCGAGACCGTAAGGTCTAATAAAAGGTTCAAGCAAGAGTAAGTTTCTCGGTGAGGGAAAGGGCAGCGGTTTTTCCCTGTGCCACGCTTCCATTAGCGCAGTTCCCCTGTGTGTAATGACCAGGCCCAATGCTTATCCCGGCGTAAGACGTAAAGCGATCGAGGCCCTGCCTCAAACAGCACGGCTGGAGCATTCGGGAAATAACGAGGAGCCGTGGCCCCGGCCTTGACCAGGTCTGGAAACAACTGAACGCTCATTAAGAACGGACTGATGGGAAAGAGAGAAGCTAATGCAGCGAGTCAAACGGATTTGCTTTCTCTCATTATTTCTCTTCCTGTCTCTCTCTCGGCTCGCTTCCTGTCCCCGCAGTCTCGCTTTAAATAATTCTTCTCATCCCCTCGTAATCTGAAAACGAGAGGGTGCACTTTGCCCATTTAGAGAAACTCTTCAATGAAAATATTTAAGCAGTCTAGTCAAACACCTTGTGGAGAGTTTGAGCCTGTAGAGGCTAGAAAAAGCGGCCGTGAGCCAGGGAGCAGTTGCTGAGAATGAATGATTAGGGGCCGCTCGCTCTCCGCCAAGTGCCATGCGGCCAAAGTGGCTTGGGTTTACAGGGGCGTTATCGATAATTTATTGGATCATCTGCTTTTTCTCTCACGCCAAGCCAAGATAAAGCGGAGTGAGGCCTCTCGACAGAAGCCGGCACTCGAACTCACTTCGCCAGAGCGGATGGTTCGACAGACGCCAGCGAGTTATTTGCATCAACAGATGGGATTTAGCCTTGTGACTGCATTGTAACGCTGTTGTATCGAGAGAACAGGGCACAATTAGACGGTTTGAAGTTCTCTTTTCCGTAGAGGAACTTGAATTTGGCTAATGGGTTGAGTAAAGTGAATCACATTCTGGAAAACTCCTTTGACAGGGAGAGTTTTTGGCGATAACAAAGTATCTTTTCTTGCAAATTACAGTAAATAAATTCTTAAAGTCTGTGTGAATTGCCCATCTCTCATTTCACTTATACTGTAAAATACGGTGCATTACAAAGTGAAAAGGCATATTCAACAACAAAAATGGTTATTTATATATTATGACTTTTAAAGTCTTTTAAAGGTTATTTTAAAGGGACAGTTCACCCAAAAAAAGAAAATTCTGTCATTAATTACTCACCCTCATGTCATTTCAAACTTTCGTTCATCTTTGGAACACAAAATAAAATATACTCCCATTGACAGCAATTGTAAAAAAAGTAGTCCATTTGACATTAGAACTTCAACCCTCTCCAGAATGGTGGATGTAGACAAGATGAATTGTTGAATAAAGTTGTTATTTTTGTTTTCTTTGCGCACTAAAGTTATACTTGTAGCTGCTGTCTTTGGGAGGATCAGAGAGCTCTCGGATTTCATCAAAAATATCTTCATTTGTCTTCAGAAGGTGAACGAAGGGCTTACAGGTTTGGAACGACATGAGGGCAAGTAATTAATGACAGAATTTTCATTTTTTGGATGAACCATCTCTTCAAAGTAAGTAGGGTCCATATTAATTTCACATTCACTCCACACTGCATTCAATCACTTGCTCCAAGTTAAAACCGCCGTTTGTAACGACAGCCTTTCTTCATTATCTTCCCAATGAGTCACTTGTGTCTTGAGCTCGACGCACAGCCATATACGCGAACATGCTTTTACCTCAATAATTCATAATCGGGGAGGGATGCTGAATAATTGAACTGAACTTGAAGGCTTTTTTGCACAGTGGAGCTTTTACATCGGGCTTGATGTATCTGGAAGAGAGCGGGGGGTGGGGTAGGGGTTTTTTGGAGTGCATAGTGCTAAGCTGTGTTTTCACCACTCGTCTCATTGATCAATAATTTAGCGAGACCCTCTGACTGGGACCTGTGCACTCCAAAAACTAGTCAATGACACAAACCGGTCTGCGCCCTTCCCGAAATCCCTTTCCACGCTCCTTAATCCACCATTACCTCATACTGCACAAAGACACGCTTGAATTCTGCAAAAATGGAACTCGGCCTCCACAGTTCTAGGAAATACTGAGGCAATATTACAGTAAGTGCCTTTCATCTAGGAAATGAGGATTGCTGGTGGAAAAAATAGCATAGCCAATAAGAACCAATGTGGGCACTGCAGGGCAGCCGTGCTCGCGTTCTCCCTGGAAAAAGAGCAGCGGCTCAGGGCGGCGCTTTATCACACGAACAAGCTCCTGAGCTCCAGCCCCGCTCGCCGAACCATCATCAAAGGCTGCCGAACAGAGAGAAACTGCCCCGTCGACTCTGATCTCGGGTTGTTAAGGCACGGCAAGTGACTAATTAACACAAAAGAAACTAGCGGGCGCCTGCGGAGAACTAGGCTGAAATGAGGGACGCTTGAATGTACCTGGAGAGCACATGAATTCATAAAATGTGCAGAGGCCTGGTGGAGACTGGTTTAAACGGTATGCAGATGCACTTTTGGGAGGGTTGCGTCAAGTCCTGGAAACTGAAGATCCAGAGGCGGTTTGAGGACATCGATTGCGCTTCCTCTGATCTCGGTTTGCAGACAAACAGGCATGGGTAGCGCAGAGGGTGTTAGCAATTTATACTTCACCCAGACTTGATCTTCAAGCACGAATTCATTTGTGCTCTCCTCGTGTCCTTCTAGGGCAAAAGAAGAACACTTTAGCACAGTTTTAAAAGTAAGGAAATATACTTTTAAATGGGTAGTTTTTATTTTATTTATGCTTATAAATTAGAAAAATTTTGGCGTTCCAAACCTTTATGAGTTTACTTTTTTTTCTGTTGACCTCACAAGAAGGTATTTTGAAGACCACTCAAATAAAGATGCCATAGAAGAGATTTTTAATTAAATGTTTACAAAAACAACCTTTAACTCCTGAAGTTAACATCTGAACAGGTTCTTTGTGGTGAAAAGAAGGTTCTTCAGATTATAAAGAGGTTCTTTAAAGATTTTTAGACTGAATGGTTCCTTGCAGAAATAAAATTGGTTCTTCCATGGCTTCGCTGTGAAGAAGCTTTTAAACACCTTTGTTTTTTAAGAGCGAATGTGGCTAACCAAACAGTTGCCATTGACTTCCAAATAATGAAAAAATATGATTACTATCAACTCTTCAGTTCTTTTATGTTCATCAGAAACTAAGGAATTCATACAGGTTTAGAACAATTTGAAGTGAGTAAATAATAACAAAATTGTATTTTTTGTGAACTGAATGTAGTGTTGTCAGACTGTTAATTGCAATGAAATAAATATTTATTATTGTTTACACTAGATGTACATTACTTAAATTAAGTTCTTTTAGACCCATAGAAATAGGATTTAAGTACATATCTGTATGCAATTTTCCTAATTACTTAATTATTAATATCTTTGAAATATGAGTGTACTACCAAATGTACTGACAAGATTTTGTGGTAAATATTAATGTAATTTCTTGAAACCTTTATAGTTGTAATTAAATACTGCAGTATGTTAGAGGTGCAATTATTTTACATCAAAGGCACAACAAAAAAGTTGATTCAAAATGTACAAAGTGTACATTTTGAGTGTGTTAAAAAAGTCATGAAATTATCTTCTATGTGGCCTTTTAGAATTTTATATAATATCATTATATTTATTATACATGCATTATGATAGCTTAAATTGTATATGTGGGTATGTGTATAGGATTCAAACTGGTAGACCTTAGACAGGGTAGTTTCACTCTTAATTTCTGACATGAATGAAAATAAAACAGTGAAGGACTGAAATACACTGCATTGTACTGTTATTTAAAAGCATATGGACTGTTTAGTGAAAAAAAAATTCTGGAAAACCTCCTAGAAACAAAACCCTGAAAACTTTTTGAAAACTTGAGTTGTGAAAGTATCTTCATAAAGCACATGCCATTGTAAAGATTGAAGGTCATTGCTCACTTACTCCAAAATGTCTGTACGAATTTTGTTTTTTATTCGTAGTCCCATCAAAATGCTTGCTACTGATGCGAAAATGCAGAAAATCAAAACTAACGAAGGTACACAACGTGATGTTATTTTGTAACGTATGAAAATTTCGGACAAACGTTTTGGACTGAGTGTGCAATGACACACCCTGTTCATCCAAGCTTTGTTTTGCATATAATTCAATATGGCGTCTAACCAGACTAAGGCCTAAGTGCATTCAGCTTGATTTTTTCATCCATACAATAAAAGTAAAGTAGGTCCAGGGGTCCATAAAGTGAATTGTTGGCTACCAAGAATATTTAGAAACAAAACAAACATTTTTTCCAACTCACATTACTAATTTATAGTTTTTAGTAATTGATTTGGCAGGGTGTTTGGTCAGCGCTTTACATCCAGTGTTGAGAACCAGTGGTGAAGTGCTGCTCGACCTGATACAGGAAGACACAGCGAGAGCTTCTACTGGAAAGCGTATGCCATGGGGCTCAAGACATGGATCGTTTGTTATTCCCACCTGGCCCGTGGGATTACTCAAACATTGTTCAAAGCTCAAACCAAAAAAAAAAAAAAAAAGAACTGTCAACATGAGAATCTGAATACGACGATATCTCCCCCATTTAGAGGTCAAGCTGGGCTTTGTCTGATGTGATTTATGATACAGAAGCTCACCTAGGACTATTGAGAAAAATACATGTCACCCTGTGTTGCTTGGTTAGAAAAACAGCATCTGATCGCCGGTGATAGATGGATCTGTTGGTAGCCGGAGCTTGTGGAGATGAAGACGGGCACAACATGTCTCAGGCAGGAGTGGTTAATCTTCATCCGTGGTCAGAGGTTCCTCAGGTCTCCTGAAGTTCATGTTTCCTTTATTGATTAAAGGCTTCTGGCCGGGCCCCCTGTTTTGAGGGGAAAAAGTTCTCTGTGATGAGTTTCTCAACTGACTTACCTCTATTGTTCAGCTAGTGGATAAATAGCACAGCGCTGGATGGAAAAACCACACAGGACATCTCTCTAATATCACCAGTGAGCGCAAATGGAGCATAGGCTTCCTACTTCTTACTTCTTACATTATGTATATTTTCAGTTCATGCATTTCCCAGCAAATGAAAGCATGATCTTGGCATCGCTAGCGTCATTTTCTCCAAGAACTCACATCTGCTTCCTCCCGAGTTCCAGAAGAGATCTCAGCAGACTCTCAAACTGCGCACAGACTTACCAGAATACCAAATCTACAAGCAAAAGTCACAATATAAAAGCCATCAAAATGAAAACTAGACACAAAATGAAGAAATTTAATAATAAATGACTACAAACTATATTATGCATGTATATTTTCTTAAGGAAATTGTAATGGGATTTCTGAGATTAATAATAATAATATTATAATATAATAAAACATAACATTATTTTTATCAATATATATTGTCATATATATTATTATACATTAAATATTGGCATTAGCCTATGTAAGTCCTAGAATAAAAATATAACTGTAAATGATTACAAAATATTTTTATATATTTATTTTTAAAGGAATTTAAAAATGTGACTTTATTAGTGACTTTTCTAAACATTATTTAAATTTAGCATCTCGTATTGTACAATATGCCCCTGCTGTATGTAAACAATGGTTTTATTTGTTTCCATGTTTTGTATTCCAAGGGAATTTAAAAGTGATTCTGAGACGAAGTTGAAACTTCACTGAAACACTGTGAAGCGCTCCATCTACAAAAATATACTCCTCTGGGAAAATAAAACAGTCCTCTGTGAGTTTGGCCTTACCTAGTCACACAGACCATTCGTGATGCTAATAAGAAAACCTACGTAGATTTTGGGTTCTGAAACGTTTGATCAAATATGTAAAAAAACCAATTCAATTGAGCGTCAAGCCAATACCGAGCACACTAGACCGCCTTTTATAAACACAGACATGGAAGAGAATCAAAAGACGGCAAGTATGCCACCAGCCGCCATGGGAAAGGGCCACAGCGTCTCTCGTCTTTGTCTTTCCTTCAGCAGAGAAAAAGACAACAGCGGCAGCTCAAACGCGGCGCGTAGTCACGCAGGTTATATCTACGCCTGTGTTCTACAAAGACATGATGGCAACAAGCACTTAATTTGTGGTTAGGCCTTTATAGTGAGGTGTGCTTATCCCCACAGGAGTTCATTATATCCACAGGCCTGCTTCATTGTCTTCTCCCCCCCGACACACTCCTCTTGTGGGGTGATTTAATGCAATTCTCTCGGTAATAAACAACTGAAGTGCATGACCACAAACACGCCGCATATATTATCCTCTCGGTTTTTTTTTTCCTCTTTGGAAGGTTATTCTATCATGTAAATGAGTCTGTGCCAAAACATATTTTTTAGCTGCTGTTATTATTCTCGCCGAGTATCATTTGCAGTCAAGAATGTGATTTTTATTGCCCTTCAGTGGACTGTTATAGATTATTTTATTATGCAACAGTGAGGCCTTTAAGTATACGCCGAGATGATGATTTTAAATATGACGATAGTGAAAGGAAAATCGTTAAAATGAAATTGTCTTTTTGGAGGCCAAGCTATATCAACTGCCAAAAAGCAGTCTTGCCGTTTAACAAAAATAATAAACATGAGCAAAGAAAGTAAATCATAAGAATTAAGGTGGTGAGCTCATGCATACTGTATTTGTAAAAGTCAAAAAAAAAGTACCATGTATGTAAAAGCTGTAGAAAACTAGTTTAAAACATGAATTGATTAATGCATGTGTAATTATGTGTAAACCTTTTTAAGAAAATATCAATTATAAAGTCATATGGTGCAACCATACGGTGTGCCTTAAATACTTAAAAACATAATATGTGCAGATTTTTAGGAAGTTGCACCACATGACATCTTGAATTAATGCAACCCCCAAGCAGTTTTTTTCACCAACTGCAACCCCCAAAATTGTATTCAGAAAGTTTTAATAGAAGAGGTATATTTAGAATGTTATTTAAATTTCTTGCTTTTCATTTTAATAATTTACTATTATTTTAATAATTTAAATTTTTTTTTTTTTTCTTTGTTAGATCGCCTATATAATTTTTAAGCATTTTTATTTCAGTTTTAGTTATTTTAGTTCAAATTTGAATAAAAATGGAAATGTTGTCTTGGCATCCATCTGAACGTTTAGAAAATCATAGGTTTTTTTCTAATTTTTTAGTTTTGGTAAATTATTGTATCTCTGGTATGAGCTGCATTTTTAACATAATCATAATCAAAATGTCTTTGAGTCAGAAGAGTCAGTGCACTGAAAACAAATACTGTATGTGCAAATACTTATGAATACTAAAGAATAAATCTCTGAAAGATCTGAATCTCTCTTTATATGCCCTTTTCATCTCTGCCTGCTTTTACTGTACACACCCAGCTGCCAGACAACTGCGTCTATGTTCTCTAACGTACAGCGTTGTGTTCTTTAAAGCCTCGGTTCAAGTGTTCGTTTTTAAACCTTCGCCTTGAGCTGCGGCGACTGCGGACCATCTGTGGCAGCGGAGGGGACAACTGTTGCTAACTAAATTAGCCAGCTCCATCATCTTGATACATCAGTGGAGTACCTGGGCTCTCGATGACCTTTCCCTCTCCCTGTACCCAGCCCTCTGTCCTCGCTAATATAGATGCAAACAGAACTGGGTCAAGCTCCAGGTATAAATCTTCCTTGGCAAGGCACAGAGCTGTTTGCCAGGTCTCCACCGCGGGCACGTGTGACGGACAGAGAAAGAGAGAGAGGGAGAGACGGAGAGAGCGTGGCTGGGGAGCAGGGCCGCAGGCATCGTCACTGCCCGTGGGTAAAGAGCAGGCGGTTGCTGCCCGAAGGCCTGCCTCCTGCTCAGATAGCAGTTGGTCTGTACCTTGTGTTTTGTTGAATGGCAGAGTGTTTTTATAGGAGGGCTGACCAAGCATTTATTTCCTGTGCTTAAAAAGTCAGCATAGCCATGAGCATGATTTTCAAGGAACATTTTATAAAATCAGCTAACTGAAAATTCACTCGTGTCACAATGTAATTGATCGATATTATTTCTTCGTGTTTTTAACGTACTATTTTAACACACATATACAGTAGAAAAGTAGAAAAGTGAAGCTACAATATCCCAGATATGGCCACTGCTGTCTTGCACCGATTACATCATTTGGAGCCGGTGTTTTAGAAGTAGTGATTCATTTGGAGCCTGAGTCTGAGCAGAAGTGACTCAATTGGAGCCCGAGTCTGAGAAGTAGTGACCCATTTTGAGCCCGAGTTCAAGTCTGAGCAGATAAGATTCATTTGGAGCTCGAGTCTAAGCAGCAGCGATTCATCTGGAGCCTGAGTCCTGTGTCTGAGTAGTAGCGATTCATTTGGAACCCGAGTTTGCGTAATAGTGATTCATTTAGAGCTCGAGTCCGAGCAGTAGTGAATCATATGGAGCCTGTGTCTGAATAGTAACAATTCAATCGGAGTCATTACATTGCGATTTTGCTCCGACCTTACTTGAACGCACATGATATCATAATTACAGCTTTCCTTGAATACACAGTTAGAACATGTGGTATTTGTTACCTCCATAAATCAATAAACCCTCTTCTACTACCAAAGTTGGATACTCCAAAAACAAGTGTTTGGAAGAAACATAAGAAAGAAACAGAAGCTATTAGAGGTCAATCAGATTGATTGTGAAATTGACATTTGAAAGGAAAAAAAACGTACGCACATCTGGTTTTCAAACCCGACAACGCAATTCAAAAAAACGTGCTTTGTTCCTCATTACAACGATGAAAATATACCAGGCTTTCTCTGGGTTTTCGCTGAATGATATCCGTCCTCACAGCTATAAAGCAGTTAGGCATAATTGCGTTACGTTTCAATCACCTCGTGCGAAGGACGCTCGTTTTACGGACATCGTGTCTCTTTGGTGACATACAGTCTGTGTAAAATTAAATCCTCACTTCAGTATTAGATCTGTGTGAAATCATGAGAGAACACAGGCCTAGTCTGCAAAATACAGTCCTAATCAATTTTACAGCTGCCTTCTGGCACGGCGCAGGTAATGAGAAAGAAGTGGCTGCAAATCTGAACGCTGACAAAACCATGAGTGACTAGCAACTCTTGTTTTGTAAAACCGTGGAGGCTTTATTGCCTTAACGTCTGTTGGAGCTTCGCTCACTCGATATTTACAGCCGGGTGCAGAAGTGATGACATGATTTAAATGGACGTTTGCTGAGGCGCTTTTTTATGCGAAGGCTTTTAGGAGCTGTCTTTTTCACAGCGACGATGGGCCGTTCCATTGCACCGTTCCGCAGGGGTGTTGTTTGGAGAGATTTCATGGAATAGTGCCATTTTACCCAGACAGACCTATTCCACAGGCTACCATTAGCCTCATGCTCCAGCGTACACACACCTGCGACTGATACGTTCTTTCCTTTGAGCTTCTTTGCTTATGTAACATATAACCGGCCCTTGGGTGCTGTGAGGTAATGTGTGCTGAAACCTCGCTATCCTTGCTTGTGTTGTGATTTTTCTGCGCTAGTGCCAAGTGAAACCTCTCATTTTGAGGTACTTTAACCCTTAAAGGAGGCTAGTAAGTCACTAAAGTTAGAGTTCATTAGCAAAATGCTACGTAGCTCTGCACGCTAAAAAACTTTCTACACGCTACTGACTAATATAGATCGTTTTATGAGGAAATCTTAAATTTATAAGTTATTCGCTGCAAGAAGTCTGAAATTACTTGGATTTTAGGAGTTATTGTTCTGTACCACTTTAGACGGCAAAAACTTTTATTGAACATGTCCTGTTAGCGGCTAAGCTAATTAGCGCGTAGATCGAGTAGATCCAGAGAATTCAGAAAACTTTTCATAATTATTTAGCGGTTAGTGTTTTGTACTTAATGTAGAAATGTAAAGAGATAGTTAGGGTCCAGTTTTGTTTGGATTTTTTTCTTTGACTTTCATTGTATAGAAAATCAGAAACGTTCTTCAGAATATCGTCTTTTCTGTTCCTCAAATGAAAGAAAGTCATGCAGGTTTGGAACGACAAGAGGGTGAATAAATAATAATTTTCAGTGAATTTTTGCTGGGTAAACTCTTCCTTTTAAAATCATTCTAGTGCGTTTCAGATTGATCACACACGCACGCACGCACACACAAATATCAAACACTGTCCTTTTCGGTTAAAAAAATTGTCTTAGGGTATCAAAAGAGAAGAAAAAAGAGCAATAAAAGAACGCTTTTTTTTCTCCTGACAACTGCTATAGCTCGAAACCAAAGTATTGCAGCTTTCTGTAACAATCAGTGAACTAAAGCCAATGAGACTGTTACAATTTATATTCGTTTATATTCTTGAATCTGTATTTTGGCAATTAAAACAAACCATTTGAAAATCAATCAATCAATCAATCAATAAATCGATTCATTGATTTGGAAGAGCATTCAGATTTAGTGAACTGTACTTCGACTGATTCGTTTAAAATATTTGACTCAATAGAACTAGTTCATAAATACTTTAATACTATAATCATTAACGTGCCAAAGAAAGCTAGATCTGGCATAAAGCTATCAAATGACTTCAGAAGACTTGGAATAAAGTTCACAAGTCACACTTTTGCATATTTTTTACGTCGTTGTTCGTTGTAATTACAAAAAGATCACTTTGAATTTTCTCTTTTTGTCTCCCACAGATGAAAGACAGTCAAAGGTAGCAACATAAACCACAAACCTTTCTTTTATGGACTGTTGTTATATATACAGCCTATGTGTACTTTTTTGTTGTTGTTTTTTTTTTTGACCGAACAATTGTAGAAACCCTAAACAATAATTGGGCCGGACGCAGGATCTTGTAAAGAAAGTGTTTACATCACATTTACATCATTTGCTCACACCAGAGATCTTTTAATGCATCATAAAGGCAAAAAATGAAAGAGAATTCAAAATAGATCCTATTGATACGCCGCACTTTCTCCTTCAAGTTGTTTTGCATACTTCAAAACAACTACATGTACTGGAAGTGCCAAAAGACAAACCGCAGTACAGTTCAAACAGATGAAATAAATGATTATGCGGAAGCATTACGCACAGCGATGGCTGAGCACCGCGAACCGGGGGGGGTTTGTTTCGCTCTTTTGCGCCGATCTCGAACCTGTTTTTTCTGACGAGGTGCCCGATGCTGTGTTTTCAGAGCTCTGGTCCGAGATCAGCACGAAAAAGACACCCACCCTGGGGCTCCAGCGGGGGACTAGAAAAATACACCTGCATGAGCGCATGCATCAGGCGGACTCCGGGCCGCTCGGCAGATAAATCGTGGTCTCTCCGAGAGGGAATGCGCCGGCCTCCAGGTGCTCTCGCTAGTCGGAGCGATATTTCCTGCTCAGCTCCTCGCAGCGCTGTGCCACTGCCCGGGGATGGAGCAAGACTAAATGAAACACGGACATTGTACAAGTTTCCAATCAAAATTTCCATAATTCATTTCCACGCCATTTTTTTTCCTGGAGTGCATATTGGAGGGAGGGAGAGGAAACCCCCAGCACACTCTCTCAGGGAATACGAATCCTACCACGGGCTGCCGGAAGAAGCTACGCAGAAGAGCAGAGTCTACCTGCCATCAATATACTCACATTTTCAGCCACTGAACACTGAAGATCTCAAAGACCAAGTTAAACTGGAAATACCATTACCCTGGTTTAAGCGTATATTGAAAAAGCTAGTTGACTTATGGATTAAACATCAGCCAGTGTCAATATTTGTGGTATATATATATATATATATATATATATATATATATATATATATATATATATATATATATATATATAGAAACTAATTATACTACAATCAAAATATTTAATATTACTACTACTAATAATAATAAAAAGAGAAAAAATAATTATATTTCTTATGAATATTCTAGAGAATACAAAAATATTTGTCCTTATTAAAATAATAAATAATAATAATCAGTAGACTGCAATTAATTATAATAATAACTATAAAAATAATAATTTTTCTGCTGTTTTTTAATTGTATTCTTTAGAATAGCAACAAACAAGAACATTTTATTTTTCACTATTAATGTTATTTTATTATTATTATTATTATTATTAATTAATAATACATATTGTTCTTATGATGAATTATACAATTAAATTACTATAAAAGGTAATTATTATTATTATATTATTCTTTAGAATGATTTCATCATTTATTTGAGAGTAAATAACACCAGTAATAAACTAATACTAAATAACTAGAATATTCATTATTATTATTATATTTTTTTATTTATGACTATTGTTATTACGATTATTGCTTAACATTACAGTACAATACACATTCAGTTAAACGCTGGACCAAACCAGCAGTCTGTGCCACAACTTTGAAAAGCCTCCTCATGTTGCCAGAGCATCAGCAGCGATTCATTTCAAAGCTGCTTCTTCACAGTTGTTTCTTACCTTATCAATAAATAACGTCTCGCTCTTTTCCTCTCTCTCTCTTTATATTTATCTGACTGGCTGGTTCTCTTCTTCAAGTCTTTTAGCTGCCGCTGGATGTCTAGGGGCTGCTGTAAAGAGCAGTAGCTATTCTCTTTGTCTGTACGGTTAAACGTTTCCCGGCAGTTCGGTTGTATCTCTAGAACCGTTTTTTCTCCACATATTTTTTTTTATATATATATCGGATTAGGTCCCAAAACGACCGGCCAAGCAGATAAACACGTTTGATCAGGACCGCTTTGTTGTTTACTTTGTATTTCCGAAAGAAACAAAAGGCCTCAGACTCGCTCATCCGCCGGAGTAACGGACGCACACGCGCTCGCAAATACGCGCTCGCGCACGCGTGTTGCCATGGAGACGCGATTAAAATTTAACCGCGCTCCGGAGCCAGCGTTTTCTGATCCCTTCACTTCCACCTTTAAATTGTTTATGTCTCCTTTACATATCATTTATTATAGATTTTATTGACGGTTTTGTCAAAGAGCTTTTAATTAGAACTGGCAAAGGAGTGCGGTTGGGAACTCTCGACAAAACCAAAAAACGCAGCCAACTTGTAATCCAAACCGTTCCTCCCGCTGTCTCTATCTTTTCCCGCTCTCTCTCTCTCTCTCTCTTCTTTCTCCGTTGAAAGGGACTGGACACCAGGTGCTCATGTAGATGTAGAGCATTTTTCCCTGTGGCGTGATAAATTGGTCCACATAAAGAGGGTATTCATCCAAAAAACTACAGTCTGCCTCTCATGGTCCTGTGTAGTGAAAAAAACAAAAAACAAAAAAAACAGACAGAAACGCAAATGGATATTGCTTAATAAGTCGGCATACACTTCGCGGTCGCTGCCATTTTGCCCACAGGTTGGATGTTTGTATGTTTGTATCGTTTACTTGTCCTCGTGTCCTTTCTCGAATCTCTATGACTTTCTTTCTTATGTGAAACTTAAAGTAATATATTCATATATGTTTTTGTCCATACGGTGGAGGCCAAAGGAGTCCAAACATCTTCCCCTGTGTCCCATGTGCATTTAAAACGACATAATGGTGAGTAAATAATGACAGAATATATATTTTTTTCGGTGAAATATCCCTTTAGAGATTATATAAAATCATAAATTGAGTATTGTGGCTTTTAGTTGACAAAAAATTGTGTAGGCTATTTGCTAAATGTGTTTATACACATCTATACATATACATACCACTATCTAGACTTTTGAGAAAACAGGCTAAAAATATACTTACAACAACAATTTATTATTATTATTAATTATAATTATGATTAGTAATTCTTTTGTAATGATTAGTAATTTATTCTTAGTAAAAAAACCTTTTCAGAACAATATTATTCTATTACTGTTATTCTTTAGACTAATTTAATAACAACAAAAATAATGGTAAAGAACAACAACATATTATTGTTATTATTTTTTTTATTATTTAAAAATGCATTTTAAGTATATATCTGGACATATAGAAGGCCGCTTATTAAAGTAGTAATAGTAGTAGTAGTAGTGATAGCAGTAACAATATCATCAGGAATTATTATTACGATTGTTATCATTAATTTAAAAACAACAATTCAAGATATTAACTTATTACTGTTTTGTTTAGACTTAATAATTTAATAACAACAATAATGGTAAATAATAACAACATTTATTATTATTATTATTTGAATTATTGTTCTAATAGTTGTTCTTTTAAGCTATTATTTTTAAATATTAAATATTTTTTCTATTACTGCTATAGTTTAGACTGAATTTGAAATAATAAATATCATAATAATATAATAATCGTAACGTAAATGATACTTTTGACTTATTTTAAGTCTATATTCTGTCCCCTTTACTCAGAAGTCTGCATATCGTAGTTAATGATAATAACAATAATGATAGACCAGCCGAGGAGCTTGGACAATGCTGCATCACTCTTGTGTGTCTGTACATGTGAAGATCTCTCCTGGATGAAATATTTACAAGCACAACACAGCAGTGACAGCAAACATCACTTCTGCTCTTGAAGGGTCTGCTCTCGTCAAATGTCCCTCTGTTGAGTCCCGTCACCAGAATCCTGCTTGCCGAAGCACTTTTCTGCACCGGATTACAAAGATGCTATCGCCGCCTGTTCGACAATATCGGCCCAATACTCAGTGTGAAAAAAAAAAAGACTTTACTTTCTTCCCCCTTGGTTATCTGCCGAGGATGAAGAAGACGAAGAAAAAAGCGGAATCCTCAGCGGGAGATATCGCCTGAGGTAAGACACAGGTGGATGAAGCCGGGAGCAGGGTCACGGTAAAGATTTATATTATGTACAAAGTAAAGAACAAGAAGAAAAATGGCCGTCCGTGGAGCATTGCGGTGAAGCGAGTGAACCAGCTGTTCGTGAAGCGCAGGGGGAAGTGGTCAGGTAAGACAGAGGCCTGGAAATAATAATCACGAGCCCATCTGCTGACCTGAGACTGCATGGCCCCAGGGCCCGAGACACGCCGCCCTCCGTATGGAGCTTATCGCCCCCAACACGGGCACCGCATTCAGCCCAGGAGCGGACGCGGAGGGCTCCTGACACGGGGCCACATGCTCTCATTCTGTGTTTGTTCCTGATACAATGTGCTCGAACGACTCGAATGCCGCTGGGTTGCTGCTGCGAAGGCTTTACGCACGGGGTGAACGTGGACGGGGGTTCAGCTGTGGTCACTTCTGTCCCCGGGGCCCGTTTTTATCCGATGGACACATTGTAGTCTTTTTCCCTTGCACCGGACCCAGGTTTTAAAACCTAAAAACGATTTGAATAATGCGTTTTTGAAACCTAATGATATTGAATGATCTTTTTAAATAAAGATTTTTAATATATACTGTGCAAAAATAATAACATTTGCACACAAAAGATTTGTGTTGTGATTTCTGCCACATTTAATATTTCCCATGCATGCTGTACACCGTATTCATCAAATTTTGTAAAAATAAGGTAATTTAATTGTGTATTTATTTGACATAGGCTACATAATATTCTAGTTATGTAATCAGAGAAGATTGTTTTATTAAATTTTTTTTAAATATGTTATTTCCACAACAATCACTACAATACATTAAACACTAATTAATTAATTTCAATTAATTACCTTTTTTTGCAATGTTGACCTAAATTAACTTGTTTTGAAATGGCATACAATAAAAATGTACTTTGATTTATTAAAAAATCTATTTTAAAGTCATTTTCTCACTTTAAGATGCGTAGTGTTAATTTCACATTTAGCAGTAAATAATAGTTTTTCACAAAAGTGTCAACAATTTTATTCCAACTACAGTATGTGAAAAATGTCATTATCACAACCATTGTTTGTGACTTAAATGTACCTAATAAACCTTTTTTAGTGAATTATTCACCAGAGACAACAGAAATAAAAAAAAATAAATTTGTTCCAAAAATATCCCTTCTATAACCATCATTTCCATCATAAAATACAAAAAAGAAGCACAAAATATCTTTTGAGATGTGATCGAATTTACAGAAAAATGGCATACATCTCCTGTCATATATTCAGCATCGTAGATAAATTACATAAAATAAATGAAACTGGTTTTAAAAAGAATATTCATGAAGAAAATGTATGCTCCTAGCAGGGCCAGAAGTGGCGGTGGTTGAAGAAACGCCCGTCTACGTTCACCTGCGCACCTGGAAAAATGAAAGCCGTTGTCTTTCTGTTTATACAGAGTGATTGCTTTAGATCCCACGTTTGTCTAATGGCTGTTATCCCACAGCAAGTGTGATGATTTATCAGACTTGTGTTAAATGTGATGAATTTCACGCCGCGGAATAATACACAGAGGGCGCTTTTCAACATCAAAGCCGAAATGCCTTGAGAAAGCCGATCCAGGAGCTCATATGTCTAAAAGCCAAACTAGTTTAATTTAACCATTTATTTGGCGGTTAATAGCAGCTTGAGATGGCACATTAACGAAACCTGGGATTAAAACATTTATCATATTAGAGTGCTTATAGCTGATTTCCAGCGCACGCATCCGTAATGGCCTCTCCTGGAACAAATCAATATTGTGTTACACCATAATTGACCGATTAGGAGGCTAAGAAGAGTGAAAAGTCGAATTATAATTATACGTGATAAAAATGAAGAACGTGAGAGGAAGCCACAAAGATGAGCCCCTGAAAAGTAGAAGGCCCCTGAACCCTGGCTCTGTTCTCACGGATCCACCGCTTGGCGCTCCCTTTGAACCCACTTAACAGGATACATGACAGGCGCGGGTCTTCAACGCGGCCCCGGCTGCTAATTATGAGCGCCAAAGAAGAGGTTTTTAAACTGAACCCTAGCATCTGCTGAGAGAGGCTACTTTCTGTCACGATGGCGAACGTGGGGCTTCACCGTTGACGGGAAGTGAGCCCCGGTCCAGCATATGAAGAGCACACAAGTCATAAATCACTGCGGTGTAGGACAGGTGCGTGGGCCAAAGAAGAGACGCTTGAGGAGGAAAGCACTGGAGCCGACCGCTAGGAACGTCTAAGGAGATCTATGGAGAGGAAGTTGTGAGTAAATGTATACTTAACGACCGAGACCTTTGACTCAGAATCCAATGGGAGGGCCTGATGGGCTTCCATAAAGGTTAAAGTTGAGCCTTCGCTGAGCTCCGCCTCCTTTGGTTACTGTCGCTCGCTCAGACAGGCTTGACAGGAAATCTCATAACAAAAGTGAAGGTATAGGTGAAAAGAGTAGTAAAAAGTGAGTAGATGTTATTCTTGGCTTGAATGATCATTAACACGGATTATAGAGTCATTAAAATAGAGACTTGCTATGTAAATAATATTATTTTAAGTCAAGTAAGATTTTAGTTAGTACCATTGTTTTTACATAAGTTAAAAGTTAAAAGTTAGTAACATTAATTTCACGTAGGTCTTAACGCATGGTCATTTAGTATAAATTGCGCAAACCTTCACAAACAATCAACATTTTGGACTTTTGACAATAATGTCTTACTTAAAACGAAGCAGCTTTCTGTGTCGGTCCTGCAAATGCGTGTGAAAAACTTGATATGAAATTGCGAATGACACTGTTTTGTCTATGAAATTTTGCAGAGCAATGGTAAATGTAATTACACCGTGTGACATGTTGTTCAACAATTGCTAAAGTAAGATGGATCACTAAATGCGAAGTTTAGCAAAAGGCAAAAACCTCAAAAGCAGCGCAAAAATTGTTTAACATTTAATGGAAATAATGATTATTACTAAATTTAATGAAGTGCATTAAAGTGCTTCAATCTTTTCTCCAAGAGAACAATGAAGAACCGGAGGTGATAAACTGTAACATGTCCTTAATAACAATGTAATAGAGTAACCGGTTTGTTCAAATCCCTAATCCCCAGCATGAACAATAGCAAGACCAATTCAGCTTCTTCTTTTGAGTTCTTCATATCGCTAATCATCTCAGTGCTTAATCTTATCAATGATAAAGTTGTACAATTCTCGCCGCCCTTTCTAAAGAAGGCAACCGTGCAGAAGTGCCAAAGATTGTTTCGTAAATGTATACGCCCTCACAGAAACTCATCCACACGAAGAGCTCCCTGACGTGTGCATTCAGCATGCGGGACACAAAAGCAACCTTTATTGGCTCTGATGGAGAGCAATAAACAGATCATCACCCCATCACAGCAGTCATATTGCTGACCTAAACAGATGTTTTGTCTTACAGACAGCAGCCTGTGAAGTTCGCAAGCAGGCTGTCAGCGACGATAGTATTGATGCAATTTTGAGGGCTGAAGAAAACAAGAACTTTGCTGAGGTTCCCACTTTGAAACGAGAAGGAGATCCACAAAGCGAAGGCAAATTTTAATTACATCGATTCAGCTCCCCAAAATGTATAATTCTTCCACCCAGTCAGCACAGTCTGTGTTTTCTCTCGCAGCCAAGGGGAGACGGTGTGTTTTGTAAAGCCTTGCACTTCACACAGTCAATACACAAAAAGCACCAACACAAAAGCTCAGTTTTGCCGCTATCAACATAATAAGTGAAAGTTCCGTGACAGAGGAGGCGAAAAAAAACATGCACATTATTCAAAAGCATCACTTAAAAATGATCACCATCGCAAAAAGGCAGAGGGGGGATATGAAATATGTAATTACAGAAAGAAGTCAGACGTGTGTTGTTTACCCCATAGTAACTAATTTCATATTTTATTAACGCTTCTGTTTTCCTGCAGCAGACACATCTGCCATGCTGATCCACCATTTTGCAGAAGGTAACGTTTCTTTTTCCAACGGTAGACAATATGCATACAGATAACCTTTCAATGTCAGCAAGATGACAAAGGAAGAAATGAAAAGGAGGCATGTGGTATGATTCTATTTCATAGACCTTTGGCCTTAATACAGATAGTTTATTTGCTGAACAATTATTTCTTTAAATTGGCCACATTTGATTTTTTTTTTACATTTGGATTTGCAGCACACCAATTTTTCTGTTGAACAAATGTAGAATAAGACATGAACAATCATCCAGTCCAGTCTAAAAAGAGTTTTAGCGTCTGTTCAGGTCATATTTCACCCCTGTTATTTGGACTAGGAAAGTGTTATTAGAAATTCATTATGTTAACAATTATTTCATGATAATTAATTATGACCACTGTAATGCATCATTACATAAACCAGGGTAGTTTCAGCGTTGGCAGTAACAGGGCTGACATTTTTACTGTTTATTTTTTGGAAAGTTTTCATATCATATAGACTTCTATATTGATATTTCTATAAATAATCCAAATGTATACAATCATTGTAACAGGGTTGACATTTTTGGTTCATCTAGCCACTGTATAGACCAGTGGTTCCCAACCACGTTACTGGAGGCCCCCCAAATCTCTGCTGTGTCTGACTCAACTCTTGAAATGTCTGCTAATGAGCTGATAAGCTGAATCAAGCGTGTTTGATTAAGGAGACATGGAAAACATGCAGTGCTGGGGGTCAAGGTCATGACACTGCAAGGTATTTATTTAGATAATTAAAATTAATGTGGATTTTTCTACACGGATTTTACTACACAAAATTGTGGTAACAGTGTTGACTATTTAAGATGGTCTTAGCCAGCAAAATATTAGTATTTTGTATGTTCAGGTAAAATATCATTATTATCAGAACATTCTGAAATATTATAATCTAAAATTATTTCTCGCTATTTTCTCTTGTAATATTTAAAAAATATAAATAAATACAAAATACTGTACAAAATCATAGTAATACGGTTCCAAATCCAATTAAATGTTATTAGTACTTGTTCATACCCTGACAATAACTATCACTGTACATCATTTTAAAGGGAAATTATTATGCACAACTTTAGTAAACGTTTTTGTATTAAATCTAATATAATATTTATTATTGAAATAAATATGAAAATTTTAAATCATTTCAATGTACTTCTTAGTGTTGTCATACAGTATTCACGAATCTTTGCGGTTTTTGTACTCTACAAAATTGTGGTAACAGGGTTGACTAACATCATCCCCTACTGACAAACGCAACAAAATGTACATATGGTTTTTTTTCCCTCTTACTATAACTAACATTTGGGTGGAAAATGTCTAGAATCTTCACGAAAATAATGTAAAAGTGCAACCATCTTAATGCAGAAAAACAATCTTTTGAGCGAAATGTAATGACTCTTTTTAATTCGTTTTAATTTCACGAGATTCATCCTGTTTAAGGGTGTAAGGAACATGTCTATGTAGCCCCACAGCATTTATGATACAGTTTCCTGTATTACATACGAATTGATCTGTTTCACCACTGCATGCCCAGCTCTCAGTCAAAAAAGAAGAAAACAGGCGAGGAGAAATGATCCGTGTTCTACGGATTGCCTCAGGCATGAATTAGTTTCCACCTGCCCTCTTCTGTTACGCACTTAGCACCCTCTTTTTCTCTGTAATGGCAGTTGGCGAAAGCCAGGGGCTAAAAAACCTCTTTCTGTTCACTGGTTTGTTTTGAAGGCTGAGTGTGGAGGTGGCCATGGATAATTTCGCCGGGTTAACTACTCTGACCTAAAGGTAATTGTCATAAAAAGTGCTGTCATATGCCTTTTATGTCTCCCCTCCTGTGTCTTTCTTTAGTGTGAGCTGGTCTGCTGCGAAAGGACCAGAAGAAAAAACACAACTAGCTGTAAACGGCAGCCACACAAAGCTTCAAGTCAACATACAATCAAAATGTACTTTTTTTTTTTTTACTTCCTCAATACATGGTGAATTGTGCTGGTCCTCTGGACCCAGTAACTGAATATTTTACTACGTATCCTGCCTCTGAACAGACATGCTTCATGCAACAGATTCTTCCTGCAATTTAAAAGCAGCTTTTGATGCAATGGTCAGATGCAACAACCTCATTACAATTAGTACGAGATGAAATCTCATAACAACCATACATATTTTTTCCCCATTATGATGATTTTGGTTCGGTTTGAGGCTTCATGGTTACTTTATGTTTTTGACCAAACTGTAAAATCTTGCAAATCATGAGACTTGGTTGGTTAAAAGCACTAAACGCAGTTCAGTAGAAATTATATTTTAGTTTACACATTTGCCAACAAATATATATATTTTTACAAGAAAACAAAAATCAACAAAAAAATGTGGCTGGTGTTATTGTACTGTATTTTTTAAAGAAATTATATAAAGCCTATTTTAAATAGCTGCAAATTAAATTGATGGGAAAATATTCTGAAATTGTGTGATATTTTTATGTGATTAGTTTATTTAGTTATTATGTAAATCCTCGATTTTACATTGCTTTGGATTAAATGTCTGCAAAATGACTAAATGTGAATGGAAATCAAATATTTGTATTACATTTATTTAAAACAATAAACACTTAAATAACCAAATAATTTATTTTATTTTGTTAAAATTTAACAAACAAAAAAGGCCCCAGCTACAGAGGGAAGTGATTAGTTTTTGCTTTGTTTGGTCACACTTCTTGTTGTAGAAAATCTACTAGAACA
Source organism: Puntigrus tetrazona (assembly GCF_018831695.1). Lineage (NCBI taxonomy): Eukaryota > Metazoa > Chordata > Actinopteri > Cypriniformes > Cyprinidae > Puntigrus > Puntigrus tetrazona. Next base: position 11,996,690 of record NC_056723.1, read on the forward strand.
AACGAACAAAAAAAAAAATAAAATTAATAAATCTTGTTTTGCTTGTCATTTTATTATTCTTCAAAATGTACTTCATTAAAACAAAAAAAACAAACAATAAGCAATAGTCGAAAATGCTATCGTTTTATTTTTCTTAAATCTTGCTAAATTTTCGTTCTACTTGATTGCTTGATGAAAACAAAAACAAACAAATGCTGAAAGAAACAGTATCTAAGCTCCAGACGAAAAGCTTTGTTTCGCTTAAAGTAAACATGGCTAGACTTTTTGTTCTTTTTGCGAATGTACTTGACATAAACAAACAAACAAAAAAGATAAGAAAAACAAATAGGTAAACAACATCTAAGCTGCAGATGACTTGTATTGACTTGTTCTGCCTAAATCTAGACTTCTTGTCCGTCTTAACAACATGCTTGATGAAAACAAATAAACCAATCAGCTACAGATGGGAGTGATCTCGGTGTGACTTCTTTTTCTTCTCAAACGCACTTTATGAAAACATTTTAAGGCCTGACGCCAAAACCCTCCTAAATCTAAAGTGGAAATGGTTTCAAACTGGGTGCAGACACCCCGCTGGTAAAAAAAAATAGTTTTTTGGCGACCCTAATACAATCATGCCCAACTCCATGCACGTCTGATTAGCGTACATCTAAACAAGCCCATCTGTGAGGTCCATCGTTTTTAAATACTTCTCAACCCGACCTGAACCGCGGCCTCTGATATCACCATTAATTGCACGAGGGAATACGGATGCGAGAGCCCACTGTGAGATCCAGGCAGGGCTGCTTGAATTAGCGACCGGCTGGGTTGATGTTTCAACTCGCTGAAGCCTTGACAGCGCTTTGTACTGAATGATTGTTCTCCAGACAGCTGAGCGAGGTAGTGCGCTCGCGCTCCGTGTTGTTTGAAAGCCCAAAAGGATATGCAGCGGCATCATCAAAGTCCAGCACGCCTTCCATGTGTCAGCCGGGCCTTAATCTCGCTCTCTGAGGGCAACGTCTCTGATCACTCTATTCAATCGATGTTGTTTGAATAAAGGAATATAAGAGATCTAGTCTGCGATATTTCAGCGGCGTACAATTACGGAAAAGTATCGGGTGGTTTTTACGGCTCTGCTCGTGACAGATACTATCAATCACTAGTTCTACCAACTCACACGCTAGATAAAGTTGATATTAGCCTAAATAGGACACATCTGTTTCTGTTAGTTGAGTCAAAGTTTAATTAATTCTCAAGTCGTTTTTATTTTTAGATGCCGTGTTTTTATTTATTGCCATGCGGTAATGAGGTTGAATAATGGAAATGTGTTGCAGTTAGCTGGGGGTATGCGACGCATCGATGCGCAACACAGCCGAAAAAAAAACAAACGTAGCGCTCTGCCTAAACCCCACTTTGTACCTTTTTCGTCTTTTATATCACCTCAAGACTCCGGTTTACACCGGAGAATCACTGGAGGATCATTTTTTTCCTCACAACTTTTTAAAGAGAAAATTAGTCTTCTCCCCTCCAGCGGAGTTCAAGGACAGGGCTGTACAACCCAGAGTAACACACAGCAGCTAAGACCTTGGCTTCAGATAGAAATGGCATCTAGGGACCATTTCATGCCTGGATTGAGCTTAGACAGAGGCGCAACCTTAAGCCCTTCGCTTCCTAGATCAATAGGAGCTGAACCAGTGCAAGTGCTTTGTCTTCATTGGACCTTTCCCAACAGCTAGGCGCAACGTCTTTGAGTTAGCTTTGGCAAGTCGCTGGTTTAAGCTAATCGGCAGTGTTAGCATGGCGTTGGAAACAATATCTTGGACTGCCGTTATTTCTATTTCAACATTATTCGATTGCATGTAGCAATGTTTTTGTCATCATCATTGGAGAAACTACAAATGCAACAGGCAAGTTAGTTTAAGGACTAGGTTATGTTTAGGTTAATGATGTGGTGCTGTCTTTAATTTGGCTAGATTCTAGAAAAAATAATGCACGAGGGGTCAGGCCTGTATGTCATCTTTGTGTGCAACATTAATAGCGTGTTAGTATTGTCTGTTTTTGCTCAGTTTAGCCAACGAAAATAGTTTAAACCACAGCGGTTTGTTAAGTCATTTGGTGCAACCAACAACAACCAACCTTCCTGATTATGTTTCAAGGTCACTGATTGACTTAAGTGACCAAAAATATCTGATCATTTGACTTTAAATTGACATGGTAAAGCTAGCTTAGGTTGTCAAATGTCATGTTTTATATATATATAAATCACTTGGTAACACCACATGACATTCATTTTTTTTAAGGCATATGAAATCAATAAAGAGAAAGGTACATTTCTAATAACTTGTTTTAAAAAAGTTTTTTTTGTCCCATGTAATATGAAACATTTTGGAGAAAAACAAACAAACAAACTAGAATGGCATCTATAAAGTGATTTGTGTTGTGGCTAATTCAATTTCTGTTTTATAACTCTTGGAAATTCACATCTTTCAATTGCCTTTCACCGATCATGTCCCACAGTAGGGAGTGACGGCTATAAAATAATGTCTTACAAGACTTTACTATAATTAGCCTAGCGTGAAAAGTTCTTTCCCTGGTCAGATGGTCAGCGCTTGAGGGCAATATGTCACACCGTGTGGGCACAAAAGGTAGCCAAATAATGCCTATTGAGGACCAGGTGCAATGGCGCAAAGATTTAGCTAGAATCTGCCAATTTTAGGCAGTGCTAAGCTAAGTGAAGATTGCCAGGCTGCTAGCGAGAGACTAGCATGAGACGTAGCTCTACAGTTTGCCCTTATGGACCAGTTGGTGCCTCCTCATCCAAACTTGAGGAAGTTGATGTCCTTGAATGACTCCAGAAAGTTAAAAAAGTAAAGAGCAGAGGGAGGGAGAAGTCAATGTCCAACAAAGCTGAAAAATCAACTATGGATCTCTGTAATAAGTTCCAACGTTAAATCTAAAGCCGCTGTTTTGGCTGCAGAACTAAACAAATGAGGTTTGTCTCCGTAATGATGTATTTGAGCAGAGCGCTCCATGCAAGGGCAAGACCTTAATCTGTCTTCATTTGTCTGACTGCGTGAACTCAACTCACTACTTCTTAGTGGATATGGGCAGCCTTTCAGACATCTAATGTACTTGGCTGCGTCAGTAAATAGTATATTATAAAAGAACAAAATCAGTGGTTTTCCACATATAATCACAGCCTGTGTCCTCGTTTATAGCTTTACCTTTGTCCTAAAGTGGTTTAAGCAACTTCTAGTTTTTAACTATAGGCCGAGCATATTGAGGAAAAAGATTAAGCTAAATTACTATTAAATCACTTTTTTTTTCTGTAATAATCACGATTAATCACAGTTAATATATTTTCACATTGAATCTCTACGTTAATTTAGAAACAGCATAAAATAAATATTTTAAAATATAGCCGTTCAACATCAACATTCAAACTTTGGGCCATCATGTTTAACAGTTCATAGGTATAAACTGTTACAGAAAAAAATATATAGTCATAACAAATTATAGCATATTTATTACATATTTCTTTTAATATTTATTGGTATTTTTAAAATATATTTTTATAATTTAAAAACATAATTAAAGGGGACAGCCATGATAGCTAAATGATGTGTCATTAAAATAATAATTTATTCTATATAAAATCTTTACATATTCTTATAGAAAAACTGTAAATTGCTTTGGATAAAAGCATTTGCTAATGACTAAGTGTAAATGTACAAATATAACTATTTTATTAACATAATACAAGCTTTGTGTTTAACCTTTAAATGCGAACCTTTAAAGATTTCATTACAATTTAAAATGATACACTATTACAAACTAACTTAATACGAGTTATAAGTGCAAGGTTGTAATAAAACTATAAAAAGCATTTCTTCCAGAATGTTTGCTGAATGTATGACCATCTTTTGACCTCTCACATCATTCTGCCTCAAGTGATCTTCACACCTTTCACTTCCACGTGGTTTTCACACCCTTACACAATGTTACATTACATATATTGTACGTCGACTGTTTTCATACGAACGTGAGATTGCATTAATCAAAATGTCTGTTAAATAATCAAAATTATGTCATAAAAATACTGTATTTCCCACACTCCACGCCGCAATCATTAAAACTTTCCAATATTTATGACGGCTGACTTTCTCACAACAAAGACCTGAGTGAAAATGTTTAAAATTCAGAACTGTTTTTTACTTTCCTCTTGAAGTTTTGATCAATGAATACAATCCCAATCCTAACCAGCACAATAAAACAAAACGGAAAAAGTCTGAAAGTCTGGAGGTACCGCTAGTTATCTGTTTCCCGGCTGAAGTTTTTGGGTTAGGATAAAGGAGTGCGGTGTCCTTGTAGAATATGGATGATAAATTGTTCTTGCCGTATTGATACCGTGGTTATGAATCTTTCAAGGTAGATGGAATGTTAGAAGAAAGGCACTGGAGAATAAACATTAATGACGGGTCAATTTTTTCAGACTCCCAGATCAATGCATAAATAAATAATTATCATTCAGTGAAATGTATCGATTATCCTCTAATGGGTAAGATCGGGTTATTCATCGCGTATCTAAACTTGATGAACGGCGTCCTGAGAGCTTTTCAAAACTACAGGAAGTGGATTACGAGCAATTTAAGACGATCGTACAGTGATCGTACTTCTGCTCTCTCGGATGCTGAGAACTTTCTAACTGAACGCTCTTTTGCAGACTGAACCAGCGGCCCAGCAACAGGGCGAACATCAGTATGGACCCTCGGTGCGTGCAACGGGTCGTGACCTCTTTACACGCGGCCCCACAGAGGCCCGGGTCAGCACACACCTGAACCCTATAGCCCTCGCGCTGGGCATCCGGGCTCAGAGCCACTGAACCAGCCTGACCTCCACTCCGCACTCTTACTCCTCAGAGACTCTACAAACAACACGGGAGACACACACTGGCACTTTGTTAACATATACTTCACCGTCTGCAGCCAGCCAGGGGAAATATGGACAGAGATGAATGTATAGACACTCACTTTATAGATGATATATGGGATGAATTTGTATGCATGATGGCAGGAACCTCTAATTAGCTATTTGCTTTATTAGAGATATTTCTGTGTGTTAGAGTGATTATGCAAATGTAAAAAAAAATCATTTAGTGTTACTTGGCATTTCTTTGTAATTATTTGTTACATATTTCTGAGTAAAAATTGTTTTTAGTGCATTTATGATATTTATAAGCACATAATATCATAATTACACTAAAATGTACACTAAAAAATTATTTAAAATGTATTTGAAATTAAATTAAATTTGTGTGTGTGTCTAGATCAATCTATCTATCTATCTATCTATCTATCTATATATATATATATATATATATATATATATATATATATATATATATATATATATATATATATATATATACATATATACACATGGCCATGGAAAAAGAAAATCTATATAAATTGTCTGAAAATAAGTTTCATTTTCTAGAATGATCTTCATTAGAAAGAAGTAATAATTGTATAATATTATTATTAATCATAGAAGAATATCATAAAGCCAGAAAATGCTCATTTAGCCAATATATGACAGGAAAGCTTGTGTGACAAAACTATGTTTCCCGTCATTCTCTTTTGAGTCTTTATTTTGCTACTCAAAAAGCTCCTTGTCTTTGTTGTAACGTTTTAAAAGGAAGTTCTCCGATATGTCTATTTCATACTAATCAAAAGGAACGGCGTATTGTAATTGTGACTTCTAAATGTCTCCTGTAAGGAGGAACTTCCCAGGAGGACCTGAAGGCATATCATTTTCCATTAAGTCAGGCCACTAAAAATTAGCCTGTATTTTGGTCAATATCACCATCTTGTGGACATGAACCTGTCTGTACCCAGGGTGCCTCGAAGAGGAGGAAGAGCTCAAAAAAAAGCACAATATCCCAGATCTACAGAAGATACATTTTTTAATACCACGCTCTTGAAGATGTTATTGAAAACCGTGTGCTTTCACCACAAGTACAGCGAGGTTTTTTTGCTCCAACATGAAAATGCGAGGTACATAAAGAAATTGTTTCCAGAGTGACCGACGCAAAACCCAAGCATCAACACTTTTGGGAAGAATTGAAAACTTGTGTCTGGAAAGCAATATCCATGCATCCATGTAGTAAAAACCTTTCCCAAAAGAACATATTGTCATCATTTAGTTACTCTTACTCTGTTCCAAACACAATGTGGAACACAAAAGAACATATTTCAAAGGATGTTTTTGCTATTTTTGTCAATACAAGTCAATGGGCCTCAAGACTTTTATACTCCGAAAGCACATAAAGGTAAGGTGAAACTGATCCATAGTAATTTAGTGAGATATTTCAAGTGGCACAGTCACTTTGAATACCCAAATAAAAACAGAAGCACAAATGTGACAGGAAAAACTCTCAAACAGACAAAAAAACACAGATAATAAAAACAGTAAGTTTTTTTTGTATTATTGGAGCCTAGGTGCCTAGCCTTTATGCAATTACTTTGTATGATTTATTTATTTTTTATTAGGTTTTATTTTTTTAATTTAAATATTTACATATACATAAATACAATTATTGCATACAAGATAAATAAATATTAAACAATATTAAATATATTAATTATTAAATATATATTAGAACGTTAGAATAGATAATACTTATTAACTATTAACTACGACTTTTTCCTCAATACATTTTTAATTTGCTGCTTATTAATAGTTAGTAAGGTAGTTGTTATGTTTAGGTATTGGATAGGATTTTTTTTTTATGAAATAGTAGACATGCACATAAATGTGCGATTCTTGAGCGTCTGCATTCTTTTGGCAATATGCTGTATTAAGAATTGACACTTACACACTAAATATATCACACCCACAAAAAAGTGGGATTGTCCGGAGATTGTCCAGGAGTGAGTAACTGGGAAAAGAAGAAAAGCGGTAAACAAGACACTCTCATGAGTGAAGTCATTTGTCCACATCTTCACCTGCTCAGGGTCAGACAGGAAATGAGATGACTTTATCATTGTTGTCACTTTGTCTTTGGTTGGTTAGGCAGCTTCCTCTCATGGATTGGCTTCGCGGATGATGGCGCAGGTGAGCCCCACCGAGAGATCCCCCACCTCTTTCGAAGAGCCCCACTTTTTAATATGCAACATCTGTGCCGGGGAGAGCGTTCCAAAATGGCTGCTCCTTGGAGGATGACAGCGGAGTCTGCTCAGAACTTGGGCAGGGGGCGTTTGTAACTGCGAGGTTATACACAGATGTTAGCGATGTTCACAATGTCACTTTGTCCTTTGTTACAATGGCCCGGGGAGAACTATTTTTGGGGCGAGCACTTCTTTGCTTCTGCTATCCACGAGTTTCCGCGGTCCGTATAACAATCCTGCACTTAGATCGTCCGGGTCAGCGGACTCCCGATCAACCAGGTGCTACGGCGGTAATCTGACATCCGGCGAGAGCTCAAAACTCTATGGAGTGCCCGCATTCTCCACCAATTCTAAATCTTAAGAATGTGAGCGAGGAGGTTTGTGCACCTGCTGCTCCTCTGGGATCTCTGGATCTTAGAAGAGGAGGCCTGGGGACTTGTTAGGCATCACAGGGATGCTGGAGATTTAGGGGAAAGTGTCTGCGTGTGACTGCCTGTGTATCTTGTTGAGCAGACCATCTCTCTGCAGACACTGGAGGATTCGCAGATGAACAAAAACACTCGGAGAATGATGACGGAGCCCCGAATAAAGACACGTGGAAAGAGCACGGTGACAGCTGAGAAACACAAGCCTGTGTACTGTATGTACACGCTGTTTAAATAAGCGTATGTCTGTGTGCTATGCTATTTTTATTCTCCTCCAGAATTTTCTGCAATTAATTCAGCTCGAGCCACTCGAGGGACAGTTCTCCCGGAAATGAAAATTCTGTGATTATTCACTCTAATGTTGCTTTCTCTCGTAAAGCGCTAAAGAGAATGTCTCACGATTGTTCATGCAGCTCTTTTCCACATGACTCTTGAAAAAGAAGTACAGCAGCAGTAATACCTGAATCACCAAAGTGCTTTCCTTCGCTTGCAAAAGCTGGGTGCGCATTTTACCTTCGCTTTCTAATTAGCAGCAATTCAGCATAAAGCAATTGTTTTTAGTTTTTCCACTTTTTCCTGACTTTCCTTAGCTTTTGTTTAGCTTAAAAGCTCCCTGCGTTTTACTCTCACTTCAAAACCTATGTATTCGACATCAATTCAAGCAACAACAAAATACAACTCGAATTAGCATTCAGATTCTAATACGATTTTATACGCGACAGTTTGGCCACAAGGGGCGCTCACACTGCGCTGCTCGTTACATTGACATTCATTCTAATGCATGCAAATGTATCTGACCGAAAACACAAGCTCATGTAAAAGGTTTCACTTCTTACTGCATTTGAAAGTCCAAGCTTGTGGACTCTGACCAACAAATTCGCTATCGCATAAAACTCCATTAACCAATCATCTTTAAGCATGGCTTCAGAAACAGTTAAATTGACATTATAGATATGGTGTGGACTCTTACAAATCAGATACATCTCAAGCTGACATACTATATAAATTTGTTGTATAAGAGAACATTTGTGGCTCTCTTTTCTTCTCTATTATGACAAATTCAAGTAAAACTCTTTGAAATGTGAATGCATGTATTTGACATAAGTTTGCGTTGTGCGATTTTGAAGACTTTACAAACATTTTTAATTTTTAAATATAACGCAAGCTTTTTTCTTTTTAAATATAATGTCTTTTATGATCCGAAAAAAATAAGGTAGTCTAATATGGCTTTAGAACAGCATAAAAGACCATGTGTTGGGGCCCCATACCTGAAATTTGCTAAGTTCCACCCCTGGTGTTGATTCTCATAGACAATCAAGCTTCTGAGGCAGCATAATTAATGCAAAAACTGAATCGTACCAAATTGTATGGCAGTTCATATATATATTTTATGAGTTGGCTAATTTGTACGAATTCATATGACCTTACTACAAATTCATTGGCTTTTTCCTAAATCATATGTATTTTACGAGTTGCCAATTCGTATGAATTTGTACAAATGACCCACACCTAACCCCGTGCCGAAACCTACCTATCACTGCATACTAAATTGCACAAGTTGGTTCGTACGAATTTGTACTGAACTAGCCATCTCATAAAACACATAAGAATTGGTTGTGAGATAGCATTGACAAGAACAAAGCCTAAAATATGATCTTACCTGAAGGTTCAACGCGATTGTTGCTGCCGCCTGCAAATCTAGTTACATTTTTGTGATTTTAATTAAATATTAGATTACCTAATAAAACAGGAAGGGCAGTCGTGAACACACACACACGCTTTATCAACAGTATAGTGAGGAATAAAGCATGAGGTAAGTCAAAACAACTGATCCCATCTGTGCGACAGTCTAATTCAACGCCAGTTTATTAATATTCCCCTTCTTTAAAGAACAAAAATAATTCAGCTGTGATCTAAAGGGGTCTGTCAATGGGATTACGCTGCCAATTTTCAACCAAGGCGCTGAGGAGAAACCAAGAGCGAGAAAAATTAGAAATGAGTAAAGAATATCCGCCGATGGAGAGCTCGATTCTTTTTGCATGCTTACCAAGACATTCATATTTAATGCTCATCATCGGGGGCTGCGTTTGAGCATAGGAAGATGCCGCTGCTATTTTTTCCCACAACCCTTGAGCCAACTCCTTGTGACAGCCCTCCGCTCCATCCCAGCAAATTATCCGCATGAGTTCCCTCGAACAAAAACAGCCCAGCGCGAACGGAGCGAGGCCCGGCCACCGCAGCCGCGTCCTGCGACCGAGGAGGGGACGGTCGGGGACGTCACTTCGGATCAGCCGTCTCTCCGTACCTCGCATCGTCTCAGTTAGAGGATGAATGCAGAGGAGGGGAAGTCGGGGCGAAGATCCCAGCTGCCGTCGCTGGAGAGGACGGGGATAATGCAGGCATATGCGGAGTACGGCGTGAGATAAGTAGCCGCTGAAACGCTGAGGTGGCTTTCAGGAGGCCTTTGATGCTCGTGGAGATGCGAGTTGACTACAGGCCTCCTGAGAAGACTAGCTGTCCTGACATACTGTGCGTCGCTCAGATTTAACCCAGTCTCTTTGATGCAATAAATAACAGCATGCGTGCTGGTAGTAAAACTATAGACATGCAACACGAACAACACGCGATTCGATAAAAATATCATTATAGCTGGATATTAAATCAACATCTAAGCATCTTTAGATCATTGAATTCAAAGGCACGGTCTTTTATCTGCTTATGATAATGTATTTAATTTATGCAGCTGACTTGGCAAGGCTACAGCACTAAACTGATTATTTTTTTAAGTTTTGTTTTTCTAAATTCTTTGAACAAGGTAAAATAAACATGAAGCCAGAAAAAAAAGGTAATAAGCTACATCTCATTCATCTGTATATTTAACACACTATAAAAGTGTTCTAATGCACACATAATGCTATAAACAGAATTATACATACGCTTTATAATTATATTTATGCCCTCATAAATATTTGTAACCAGATATTATTAATTACAGTATTAAACTATTTAACACACACGCACACACACACACACACACACAAAAGAAGATAATAAACACTTTGATATCTTATCCTCAGCCAAAGTAAAAAGTAAACTTTCCAGGTTTTTTTTTTCTTCTTCTTCTTCTTCTTCTTCTTTTTTTTTAATAAAAACAGAAATTGACTAAAACTACAGCCTAGATGTCTAACTTTCACAAATATATACTCATGGAATAAAATATTTTATGATTCTATACATTTTATTATAGGTATTTTACATATATACATAGGTATTTACATATATACATATTAAAGTTTCTTGGATTAAAATTTTTTAATTTCAGTAATTATTTTGACACTAACATCAAGTGAAATCCCTTGTACTTTTGAAAAATGCTCCAAATTCATCATAAGAAGCAGTATTATGAAATTTGTATTTTATGAAACATAACACGTGTATCATAATGGATTATGAATACCTTTAGGCTTCTTAGAAAGAGAACATATTACAACAATATTTTCCTCTAGATTTCACAATCACTTCTCAGTCACTCATTTTCAGTTTTTTCCATTTTTAAATGCCCAATAAGGTAGCCCTACCACTGCAGTATATGGTAATACTGATAATTAAGAAATCTCTCCAGCATGACTTAAGAGGAACATCCTCACATCTCATCTAAAAATGCTAGCGTTTATGTAGAGCGCAACAGCATCCTCTCCTGACCAGCTCTGTTATGACACCTTTAGGATGAAGAGTTTGACCACTGGTCCTCCGAGACCTGATTAGTAAATCATCTCTTCTCTGGCCTCCTTCTCAAGGATATGAGTTGACGCCGAAGGAGACTTGAAAAATTGACTATCGTAAAAATAAACTTGTCTTCGAAGATACATGCTCACCGAGCCCCAAATTGGCCCAAATTTAAAGCTATATACATAGACATCCCTTCAATTACACTGCCTCACAAAGTACATAGAGGACAGAGAACTTTGCAGGACTCAAAGCCTGGTTCTTTTGATTTATGCATGACAACAAACCCATTTTTAATTGAATCTGAAATACGATAAATCAAAGTTGTGCATCACAGTGTTCAATTAAAAGCAGCGTGCATCAATTATGACTGAATAATGAGTTTTTGCATACCCTATTTGAAGAACCTACGGATGACAGATTTGGCTTTAAACTAGTTCGTTGGCGTTTTAAATCTCGAATAAATAAGAGCGCAAGAAAATAATTTGAAACATCATTTCATACATTTTTACAAGGACTCTGCCGGTTTGCTTTGTACAGAGCTGTATGTATTTGCTCAAATTAGTTGTAGGGATTTGTTAGGAACCTAAATCCTGAAAAAAAAAAAATAATAATAATAATAATAAAAAAACATAATCCTTTTGTGGAAGCTTTCGAATGTATCGCTGTCACTCTGCCTTCTCGACAAACAGCGCATGCAGGATGTGTCTCCTAATTGCTGTAATGGAAGACTTCTTGTTGAGGATTTATGAAAGGCGCATACGCATTACCTGCAAGCATGTTTGTGTTTTTGTTGCAGCTTTTTTGCTCAAAACCACATTCAACAGCACAGCGTGCCATCCATATTCATGCGATATTTGCTGGGAGGCATTTTTGTGTCTCCTAAAAATAGCACGTGGAAGAAAAAGAGACTCACAAAGCCACAATGCTGCATTGGTACGAGCTTTCTGGAAGGAAGCCGGTAAACAAATGTCTCCTCATTGAACCTTCCGCTCGATCTGCAGTGTAAACAAGAGTAAATTATTTGCAAGGTCACTTTAAGGTAAAGTTAAGGGTGTCGATACACGGGAAGTGATGAAATAACGACGAGCTTTGTGCCTCTGAGGTCTGACACTTATTTCCATACGACAACGTGGCGTCTTATGAGCTCATAACTCATGTCACGCTGTTGCCGCTTCTATAGGATTGTATAAAGTAAGAGCTGCGAGTGTGTTTAGCGTGTAGCGGTGACAAATTTATGGATTTCGGTATTGGCTTGTGAATATGTCACTCTGATTTGTATGATTTAGATGGAAGGTTCAGGCTTTTATGGTAAATGTCACAGGTGTTTGCTCAGATAGAGAGCTGCGAGAGTTATGCGTGGTGCATTAGAGAAATAGTTCAGCCACGTCATCCTCAGGTTTTTCGAGATGTAGATGAGTTTGTTCCTTCATCAGAACAGATTTGGAGAAACGAAGCATTGCTGCACATCGCTTGTTCACCTGAGGATCAGGGAATGGGTGCCGTCAGAATCAAAACAGCTGAGAAAAACATCACAGTAATACACACCACTCCAGTCTATTAAAGTGTCCCTATTATGGGTCATGAAAGGTTCATATTTTGGTTTTGGGAGTCTCAGACAACAGGTTGAAACACGCATGCAAGGACAAAAAAATGCTTTATTTTTTTTTAAATACACATTTATTTGACCTTATTTGTTCAACGACTCCCAAACGATTTGTTTAATGGTTAATTTTTCTAAACCTCTTAGTGATTGGTCGATTGCATTTAAAGCAGTACTTGTGAGCTTTTAATGCTCCAAAAGCGGCATCTAGTGGTAAAGAATGAATTTGCATTTTCGTTCAGACCAATGCAAAAAGACAAACAACTGGGCGGGCAATATGCCGATGTTTCAGGTTTGACCTCAAACTGCCTGGGACTCATTTTAGAAACTACTCTTTTCAGTGATTCAGACTTGACTCTTTCTTTTGAGAGACAAGAACTTTATACCCCGAAGTTTCAGGTTTAAAACTTTGCAGGATGTTTTCAATCACTTATTAGAGCTGTGTTACACGCTGCACGAAAACTCATTTTCAAAAATCCATAATAGGGGCACCTTAATTATTGTCTTGTAAAGAAGAGATTGTAATAAAGTAATTCAGCAAGGCGTTTTAACTTGATTCTGGCCAAAATACATTTTAAGCATATTTATTTATTTTTTCTGTGATGAACATTATAATAATGATATTTTAGCAATATTAGGTCAAATCTTTAACCTATAGGCCTATAATAAATAAGCAAATATGTATCAGAATTATTTATTTAGCATTAATTTGAGGGACATTTCTAGAAACGCTACTTTTTTTATACATCAAAGTAATGAGAATTTTGTGGCAAATGAGCTTTAGATATGCAACTTTTACACAAAAGATAATATGGACACAATCAAAATTGGTATTGTTCTGTACAATAAGAGAGAGGCAAGGGGACAGGTAAATAAGAAAATGGTTCAATAACCTTTCTAAATAGCAGGTTATCTTGGCCACCAGTAGAGGACAGCACTTGCTCAGTCTTTAATGGTCACCATGAATTCATTCTGTCTGCTGTGAGTAAAACCTCTTTCATTCTCTATTCACTTGGAAACCAAAACTCTACACCAGCATTTAATTAGATAATCAAATACCGTTTGATATTTAAATCCTACATATATCACATACGATCACCTTTGGTAGATTAAATGGAGAAATATCTCTGTCCTCCTCTGAAATGTTCTTTGTTGTGCATTCCTTGCATCTCGTTTAGCTTTATGCTTCTGTTGTAGAGCTCTGTTCATTTGTTATGCATGCCTTTGGTTTGTGGCAAAGCTCCCAGGTTAGATCAGTTGCATCACATTTTAGATTTTTATCACTCTGCTGCATCCGTTTTAGCCACTGTGTTTCCGAACAGGTGATACTGGTTACTTTTAATGTTTAAAAGGTTAAAAGTTGCGTCCGGTTGGAAAAGCTTATTTCTGGGAAGCTGGAAATAGCGGCTCTGCCTGAGGCGGTGCTCTCAAACGTGTGTCTACACACACACACACACACACACGTTCAGAAAATCATGACAAACCGGCAGCTGGGTATGGTAGCATGGAAGATGCTGACCCAGATGTGACCCAGTCCAGCATCTGAACCTCATCAATGCCATGCATGACGTCTGATTGATTTTTAAACGATGTCTGACTGGAAGAGAACAGAGCATAAGAGATAAAGAACAGGTCACATGACCATAATGAGTCACACTGTCTTTGATCTTCTGTTAAACTCAGTTGGCTTTCAATATGTATGAAACAATATGATAAAATACAATACAATAGCAAGACAAGTACTTTATGCGTCACAGTTATGTCATAAAATTTAAGAAGATCTATAATAGCCAGTCAATGGCAAATGGCATAATTCTTTCTTTTAGTCCAAATGGTCACAATGTGTCTTATTTCAGGATATTTATAGGATGTGCATAACACAGAAGACTAAGATTAATGCAAATGCACATTTCTTAGAATGTACTCATTCTTAAAATATTTCTAATTGTATGTACAATGTGTGTGTGTGTGTGTGTGTGTGTGTGTGTGTATGACCAAAACTATCATCCATTTACTGATGTCATTATGATTTCAGAGTATTTGTATGAACCTGAAAAAAAATCAATATTGATAATTATACAGGTGCGTTTGAGGAATTGCGTGTGTAAACTCACTTTTTCTATGTTAATGTTAAATTTATTATAGACCAAAAAAGAAAGTGTCGTGACATCGACCCTATTAGCACACCAAGCCACACAATTTGAGATGTCACTGAAGCCAGTTGCTCAAACGGTGAGGGACAAGTTGCACACCAAAGTTGAATACTTAAGGTGTGTTTTGAATCAAAAATCAAATCTCTGAATTTATTTCATGCTGTTTACTGTCAGTCAGGGATATCGTTTCAGAATAATGAGACAGAACATGAGCTGTATCTCTTTTCATAGGCAGGCGACGCGCTCCTTATGAGCCTTGTTGTTGACAGCATGCAGGGCAATTAAGACTAGAAATGAACCACACGCTGCACAGTTTACCCCTCTATGAGCTGTTCAGATGCCAGGGGCTACACTGAGCTGTCAACCTGTAGGATGTCTCTACAGGTACCTGTCACACACACACACACACACACACACATCCAGCCTGTCATCGCTTCCACCATTAGAGAGTGACATGTGTACAAACAGTCTCATGCTACGAGATCTACAAAGCACACCCACACGGCATGTGGATTGTGACCTTAAAGGCAGGAATCAAATGTGTGTTGAGCCGGTAAGCATGCAGAGGTGTGTTTTTATTGCACATGTACACATATATTGCTGCATATTTATTATAAAGAAAATCAGAATTTTCCTTGTTTTCATCAAAACTAAAATCTGAGCTGGTTGGCCTTTTACTGCCACGCCTGATTGCATCGACAGAAACACATTTACAAACCAAATCGATCCTGGCAGAGTGCTGTCCATTCACTACTCATGTGTTCGCCATGATTGCTGGAGACAGTATCAAACGAATCAAAAGTTTTGATGTAGTAAAGCATATTTAACAAGGCCGAACACGGCTGTAGCAACCACCCAGAACACAAAATATTTTAGCCACTATGTATCCAAATGCAAGCATCGACCCCAGCAACCATCAAGAAATGATTTAGCAACCAGCTGTAACAACTTAAAAAACTGCTTAGAAGCAACTCAAAACACACAAGTAACTGTCTGGCAAAATTAAAGGTAGGGGGATAAAGCATAGACAGTGTTTAAAAAAATTATTTGGATGTATGTCACAAATTTCTGTAACATTTGATACTGAAAGAAAGAGAGCGGCCCCAGCTATAAAAGCCCCCTGTCATGATTCAGAACTGCAGACGCTAAGTGAAACGGTATCAGACGTCTGTCGATGAATGTCGTCACTTTTTAGCCCCGCCCCCACATGCTAAGCCCCCAAGAGCTCAGCTTTTTTTTGGAGAGAATCGTAAAGCTTTTTGATATAAATGTGATAAAACTAACGACTTTTGGATATATAACCTCTTAAAAACTAATAAGCAACAACTTAGCAACTATCTAGCCATATCTCATAGCAATGACCTAGAACACTTCAGCAACTTCCAACCTAGCAACCAGCTAGAACAGCTTACTGTAGATAATGCCTAAAAAACACCTGGAGGTAACCATCCAAGCAACATTATAGCAATAAGTCAGGACACCTTTAAAAGAACTATCTACCAATGCCCTAGAAACCAGCCAGAATAGCACAGACATTAAATATATATTTTTTCTTTAAGACATGTTTTTTTCAACATTTATTTTAACAAACTAATTTAGTTTTCTGTTTCTCAGTTTTCTTGAAGGTTGTTCATCAAAAGCAGTGGTTCGTTATGTATTTTAAAGGGTGCTAAGAGGAAAAACAACCACATCCGTATCACGATTCAGGTCGGCACAGTAGAATATTCAACACTGCTAATTGCAGCCAGTATTTTTCCACAACACTACGTGACATTTTGAAGCGGAAACCCTCTCAGACAAGGTGAATTGATTGGTTTAGCACTTCAAAAGACACTACAAAAAACTGAGTCAGCATGAAAGGGCCTTGTGCTAGCAGAGGACTTTCACCAGACAGCGACCACCATCTGATGTCTCTGAAAGGCCGACAGAAACCAAATATTCAATCTTTGATTAGTGCAAGTAACAAAAAAATAGGTATTTCCCTTTTTTGGAAAAATGTGCTTGCCAAAACTCGCAAACTTAGCTGCAAAACAGAACAATTTAACAACTGCTCAGCAACCACATCGAACACTTTAGTAACACCCCAAGCAACCAGTCAGATGTTCTTAACCACCTAACTGCATCCTAGAAACACTCAGAATACCTTAGCAACCACCATAATAGCAGCCACCATCTAGCAACGTCCTAACAGTGAGCAACGACAACCTAAAAACCACAGGAACCAATCTAAACATCTTAGCAACTATCTAGCCACGTCCTAGAAATAATCATGGTCCTAGAAAGTAAAAAGCCAGGGCACTGATATATGGTTTATAATGTTGAATTAAATTTTAGGGGTTTTTCAAGATCACTTTCCCTGGGAATAAGCAATAAGAGTATAATAAGTGTGTTTCAAATGGTGCATTCTATTTGTTCCCAGTTGGAACTTTAAGTCAGTTGCAATTTTGAGATCTAAAATTTAAGTTAGAATTATCTTTGACTTTTTTCTTATAGCAAGCACCACTAGTAAGATAAAGCAAGCCTGTCAAAATATGACTAATGAACATGTAGGTGTAAGTCAGGTCAGACAGGCTGTAGACTGCCCTACATTAGTGGTGTAACCTTTATTAAACTGTGACATTTGCAGGAGCAGTTCACCTGATGTGCCTTGACGGGTTATGAAAGATCCTCTCCAGACCAGACAGGCCAGACATTCATTATTAACACTCATGATGTTAAAGCACATTCAGTGTATGATTCATTTTATAAATGTTTTTATATAGACTGACTTTCCACATTTACATTTTCGCACTGAAGTGCTTCACATTTCACGCTGTTCTGTTCATCAGAGCTCTATCTGTCTCCTGATGTCACATGGACAAATGTGCACCTGTAGTTCAACTCCAGGATAGCTTAATGATTTACCAACCTTGTAGCAATGTCCTAAAAACATCTTAACAACCACCTAGAACACCTATGCAGCCACTAAATTGTCCATACATTTGTCCCTTGAGAGCCACTATCCAGCAGAGTTTACAAACCCTGATTAAACGTACCTAACTATGCAAGGCAGTGGCTCTCCAGAGATATATTTCAGGAACCTTGATCTAAAACCTGCTCCTGGATATACTTAAACTTTGCAGCAATCCTGAAGACATTGATTAGCTGGTTTAGTTGTGTATAACTAGACTGGAGCTAAACTCTGCAGGACAGTGGAGGTCCAGAAAAGGACTGGCTTCTCCAGAACACCCTAGAAACCACCTAGCAATGGATTAGCAACCACTCAAAACACCACATTAACCAATTAAAATGCCCAAGGAACCATCTAGAACAGGGGTAACATACTTGAAAGTGAAGATACAACTCTCCAGCACACCTGCCTAAAATTGTCTGGTTCAGGTGTGTTTAAATAGGATTAGTACTGAACTCTGCCAGACAGTGGCCCTCCAGGAGCACAACTCAGAACGTATTACTGACTATGTGAAATGCCCTAGCCATGTTTCTCTACAACCTGCTTCAATACACCTCTCTGGATTACCTGGAAACCATGATCATATGGTTCAGGTTTGGAGCTGAACCCCGCAGGACAGTGGCCCTCCAGGTGCAGGACTGGATCATGAATCATTCAGATCTAGAAACAGTGATCAGTCAGAACACCTTGAAAACTACATGAGGGGTTCTTAACATCTGGCCCTCGAGATCCACTTTCCTGCAGAGTTTAGTGCCAACGTTGATTAAACTCACCTGCCTGCAACTTTCTATTAATCCTGAAGACCTCGTATAGTTTGTTTCGGTGTGTTTGATCAGGGTTGGAACTCGGGAAAGTGGACCTTGAGGACAAAACTGAAAACCCCTTGAACACCTATGGAGTAATGCCTCAACAAAAATGCAGAACACATTGCTAACCAATTTCAAACGCCCTAGCAGCCACTTAGGGGTGTCCAATCCTGTTCCTTGAGATTTTGTCGTCCTCCAGGTCAAGAAGTACCTTAGTACCAAGCAAATACCATGTACGTGAGTGTACAGATCATTCTGTACTATATCAAAATACCATGGCCTTACCATCAGATTCTATCACTGTGCCTTGGTACTTCCACAGTACTTCATGAGGGTAGACAAATATCTTGCACTTGAAAATAAACCAGGCAATATACTGTGCCTTGCAAAAATTCAGAGGCTGTTCCATCATTTTTCCAAGGCTTTCACATGGTTCTTTTAAAGTCACAGCTTCTTTTGTGCCACCCTCAGATATTATGCAGAGCTCTTGACATGCTTGACTGCAGCACCTTTATTCTGCTCTCAGCTCCTGAACTCTGAAGCTCCTTCAAAGGTATTGTTGGCCTCTCTTCCATTTCCCAGTATGTTGTGCCCACTGGGGCATCAAAGCACTATAATAATTTTTTTAATCTTTTCCTAATTCATGCATTAGTCTGACTTCATTTCTAACCTAACACCTCAGTCTTCATCCTTCATCAACAAATATTAATTAATCAATAATCAATTATATATATAAGCTATATTGCACTGTGCCGCTCAAAGGGACAGTTCCTAAAAACAAAAATCTGTCCTCATTTATTCCCTCTAATGTGATCTCAAATCTATATGACTTTATTCTGTACACAAATGGAGAGATTTGAAGATTTAAACATGTAATACAGGTAATTAAAGAACCATAATATTAATTTACAAGTAATGTGTACAGTTTTAAGATTTAATCAGTATTAGCAATAAAATGTGGTATTTCATGCTCAAATCAAATCATCTACTTCTTTTGACTTTTAGTAGTAGTTGGCAAGCCAGCTTTCAAAACACAACTGCCACCTACTGGACTGGAGTGTGGAGCTTCAGGTAAAAGTGAAGAGAATAAACACTCCCTGCTCATATTGGAGCATCCTTACTTAGTGCACTATTTGGGGTGGTGTCCAAAACCATAGTGGACATTATCATTTATTTAATAATGATACGTGGCTCAACAACTTTATAAACCATCATGTGTATATGCTTTTTGAGACAGCGTTTAATGACTTATGTAGGAGAAACCACCGTAGCTCCTTGTATTCGAGTGAAAGCCTTTACCTCCTCATCTGAAAGAGTAGGATTGAGTATTACGTTCTCAGTGTGGTCTAAATGACGTTAATTGCTGCATTTGAAAAGGCTTTTCAGATGAGTGCGGCATGGATTCCTCCCCCTTGTTGTGTCTTTCGCGGAAAGCGTAGTCACAACGATGGCTTCGATGGTAAGTGGGTGGGTGTGTGTTTTGGCTAGTTGTCTCATGCAATAAGCTTCTTCTCCCACACAGTGATTCACAGAGCACATATACAGAAGCTCATAAAACAAAACAAATGGTAAAAAAAGGTTTACTTTCTTTATCGTACAACATTAGGCCACTTTATTGTTTGTAAAGCTCACATTAGTGTTATATTACCTACATTTAAAAGAGACTTTCAAAGGGATAGTTCAAGCAAAAATAAATATTTTGCCATAATTTACCCACTCTCATGTCATTAGAAATCAATTTGACTTTCTTTCTTCTGCAGAAGACAACGGATGATATTTGGAAGGATGTTCTTTGGACCCCACTGACTTTCACAGAAGTCGATTTTTCATTTATTTTTTTAATTTTCATTTTCAAGTCAAAACCCCAACAAAAAAACCTTGTAAATTTAGCTGCATCCATTAGAAATAGAGAGATCTATAAGTTGAATGCGCCGTTTAAGAAGAGCACTGCCCTTTTACTAAAAACATCTCACAGCATAAAAGGTTTTCTGGATCATTTCACATTACCCATGAGTCATCTCACTTATCATTAAGACATCTTGAGCTACAAGCAAACAGCCCAATACTAAGGCTCTGTATTAGCTTTTTCCTCCAGTCTATAATCAACCAGATGGTTCCATCTCTAAAGAAATCAATGCAATGTGATCTTTCACCATCATTTCAATGGGTGAATCTCACAAAATCTGTTAGAACATAGCCACAATTACATTCACACAATTTCAGGCATATTGGTGAAATGGTGACTAATTTGTGTGTAATTTTTTTTTTAAGATTTATGCTCTACTGATGGTTGGTAGAAGTTTTTTTTTCGTATGATTTGCATCTGACATATTTCATATTATACTTACATTTCTAGCAGCTGCAATCCATTACAGACGAGCACGTTTTTTGCAATATTTCTCAAATGTAATTTTTTTTATTTTGAAAATATTAATTTGACAAATCGATGTTATGTGAATAAAATGAATACCTTGAAATAACAGCTCCAATGCTGTTTGCTACTAAATATCTGTATTTTTATCAATAACTAAAACTATAGCTATCGAAAACTGTTAAAATAAAGCTGAAATAAAACATACATTTTTAATTGAATTAATAAAAATATTAACTAAAATATGAACTAAAATAAAATAAAAAATATTAATTTTAAAATTAAAAACAGGCAGCAAATTTGAAATTAGCTCATTTAGCGGATCAAAGTATTAAAGTTCTTTGTTTAAACATTTGTTATGTTTTGTTCTGAATAAAATATTGGCTCATGTTATTTGAAAGTCTTTCGGTTTTCATTGTATTAAAATTTAGTTTTAAAAAAGGTCCAAATGTTTCCATAATTGGATTTTAAAATACAACACTTTACCATCAGTCTCTATGACTACAAATTATATATATATATATATATATATATATATATATATATATATATATATATATATATATATATATAAGCTGATTTCTAGATTTTACAATATTTGACATTAATATTTGACATCAAATATTGTTGAGCAACAGTGACAAAAAAAAAGGTAAACAAATAAAATAAATAAATAGCAGCCAACTAGCAAAGCCAATGGCTCCCAACAAATATGCCTGTTTAGGTCATTTGTCAAAATCCCTGAAATACGACCCATCAGAGCGTAAGCAACATAAATCGTGATTTTGCATGATTTAGGTTTAAGGGTGGGGTTAGGTGTGATTATTGTACACCTAGTAAAATATGTACAAATTACCGTGAGATCGGTGTAAAAAGTTGCATTAAAATAAACACATTTTGACTTGTAATGACAGTTATACGTCATTTTATGACGTCAGATGCAGCACGACGCTGTCATTATTTTTACGCCCACTAGAGAGCTCTTAACTTTATAAATATAGATCGAAACAATAGGGCCGTTTTTGTTGGAGAACAGGCTCAGCCGTGAACCGCTGTAGATTTTGTTCCAATTCACCACTGTTAAACATACATGCATCATTTATCACGCTTGACCTGATCGCTCTGGCCTTTCCGAATAATAATAATAATAATACTCGCAAAATCAAAACCTGTTGTAGAACCGGCATTATGTAATAGAGTGAACTCCATGAATCATGTACACGAGTCGGCGTACTGTACAACAAATTCAGTGTGTCGGTTTGAAAAGCCACAGAGGGTAAAATAAGGAAGAATTCACAGCGGGAGCTCTAGCGACGACACTTTAAAGCTCTTCACCTGCTGCGGCCCCACCGTGAGCCTCTCTGAGCACCTGATTATGCTGAGAGAGGATGCTTTTCACTGCGCTATTGTCAAACAAATATCTGGATGTCGTCGGCACATCTTTCCCCGGTTTATTCCTGCCATCTCCAATAATAGCTTCCACTCACGCTTCAAGGATACTTATGTTATTCGAGCACTTTCTTTAGCAGCGGTCTGACCGTCTACTTGAGCATAGTGTGGCGGAGGACAGATCAGGAGGATATGATGTGGCTTCATCTGCTTCTCTCCTAAAATGGACTTGAGACTAAAAATAAGACAAGCAGAAATGCATGTAAATAGTTTTTCTGTATGGTGTCATTGTCATTTTACTTGTGTTTTACAATGTAAAACAGCTGTTTTCCCCCTGATAACTATGGATAATATTGAAAAAATACCACGGTATCGTGTTACTACGCTATTTTCAAGGTACCTCAAGTATCGTATTACTATAGTAAATGTCCATAAATTATTGCATAGTTCTATGATTGCATACAGTGTATACATACTGCGTTTAAAAATGCACAATGAATAAATACACTATTTTGGAAAATCATTTTAGATCTATAATTGAATTTTGGGTGGAAACTAGAATAAGCATGGTATTTTTGCGATTAATAATACACTTAAAAAATGAAAACTGGGACATTCTTTAAGCCTAAATAAAATAATAATAGCATTTTCCTGCTTCGGTCTACTTTGCATTTCAGCTGAGATTGGAAATTTTATTTTAGTCTTTCTTTAGCAACAGGATTTTTCCTCGTTTTTAATGAAGTTTCATGTCATTGGTTGTTTTTGTGAAGACTCCACTGGTGAAAACTGATATGCGTTAAACACTTCCAGGCATGAAAAAAGGATTCAGGTTTCCAGAAATAACCACTTATTAATTTACATATTTGCAAAATAATTGGCTGTATTAATACTGATGCTTAGGCGTATTGTCCCAAAAATGTCTATTTGAATTAAGTTCCATTGGGGTCCTCTAGGGGTCGCTGCTGCCGTAGAAAAGCCTATATCTATTCAAGCACTGAGTGCATTATTACAATAATTTAGCAAGCACCTATGACTTATGTAGGTCATTAACTATGAAATAACTTTTTTCTAGGTATTTTTCATTCCATTTGTGCACTATCCGATCGTATGCTAGAACAAAACAACTTATTCTTATAGACCAGGAGAAAAAAAACACTTATTCTTCCTCCTAGAGAATTCAAAGCATCATTTCGATGAGTCCTCAAGGTTTTAATACATCATAAAAGTCCCTTAAACCTAAAATTAGGCGGTTTTAAATTCATGAATTTCACCAGCCTGTCATCACAAAGTGATACCAACCCTACTTATCCCACTTATAACAGTCCTCTTGAATTTTACATTCAGTGGTAGCTGTAGCAATTTGAGAAAACGATTGGCACCTCTTAAGATTATTGCTGCTAAAAAAACTAGCGTTCATTCAGCTGTCGCAGCTTTTGACCGCATGAGGACAATTTAGCGTGGAGTGTTTCGGAGAAAACCACTCCAAAACCTTTTACTGTAGGACAAAATTTCCCTCCTACAGCTGTTTGGAGAAGATCAAGGGCGCTAAACAACGTTAGCAAAGCTAATCGTTATGCTAAGGCTACTTTGAGGGTCTTTAGTGCTGCTAAATCAATTAGTTTATGCTAAGTAACTCTAACAATAAACTTGCTGTCGCATATTGTTTTGTTTCAGTGAGTTGGCAAACACGTTTCTTGTTTTTGACCATGATTTTTCATTTAGCAGCACGGTATGGGGATCAGATATCAGCCACCTGGATATAGGTGAGTCAGTCCCACTATTTGGCTCTGGCCTTGTTTGAGAGACACAGTGTCTCTTCTTTTTAACGGCAAGGCCAGTGAGAGAGATTGTTATGTAGCATACTATTGTAATAATTACGAGCTTGTCGTATTCAAGTACTTTAACGTCGAAAAGAATGAAATGTAGCTTCCCATTGGTCGACAATTTACATTTACGATGCTGTAAATGCAGTTTGCTGACAATCCTGGATTTTCGAGTCAAATACATGCTTATTTCACTGCTTATAAAGCATACAACATCACGTCCATTTTCTGATTAAGAAATTTGTATTTACTATAATGCAGATGCATGTGAGGGCAGCATTAGACCAAATATATTTATATTTATAGCACATTTCTAAACAACAATTCAAACAATTATGATTCGCATCTGTTGGGAAAAGTTACACGGCAAAGTTTAATACTTGTAATTTTCGGCA
Organism: Puntigrus tetrazona; assembly: GCF_018831695.1. Classification (NCBI taxonomy): domain Eukaryota; kingdom Metazoa; phylum Chordata; class Actinopteri; order Cypriniformes; family Cyprinidae; genus Puntigrus; species Puntigrus tetrazona. The sequence continues at coordinate 12,021,476 of NC_056723.1, forward strand.
CCAATGCTTCAAAAACAAACATGCAATTTCCTGACAGTAGGTGGCGCTTACAGAAAATGCCCAGTTACTGTTGTACACAAACTTTTTTTTCATACAAAATATATTTTATATAGTCTTTTATATAGTGAGCGCTACTAAGTTGTAGTTTCAGGATCGTTACCATAAACGCAAAACTCATTGGTTGGTCAGTTTTACTCATAGTGCGATGAAAAAGACCTAAAATTAGCTCTTTGAATAAAAAATTCTGTCGCACTGACAACATGCAAATATTTGTGAGAGTCAGAACAGGCATGTTAACGGTCATTTATTTAACATAATATATTTATTGCATCACATTTCTGCGCCAAATATTGTTTTCAATTTTAGGGTTGAAAAAATATTTAGATTTTGAACGTTAAGTAAGCGTTGTAGCAATAGTAATGTACCTCAACACATTTTTGCGTTTAAAAAACCCAACGAGCAAGGCTGAAGAATAGAAATAAAAGGTATTAAGATGCTTTTTAAAAGTTGAACCACTTTTAACTTGGCAAGCTTTAAGAAAGCATGTATATTCACATAGAAAAATCAGTGAAAAAGCAGGGAAAACATGCTCTGTGTAAAACGGCTGATATGGAAAACTACACTAGTAGCATTGCGTGTGTATTATTCATTTAATTTAAAAAGCGCTTAGTAAAGTATAACAAAGTCAAATATGAGAGTTGCTGGCATTATTTATCTTTCCATTGTTTAAGCAGTCTGATTCCATCAAACGAGGAACATGTGAAATCTCTATGTGTTTAACTTCTCAAGTATTTAGCGTGTGGTGTTTTTCTTCAGTGATTCCGCCCTGGAAAACGATCCTCGTGTGGCAATCTCACGTGAGTGCTGTGGCACATGCAGGGCTGATGCTTTGGCATTGGTATGCACTGATGCATAAATGCGTGAATGCGACCAGGGCCTGGAAGTGAGCCCGAACGAGCAGCAACTACTGGTCCATCAGTGAACTATCAAATTAAAGTATCTGAATAAGGAAATATCATTAAGCTATAGCAATTTTACATCGTATATAGCCACATTACCATTGCTAAAAGGATCTAGGGACTCATTTACATTTATGGTGTTTGTCTGACACTCCAGAGTGACTTACTGAAAGTGATTTGACATGAGAGGCCGCCGTGGTCAACAGATGGCAAGCATGATATTCAGAAAGTCATATGCCAGGAATAAAAAAATCTTTACCAGTAAAACAACTAGTTATAGCTAGCAATGTCAACACAGATTGTTTGTAAGAGTTTATAGTAGCTTCATTCAATGTGTCATTATTACATAACGTTACATATATAGTGCTGGTAAGTTGTTCAAGTTCTCTAAACATATACGAGAATATTTGCATATGATATCTGCTTTAAAATTCAACTAAAAGTAAAAATCTATCCCAGGACGAATGTGGGATAAAGCCCAGCTGATATTTATGGTCAGTGTGGGAGTGTGGATAAAAGCCTCTTTCAGATGAAAGGCAGGATCTCCATGTTTTTGTCTCCCATTCTTTCCCTTCTGTGTTGCCATGGATGAGAGAAAGAGAAAAGACATTCAGGCACAAAGGTGCTTTTTTAATGCTAATTTGGGACAATTTTCTTGCTCTACGTGCTTCATTGATGACCTGCATCTACCTGTTTGCAACTCTCTGTGATTGCTTCTGTCTGCTGTTTTTAATTAAATAAAGGGATGGGAAAAGTGTGATGATGACTGCTTATTCAACTCGTATTTTATAGAAGTATTTCAGCGTTGTTGCTTAAATAATATATCCACAAGGAAGTGTTTACAAATGATTACTCTCTGTGTGTTTTAAGCTTTAGATCTTACTGTAATCCTAATGCTCTCAGACCTGAATCAACACCTATGGGGTTTCCCATCATCCAGGAATTCAGCTGACTTGCCATGTCATATAATCATCAGTGACAGGGCTGATACCTGGGCCTCCAGAAGGTGCTGTTTGCAGTTGGTCTAATGGCTATTAAGAAGTTATTATGTAACATCCTGCCCAATAATAATTAAGCAGGGCATCAGCAGGCACCTGTTGTGCTATGATGGAGCCTGGAGGCATGGCGTATTTGCCTTGATCCAGCCCCTGTATGCTCAAAAAACTATGAAAAACTATGAGTTCATCCGAGCAAAGAAACACTGAGCTAATTATATAGCAAAGGAAAATATGAGGTGACTGGAATAAATAACAAGAAATATGGTATTTGTATATTGTTAATATATATGTTGTGGAAATGACGCATAACGGCGAAAATGACGAAAAAACGTAATAACAATATAACAACAACAAATAAACTTTTTATGCCATATTATTTAGTCCATTAAAAAATAAATTACATTTCAAAACTTTTTCATTTAATTTGAATTTTATATATATATAAACTCTCAAATAACAACATTTAAAAAATATATATTATTCTTATTAATCATACTATATTATCTTTTTATTAGACACTTGCTCACTGAAAATGTGTTTTTTTAGCATATTACAATCACAAATCATAAAAACATAAATGCAAAAACTTAAGTTTAACTAGAAATGCCTTTCTCTTCATAAATCTCCATAAATAGAATTCAAAACCATGTTAGTTATAACCATTAATCTTATTATTAATCATATTTCATAATCTTTTAATTAGACACTAAAAACAAAAGACATAAAATTGAAGTTACATTTAACCATAAAATGCTATAAATAAATATCTAAAACAACGTTAAGAATCACATCAATCATAACCATAATTTTCCCTTTAATTTGTCTCTTTTTTATTTTTGTAGTTATAAAAATGCAAAAATCATCACTTTATTTTCATCGTGCACTATAATGTGCTTGAAGTAAAAAAAACGGCATGTTTGTTCAATGTGGACATCCCGAGTCGTGAAAGTCAAGGCTATTGCCTCATGTCTAAAAGGTGTATCCTGTTTATATAACCATAATTAGATCTTAACTGTAATCAGCATCTTGTCATGGCTGTTAAGAGCAGAGCCGGTCATGGTTGATGTCATCTCCATAGCATGTATGTGTGTGTGGACACGTGTGTGTCAGGATTGCAGTGACTACATAACCCAGGCCAGCTGCAGACGTCTCCAGACGGATCCAGTACGTGCCAGACTCACACGTGCCCAACAAACCTAATAACCCTTCTGTAGAGTACCTTCAGAACGAGTGAATCCTGCATCTTGAAGTGATAGTTTACCCAAAAAGTACAATTTGTTGTTAATGTGGCCGTTCAAGATGTATACTCGCTGGGTTAAATACAACCCAGTGCTGGGTGAAATATGGCCAGTTGTTTTGACCCGGTGGTTGGGTTAAACATTTAACTCAGCCGGTGGGTCAAAACAACTCAGTTATAGGATTTGATCATATTTTCCCCAGCACTTGGGTTGTATTTAACCCAACAGTAATGAAGATTTATACCATAAATTGCGTCCCTTGGTGATTCGTAGATATGAGTTATAAAAAAACATAGCAACCCAAAATGAATACCCATGGCTCCTGATGATAAATAAAGGTCTTATCGTGTGAAATAAGCAAAGTTTGCGGAAGAAACTCAATATTATTTACAACATTACCAGTAATCCACAGCTTCATGCAAATGGTCCAGAGTCCAGTTTGTGAATGAATCATTCTTTTGAACTAGTTCTCTTTGGTGAACTAGTTGAACAGTAGACAGTTTGTGGATCGAGCACAGATCTACTAAATCTTACTCACTTTCAGACATGCCTGACCATCAGTGAGCCAGTGATCTGTGTATGTATGGACTGAGCACTTGAATGATGCAGCGTTATTAAAGTTTTTATGGTTCTCATTTTTTATTTAAAAACGTGAGCTGATAAAGACTGGGTTATTTGCTTCATATGCATGTAAAGGATCCACATTTCAGATCATTATTGGATACTTTAATGTGTACACGTTATATCCTTGCATTATTTCGTGGAATTAGTGAACTGAACCAGTTCATCGAAATTGTCTGAAAGAATCAGTTTGCACAAAATATTTCCCAGTTACCTGAGAGAGATTACAGGTAATAATATTGTAAATAATGTTAAGTTTCTTGCACAGACTGATCATTTTGCTTCATAAGACCAAAATATGTATTCATGAGCTACAGTGATTACATTTGTGTTCCTTGATATGCTTTTCTTTAATTCTAAAAAACATACAGCCATTCTCTTGAATTTTATGAATCACCAAGGGTCATGGTTTCAATCTTTACTGTAGTAAAACATCACCTATATCTTGGATGACCGAGGGTGAGTAAACTTACAGCGGATTTTAATTTTTGGGTGAACTATCCCTTTAAGATTGTTCTTATGTGTACTTGATGTTAGCACAGTTGTCATAGAGTCTTTCACATCAGCAATAATAAATTCAAGCGGCAAGCTAAAAGAAGATTTTATGAGGTCAGAACTGTAGAGATAAAAGAGTACGCTTAACTCTTCAAACCTAGCTTCGACAGTTGGGAAAATCAATTGATTTAGGATGCGTTCGGCATGTAATTAAGTCATAAACACGACAGAGGAACATTGTGACCTCCAAGCAAAATCAAATATATGAATCAGACTATGAAAGGTTCACCAGAGTGCAAAGTGTAATGTAAAACGGTAAGTGGCAAGGTGTTAATGTGGTAAAACACTTTATAGGAGCTATATAGTGACACCCTGGCAACTGTATAGAAATCATAACGAAACACCTTTTTGCACAGCAACACTATCAATTACTCAGAACAACACATTTTAGCAGCTACACATAACACTGCAAAGCAACACCCTAGTAACCACCCAGAACACTGCACAGCAATGTGCTAAAATAAACAAACTCTTATATAACACCCCGGCAACCACCCATAAATAACACAAAACCATTAGCAACCTCATAGCAGTGTAATATCCACTACATCTTAGCAACTGCATAGCAACCATCTAGAAACCAACCAGAAAACCCATTAGTCAGGCGGTGCATATCATTTTGCTTAAACATTGTATGCCTTTAGCAACTACATAGAGACAACATGGCAACAATCTAGATATCCACAAAACACCTCAGTAACTGCATAGCAACACCCTGGCAACTACCCAGAACTTACCCAGTAACTGCACAGCAATGTGCTAATAAAAAAATACAACTCTCATAAAGGCACAAAACTCTTTAGCACCTGTATAGCAACACCCTGGCAACCACCCAGCAAACCAGAAAACCACTTAACAACTGCAATATCAACCCATCAACCATCCAGAACACCATGCCAGGTGTGCTTTAAAAAAAACTACATAAGAAACCCATATGTTCTATGCAAGTTGTATAGAAAAGCACGAAAATATTAAAAAATACCCTAACAACAGCATATCAATGCGCTGTCAACCACCCAGGACAACACAGCACCTGCACAACAATGTGCTTTAAAAAAACATCAACACCCTGCATAGCAACACCCTGACAACCACCCGTAAAACACAATAAAATCCTTTTGCAACCACAAAAGCCCAAAGCACTAGTATTTGTATATCAACACCCTGGCAACCACATAACAGTGCAATCAAGCATCCAGAACACCCTAGAAACATGATCATGAAACATGAAACATGATGATATATATATATGATTCTTGGGACTACAAGAACATCTATGCAACTGTGTATCTGTATCTGGAGCGGAAAAGCAGTGGAAAGATGGAGGGCTCAGGTGGCCGTGGTGAAGCCACTCCCCAAACGGGCATTGTGCATGACTGAACCGATTCATTTTCCCATGCTGTGACGCAGGAACATGAAGCTGAGCTCATAATCATGGCCTGCTGATTACTCTCAATGACCAAGACACACTGACTCTATATGCAGAAGGCCGACAAGTTCAATTAACTCCAAATGTACTGTAAACACACCACTGGGCTAACACGACAAGCAAATAAATTGATGTTAAATTGCGAGGTCTTGCTTCTCCCTTGATGGGGATCAGGGCCTACAGAGACTCGCCGTTCAGGTCAGATGTTATTAGGATTTGAAAGACATCCAAATCAGTCCCAGAAGAAGAACCTAGACCACAAAATGTGTGTGTGTGTTTGAAAAGGCATGCATGTGTATGTATAGTTTAATGATGTTTAGCAGAAGCAGGAAGAAGATGAGTATAATTTAAAGGCTTATGTTTACTGTGTACACTGATTATATTAATGCATACAGTGCCTTGTGATCTTGGTGTTTTTGCTGGCAGGAGTTTAGGGGAAAACCACGGTTTGCACTGCAGTCCTTCCTAAACACATATCACCGAAGAACTGAATAGCAAAGCCCCATAAAATAAAAAAATATATATATATAAATAACAAAAATAAATAAATAAATGATAATAATAAAAGCATCTAGCAACCCCCTAACAACTTTACAGCAATATTCTAAAAAAAATAATTAACAAACTTCCCAAACGAAACACTTTCGCGACCACTCAGAACACCCTAAAGACTACATGGTAATGTGCTAAAAAAAAGCCCTAGTAACCGCATAGCAACACGCGCACAAAACTTACAGCAATGTACTAAAAAATGGCTAACAAATCAACTAATAACTGAATAACAAAGCCTTAATGAAAAAAAAGATTCTGTATAACAACACCCCTGGCAACTACTTACAATACCCTAATAAAAAGCTAATAAAGCTATTAAAACCCCAACCAAAAGACATTTTCAACCCCATAGAAACACCCTGTCAACTACTCAATAGTATCTTAAAGACTACTTGGTAATTTACTTAAAAAAAAAAATACTTAACAACTTAACAAACCCTAACAACTTTAGGGCAATGTTCTAAAATAAAACATCCCACACAAAACACCAGGAAAGACCTGGCAACCGATCAGAACACCCTAAAGACTGTATAGTAATGTGCTAAAAAGTCTGACTGTTTTACCCATTTATTACGTTTCGGGACCTGGATCATTTCAGTTGTGTTGCTATCTATGCAGGGTCAGATGAGTCTCTGATTTCATCCAAAAATATCTTTTCAGAATTTGTGTTCAGAATAAGATGGCTTTGAAACAACATGAGAGAGAGAGCAATTAATGACAGAATTGTAATTTTGGGGTGAACTAAGCCTTTAAGCCTGGTATACAGTACACAGTTTTTGCCATGATTTTCACCCGAAGTCAGAACCAGTCTGCAGGTTAAAGCTGACAGATTCCACAGAAAATCAGCGCTTAATGGTGAACGACTATTTTTTGGCTTCAGACTTTGATTTCATCCAGTCAGAGGATATCAAACGGTCAATATTTTCAGCCGATTTTAGAACACACTTGTTTTAATTCGCCATGCGTTTCCTGGCAAAAGCCGCATGTTTTTTGCGTGATTTTGTTGTGATCGTAATGACTTTATGATCCTCTTTTTGAACTTTTTTTCTTCTTAGCAACCTCAACTGTGCACAATACATGTTCTTCTCTTTACCGCAAGGAGAAATAAAAGTAAACTTGACTGCGATTTCATCATGTCACAAGACTTAACGAAGTTCTCGACTAATCTCTCCAGCTCAATCAAAACAAATAAAGCGACCTCAAACGTAAACTAGCTGTTTAATTGGCAAGCCAGGCCAAGAGTCTGTCAAAATACAAGCAGAGATAAGGAAAAGCGTGCTTTCATCACCTCCATTGTTGTTGGAACCGCATGGCAGGAAGCCAGCGGAGATAAACAAACACGCCGTCTTTACTGTACATGACTGTTTTTACTTCATTCACTGAAGGAAGTGTTACTCCAAAAAGTTGATTTAGGGAAAACCATCATTCGTTAAACATGCAAATAAAAGCGCATCTGAAACTGTCGCAACATGCAGCAGAATGCACGGCCCGATATTTGGTCTCTAAGTGATCTGGTCCTTGAACAACTGTAAGCTATACGGCATGATGTCATAGCTGTTACAGAGAACGGGAAGTAAATTTGCTAGTTGTCAACTGCAGTCAATGTTGACTCTCATAGAGTGCAAATACAGCCAGATGCGACCGACGGTGATGTCGAACACAATAAACACTGCTCTCACGGATAACCGATAGCTAATAACCGGCTTATGATGCAAATATGTCCACACAATATGTCCATTTATTAATGAAGTGGACGGGTGACAAGCTAATCGTTTTGTTTTCATAAAACGGATGCGTTGCCACGCATTAAATCATCCCGTAGGCATCATGGTTGGCTCTAAAACTGTTCGGCGTCCATCTCGGAACCGCATGCTAGTCAGTTTTACTACAACTTTCTCCTGTCGAGGATTAGATAAGACTCACATTTTCCTGTTGTTAGCATTAGCTCACACACGACATCCTTTTCTTTCTGGAAAAACAAGGAAAAGCCGAAACTGTAAAGGTAGTGACGTAATGGCAACATGTTCTGTTCCGTCATAACGGCGGGTCGAGTACTTTGTGTGAAAACATGATGGATGTTCTTGACTTTTAATTCACTGATATTAGCGTGACTAGCAAGACAGAACATTCCGGCCGAGTATGCCATCTCCGAGGAGAGGACAATTCAAAACCTGGCTCCCTAATCAGGCACTTAGAGTTATCTAGCGCTGTGTCTGGCACTAAGAGATTACACCATGTTTGCTTTACCTGGTGAAGCTAGTTGACTAGCATTGTGAGTATAAACTTATGTAACTCATTGTTTTTGTTGATACATCACATTATACAGTTTTTTTTTTTTTTTGCAGAGACACATTCAGTGGATGTATTTAGCAAATAATTGCGACCAAATGTTATTAGCAACTCCCTAGAAACTGAATCGCAACATTCAGAACACCTTAGCAACCACGTAACAGCCCTATTTGATGTAATTAAGCACGACTTATTAGCTAGTTAATTTTTTTCTTATCTATAACGACATTTAGAATAAAAAGTAGCTCAATTTTCTCCCATTGTGCAGCTATGAAATATGTTTTCTGATGATTTTGTGTGCAAGGCCTGCGCTTGGAGAGTCTTTTATGACGTTTTATTGGTTAATTAGGATGTAATATTCCTCTCTGTCCTAGGAACATAGAGATTCACCTGCGTAACCAAGCAACGGCTTGCTCGCTGGACACCGCAGAGGATCCACCTTCCTGTCCAGAAAAGACAACCACTTGACACATATTCATACGAATCCAGCAAGCTTCAGAAATATGCAACACTACGGCATACAATACAGGTTCTTCATCATTTCTGATGAAAAACTAAACACTTTCTGTGCATATCACAAATGTGTACAAACCTTTCCAATTATATTTGAACTTATGTCAATTGCATTATATAAAGTATACGATTAAAGGAACAATATAATATTAGAAATTAAATTATGCGTAACAAAATAATAGAATGCAAAAATGTGGCAATATTAATATGTATTTAGTATAATAGTATTTAAAAATATAATATAACAATGGGCTATAATATAGAAGGTATTCCTTATAAAAATAAAATAATATATGACATAAAATAATACAATATAAAAAGTGCTTTATGTAGCAATATAAATGATAAAATTCGGATGAATATACCATTATGCCTAATAATATAATATAATATAATATAATATAATATAATATAATATAATATAATATAATATAATAATGTCAAAGTGTTAGCAATATAATTATATTTAGGATATTAAATGCATTAGCATGAATAAATCAACCTACCTGACTACATTTAATAAAGGGGTCAGATCAGGTATGAACAATGAACATTGTGGAAAAAATCGTGGCACACTTTTGCACAGCAGTTTTGATATAAAAGGCAATCCGACACGTGTAAATCAGCTGCCAACAGGCAGTGGGAACCACCTGTAAATCCACATTTGTAACACAAGCGTGTCAGCTGAATCAACATGAAATGGAAAGATGGCCGCTATATCTGCACCCACACAGGTTCTGCAATGGCCTGTTAAGCCATGAACATTGTTTGGATATGTGCAATGGGGGTGGCAGTTGCAGATGCTGACGGTAACCCAGACCGAGAAAACCCATTACAACAAGCTCCTGAACAACAAACACAATAGCACAGCGGTATTTCCCTTTCATGTGCGCACTAGAAGGGGGTTACATGTACGTCACTAACAGATAACACAAGAGGGGCTTCTTACAGGATCGTCATAATGAAATGCTGAATACTGAGATACTGTGGAGTAGTTATATCTGACAGGGGCATCGGGACCCTCTGAGTGGTTTTGGCTCATCTTAAAGCAGATTATTGCTGTTCATTATTTTAAAATGTAAAATAATAGTAATAATCCAGTTACATCAAGCAATTAAGTTGTATATTGTGTTTATAAATGCACACAAATATGAAAACCATCGGGCCATCGAGAATGCTGATTTGGAAAAATGTGTCATTATATCACTTGCTCATCAATGGATGCTCTGCAGTGAATGGGTGCCGTCAGAATGAGAGTCCAAAGAGCTCTCCTAAACATCACAATAATCAACATGTAATCTACACCACTCCAGTCCATCACTTTACATCCTGTGATGAGAAAAGCTACGAGTTTATAATCAAATTCATCATAAGACATTTAATAGCTTTAAATGAGTCCTGAATGCATGCTGTTGTTGTTTTTTTTCATTAAATCTGAATCAGGAGAGAAATATGCACAGACCAAGCACTGTTCACAAGACGATCTAAAACAGTTCTGGGTTTTAATGTGAAAGGACAGGGGATGGACTTGTGGATTGTTGTGATGTTTTTATCAGCTGTTTGGACTTCTGACGGCACCCATTCACTGCAGAGCATCCACTGGTCAGCTAGTGATACATAAAATGCTATGATAGGTCTCCAAATATATTCTGATGAAAAAATAAAAACTACATGGATGGCCTGGGGTTGATTTTTAACAAATTTACATTTGTTAACTATGAGTTTAAGTTCCAGAACCATGATATATTAGGGAATTTTCAAAAACCCACAGAAAAGTCACAGAAATGTATGCAATCTTCTAAGAAGTCATATTTCGTAACGCTAGGGGCCAGATTTACTAACAGCTTACGGCAGCAAAAAACATCTTTTTAAAATAGCCTTTAAAATAGTACTGTCACGATTTACGAAACAATCGCAGTACAGAATTGGTGCTGAAAAAGCATAGAAAGCTATTTTTCCTATTCCTACACAAAATTTAGAATGAATCTGCGCTTGTCAAAATACTGGCATTTGCGCCATTATTAAACGCCCCAAAAAAGCATGTCTTAAACTTCTTTCCATCTGTGCTATAAGTAGATCACCCACACATGGTGAGCATCAGCTCATCTGCTTATTTGTTCTTTAATATGTGCGTTGTCACTAAATAAACGGCAGAAATTTCAACACCCATCTGCGCTGTTTTGGAATTTCGCTCAAGCTAACTCGTACTGTTTAGTAAAACTGGCCCTTAAGCCTACAAAAGGTCCAAATGATGATTACTCAAGGAACCATTCAAGTTTTTGTTGTTATCAGAGATTAAAACACATTAAATATGGCAGCGTTGTCAATTTTCAATTTTTAATTATATTCACTTATATATATTTTTACTTTAAAACTTGTTAGTTTGCATTTTGATTGCACGTTTCTTGGTCTTTCTTTATAGCACCCATCCCCAGAGCCAGACTAAGAGCTTTAAGCTTAATATTTAACCACAGATATCACTAACTTAAAATAGCAACGGATGCTCTTAATGATACATCAGCGCTGCTGAAAGCAATGCATATCACTCCAGAAAATAAGTTTATGGTCCTGTCTGCTTTCTCTAAAAACAACCACCCAGACTATTAATAAATAGGCTGCTGAGGTAAGAACTGTACTTTGGGCCTCTTAGCTAAGTGGAAATACAAGCAAAGAGACATTAATAAATTACATTTACATTTGAAAGCCAAAGCAGAGACACAATCAGTGGATGTATTTAGCAAATAATGTGACCGAACCAATGTTTTTTTTAGGTTTAAAATAGAGAAATTATGCAGAAAATAAACAGCTGGGTAATGCAATCTACTCTGATTGATGCCAAAGCAGATGTACTCAGCCAGGCTGATTGCTCATAAATCAAATGCTTAATTTAATTGGATTTGAGGACATAATAACAATACTACTGAACAATAATCAAAAAATGCTTTACACTGTAAAATGGGGACAGCAAAAGAACAGCTAATTCATCTGGAAGGCCAAACAAATAGCAGTGATTGCTGTTGACAGTGCCTAACTGTGCAGAGCTCGACGTGGCAAGATGTTGGGCCAAGCCATGCTGAAAGGAGTTGCCTGGCAACCGTCAGCTCTCTCACTCTTTTCCCCATAGATTAAGCCTGGACTTTCTGGAAAAACGTGAATAAAGTATAACTAACTGCCATCTCTCTATAGAGGAGTGCGATTCGGGGTGTCATTTCTTGCACTGCAGTACTGCTTAATGCGTTTTTTTACGTGCATTTCTGCTTAGCTATTTATGAATCATGATTCATTTAATGATTTTTGCACATCATTTTTCTCCCTTTTCAGATCGCAAAGGCATCTATTTTCAATAAAAATGAAAAAAATCGAAAAAGGTTAGATATAGGGATGGCTTTATAGCCCCATTAAGGTGACACTCATTTAATAATTTGAATAATTATAAACTCCCACTTAATACATTATTATTGCATACTGTTCTCTAATTTATTACAATACTTAAATGCAGATAACTTCCACTATTTGTAATAAGTAGTATAAGTAGCTTCCTGCCATGTTAACAGTGTAAATAATATCTATAGCAATTTGCACTTAAGAGTGTATTGCTAAGAAAATGTGCCATTTTTACTTTGATGTAAGTAGCATTTATTGCTATTTAGTGTGCAAGTGCAAATAGCCTACGCCTAAAAACATGCATTTAAAGAGACACCCATATTATGCAACTATTCAAAAAAGCCATGCAACTACCTTAAAATTTAGTTTAGAATGGTATTTTGATCATTTTAAATAATACACTTCATTATATAATTTTAAGTAAACAAATCTAAAAATATTTATCATTATGTATAGAGTTACATTTGGTAATGAATCACTTTCTAAACATGTCTCTTAATTAGATTTGCCTAAACGAAATGATTCAAACAGTCATCCACGACCATCTGTCAAAAGCATGTTATGAATATAATCATGGTCATTGATATGTACGTTCCTCATGTATATGTTAAGAGGCCTGACTTCCCTCTTTCATTCATTTCCACTAATATCGCTATTTCTGCATATTGATATCATGAATAAGAGCGCACATACCCCAAAGCCAGCTGTACGTGGTTTTGTTTTCAAGTATTCCAGCACATGCATAAATAAGACAGTTCTGCCGGCGAAGCACATGTCAAACCCATGTGCTTCAGGGGGTTATGTGATCAAAGCACTTTGCGCAAGAAAGAGTGCTTTATATGCGCAACTAAAGTAAAATGATCAGAGATGGATGAGTTTGACAATAGCAGTTATTATTCCTGGGTCTCTTATGTGATGTATTCTGTGACTGCTAACTAGAATGGTAATTTTATTCAAGTTTTAATGGAGTGGACCATTTTGAAGCATGTGAGGGAGAATTCCACTATTCTTCTCTCAAAACCCATTTTTTTTCATCAGTAGCCTATACTCAGAAATCAGTCTTTCAGATCATTCTTCCTTCTGCTCTATGCTAAATGTTTGCCTAGCTGGCAAGTCTTGGCCTATGCAACAAGTCTGTTTGAAAAAAACAAAAAGCAGCTAGTTTAATGAATTAACCATCTCCTTCTCAAGTTACCACGGGTATTTATAATCCCTGCAAAGGTCAGCAGGAAACAACAGGCTTAGGGGAAATCAGAGAAGGTGAATTATTTTGCAATCAGTGCGACTTGTTATTATTTACTTTCTCTGATGAAAGATTAGTGAATGCTAAGCCCCACCATTTAGGTATTACTGACATTTTAAGTAGTCTAGCACTCTTTTAAGTTTAGAGTTGTCGAAGCAGAGTTGTTAAGATGCTGCTAACGTAATCTCAACTAATATCCGCCCCATTTTTAATCCCAAAAAGATGCCTCTGTCTTGGGAAAAATTGAAGCCATTGGTTGACTTTACCGGATATATCTTGCCTAAGGTAATATTTAAAACAGCAGCCTCATTTGCCTGCCAAAAGAGCAACTGTTTAGTGATTTCTCCATAATTTGTAAATTGCATTTAAAAATCTTGTTACATGTAAACGGCTATGTGTCAGAGTGTGGTGGCAATCAAGCCGCTCAAGATGAGACAAGGAAAAATGGAGGCCATTACCAAAGCTTTTAAGACTGCCTTGCTTTGATTCAGTCACAGCTGTTCTGTTCATGAATAAAAGATTATTTGTTGACTGAATACCTAAAATCATGCTTCCCGTCGAGAACAAAAGACCAAAAGACTGATATAGTTTTTGTTGTTTAATAAAAAAAAGAAGTCTTTGGCAGATAAACAGTTTTGGCAATAAATAACACTTCGTATAATATATATACTGTATATATATATAGTACAAATACATACACGCACTCATTCACACAAAATAAATTAAGCAATTGTTGGATTTATAATGAGACAATGCTAGTGAGAGGAAGATCGCAGTTGCCCAAAATATAGTCTCTTTTCATGCTGGACATCTTGTTAACGACTTTGAATCGGAGCGACCTCTGGCAGAGATCATCTTCCGATATACCATCAAAAAAAAAGTCCTCATTAAAGATCGGATTGCGGCTCTTCCTAATGACCGTGCTCCGCTGTTTCTGGACTTTTCCGGGCATGAGAGAGAGGCTGACGCTGCAGTTAATGCTTTTAGGATCCACCGACAGAGCGTACAGGCCTTCCGCGCTTATGAGGCGGACACGCAGTCTCTGGTTTTCAGGACAGTACTCTGCTGACAGCCGCAAGGTCCCATCCCTTCCTACAGGCACCAGATTCTCCTTCATCGCCCTCTCCCGGTGCAGAACCAAGTCCATGGGGAAGATAGCTGGAGGCGCTAAGCCGAACCCACACGGGAGAGGTTCAACAAGGCCTTCAGATGCTCTCCTCATAATATTGGGGCTGTTGTCCGTGGAGCTACCCTCATCTGTCGATAGAGAGTTGTTTCTGGACATGGCAACCTTCCGGAGGTTGCGGTAGAGTAGTTTCTCATGGTTAAGTGCTTTGAGGAGAGAAGGTTTTGGTGGGCATCTGTTCAGGAGAGGAGAGCTGAAAGGGGAGGACTCTGCTGAGGAAGTGGTATCGCTATCTAGAGTTCCCTGCCGGTGCAAAGTGAAGCCTTTTGGAGAAAGTCTAGAAGCGAGAGTATTTAGGCTGAAGGAAGAAGGTGAGGATGAAGACGGCAACATGGGGGAAGTCAATTTGGAGCAAGTGCTCGATCTACTCCGGGGAAGAACCAAGGGGATTCCGCTCGAGTTGGGGTCATTGTGGAAGAGGGACTCCTTTCTCCTGGTGTGGGGACTTTCAAGCAAGGTGCAAAAGCCGTAGCAGGTTTGAGCTTTAGCTAAGTGGGGCAGGGAAAGCGCAGCCTGGCTTTGAGGATCCGCATTGGTAGTTTCCTCATCGCTGCAGCCGTTGTCGAACGGACCATCATCAACACTCTCCACTTGGATTATATGGTTATTGGGAAGCTCTCGGGCAAAGACCTCCTTCTTCGGACTTCCTTTGTCACACAGAGACACTCGGATGCATGGAGTCGGCCTCACCTGCTCTGTACTCTTGCCCTCGACTGGGGTTGAGATCTTGGGGGGAATGCAGAACTCTGGGATAGTGTCCGGGGTAATGATATTTGGACACAGCAAGACTTTCTTGGCTTTATCAATGGATGACTTGTCTCCGAACATGATGTCACCGATTTTGAAGCTGTATTCCGTTATGGGAAGTGGCAGGTTGGTCCTCTCCACGGACACTCGGATCTTCTCTACCACCCACATCGGAATTCCGTTTGGACTCTGAGCAGAAATAGGAAGGTTCTGCAGTTATAAATACTGGTCCAATTAGTTTTATTCCAAAACTGTGCAATATTCAAAATGTCAAAAGTTCTTTGAAGGCTGCTTACCTTGTGCACCTGTTTCTCCAGTGGAGGTCTGTTCAGAAAGGGCTTTGTTCTAAGCACGGCATTAAAAGTCTTCTGGGTGATAGTTCAGGGAGACTCTCTAACCAGCAGGCTCAGACTCTCTCCTGTTAAACCAGCTTGTCTTTGTGACACATGTGAAGGACTCTTGGCCTTTTATAGAGAGCGGCTCTGTGGGCGGGAAAAAGGGCTATTCGAACACACCCTCGAGTGGTAAGAGAGGGCTGCCCTTCTTACAAGGCTACTGGTTCCTATAGAAACTCACAAGCCACGACACTCTAATCAAAGCAACAAAATGCTGGAAAAAGTAAGGTCAGTGTGATAAGCAAATTGCAATGAAATCCATCAGATTTGTTTGATAAAACAAAAGCATGTGTGCGTATTTGACTTTCCATTACTCTGTGTCAGAATCGTGATATTAGATGTGGGTTATAGGTTAGCAATGATTTAAAATGATGCATGTTAAAATCCCTCTGGCATTCTGGATGCAAAGACGTCAATACTGGGTATACCAGTGACGGAATACAGCTTTTGATGTATCTAGGTCAGCAAATAGGTCTAAAGCAAATTTACTGAGCTAACAAACACTCATTTACAAGCTAGGTGCAATAATCTATAGTTAAATAAAACTCAGTTGGAAAGGGGTCTTGCTAAAGACGAGTTGTTGCTTATGATTAAGTCTTTTTTGGCCTTTTTGCTATTGTTATTCAGATCCGCTGAACTGTTGGTTAGTCTGAAACAATAGAAACATATAAAAGGAAAAATCAGCGATAATACTTCAGGGGTTTACATGCACAATCTTACACTGATCATGCTTAATACTCAACAATGTGCACAGTGATGAAAACATGCAAGACAATGCAGAAATAAAAGAGTGCCATGTCTGCAACACAGATGGAATAACAAATACAGACATTTCAATGATGCCCTCTTGTGGCAGGATGCAATAAAAATCTAAAGGTTGAATTTGCGGTATAGTCCTCTAATACTCAATATTCACACATCTCTGCGATATCATATTAGACATATTCCACCAGACATTTCCTATATATTTGTTTTGATGAAATGTGTGCAGACTGGCATTAGGTTATGGACCACCACATGGGTGATATACATTATTTCTCTCAAACTAGACAGCTGTGCTCGACGTCATGCTCTGTATTTATGTCTTTGTTGACTGTTAGCTCATGGTCAAAGTTCAAGGGGGGTATTGCAGTAACCTTAGAGAATCCAAGAGGTGGATAGACGTAATGATCCTACAGTGTGGTGATGCCTCTCTGATGGTTTCTAAGAACTGTTGTGATCACATTGGGTAATATTTAAGGCCTTTAACAGCAGGAAAGACTTACTCAAATGTTTGAAAAGCATGAAATAAACAAGTGCCTCAATGCTGATAAAAGTTTTTAAACAGCACTTAGAAAGTCATTTAGAGATTATGAACAGCTGTACAGGAAATAATTGCCTTATAAATAGGACTGTGTGATACACAAGCCCCCCCACCCTTCTGGTCCCGCACCAGTTTGGTGGATTTTCTTAAAATTTCTGCACTTCAATTGAGCGAAGATAACACTGCATTAACCCAAATGGGTATTTTAACCAGTCGGTGCATAAATAAAATTGCTAATTTGTTATTTTATATATATATGTATACACACACCATTCACAGTTCCTATTTTTCTTTTTTTAAATGGGAAACCGGGGTCCCTTACTTTGAGCAGCAGCTGGTTTTAATGATCATCATGGGTCACCAAGTAATGAACATCATGTGTTCTAGGGTCACCTTTAAATGCGACCTTAGAATACCACCCTGACAACTATTTAACTTTACTGCTTCGGAACAAAAACACACATAACCCATTAAAAGACAAGAAGGCCCCTAACCACACGTCTGTAGAGCATGAAAAACGCTGCAGTTTTCAGTGTGAACACTAGAGGTAAGCATTCTGTTAGTTATGTGACTAAAGCATATCCGTCAAATGACACTTCGAGGTCAACGAGGTCACCTGGGCATGGAGATAAGCTGACTGCACTGATGACTGCTTCTTTATTCACATTTCCTTTGTTTTGGTTAATCCATATAGCAGCAATTACAGAGTAGTCTACTATATATTGGCAATATGTCTGTGTATATGCCTACTTTTTCTAAAGGTGACGTAATTTGAATAATTCAAGATAAAATCTGCATTTAAAACCTACATTTTTGTAAATATAACATGAATGAATGAATTTATAAATGCGTGTGTACAGTTAAATTTATATATAATTTTTTTTTACAATTATCCAATTTTATATAACTTTTATTTAATATTAAATATACATATAATTTTTAGATATAAAATGAGTTGAATGAAATTCAACTAGTAGCATACACTAGGAATATGCATGTGGCCTGCAATATTTGTGTATGTGTAGGCCATAATTAATTTCAACAATTTCAAATAATAATTATATAAATAAAATATAAATATATGTAATACAGTACATATGAAAGTGTAAGTGCCTGTCTGTGTGCACACTAATTAAAACTGTAAAACATTTTTTTTATGAAATTAATGTATTCAATTCGTCAAATATGTTATAAGAAACATTAAATAAGAATGTGTATGTGCACATTTGTGTGTGTGCGTGTGTGTATATGTGTATATATATAATTTTTTACATGTAAACTTTTTTTTCAAATCTCCTTCATCAACTGATTCAGTGACAGATACATGTTATATATCGAGTGCTGGAAGGCAGTGAGGCCCGAATAGAGTTCTTGGTGTTTTCCTTTGGTCCATCTGTGAGTACTACTCACATACCTTTTAATCCTTTCTTTTTGCATTTGACAGTACATAACCTCTAATAATACATCTAATTTTCTGCTCTATTAGCCTCATTAGTGGTGCTTGCATATTCATCATGTACACAAGCAGCAGTTCAGGCTTCATCACCACGACAACACTATCAGTTACAGCCAGAGTTCCAGATGAGCTACTGTGCACGCGCGCACACACACACACACACACACACACACACACAACCAAATCAGAGCCTATATATGACTGTACGCTTCAGGAGAAATACTCAATACATACTTCATAACGTCCCAGACCGGTCACTGCAATAAAGGTCACACTGTGTACAAGACAGACTGCAGACAGACGTCTGTGAAGTCTTCTGGGACCGGCCTATAAATGTTTGATGACAGCTCTCTCCAAGTATCAGTAACATACGGAACCTGAGCATCTCTCTGAAACAGACAATTGACTCTAGCAGGGTTTTTACATTTGAGATGGAAATGCTGCACTCAAATGTTAAGTTAAATGTTATGCATGTGTAAGCACATTATCTGTAGGCTGACACAATGTATATATCTGGCCTCAGTAACGGCCTACACGTCGCAAAAACATGATTTCATAAGGTTGCATAAATTAAGGCCAGTAACAATTTTATATATAAAAAAACTACTATTAATAATAATCTTTCTTTCTTTAAAAATGCAATTATATGATTTGTGTTTGTGTGCGCACACGCACACACACACACACACACACGTGAATTTTAATGTTGGTTTTGTCCACTATTACTATTCTTGCTTATGAACGTTTAAAGGTCCAGGTTTAGAGATCAACACAAGTTGCGCTCGCGCACACGCAAGCATCGATGACCGCGTGCGTGTCTTCAGTTTAATATTCGGGCGCGTAACGCTGATAGCAGACAACGAATCGTTCAATAATCGCACTTGAGCTGAAGGACTTATCTCAACATCCTATCGCCTCTATGGGGGACCCTAGTAACAAGAGGGGCGGGGCTTCGCGTTCCAGAGGCAGGACCGCAGCTCAGCTCGCGCTGCCTCTAAATCAACTCAATCATCTCTCGCGCACGAGAGCGCGGGCTGCCTTATAGGTAAGAAACCCTGATATTTTCCTCCTTGTTATTTTGCAAACGAGTCGTTTTGAGGCATCGCACGCGCAGTTCCTCTTTCGTTCGGAGTTCGAGCAGCTTTGGGCTTGATTTATGGTGGACGTGTTATGATGGAGCCGAATGAATGGGCGGTGTTGAGTCTCGTGCGGCGTGATGTTTGAATTCCGCGATCTGTCAGTGAATTTGAAGCCACACATTTATTCTTTCTCGTGCGCGAGCGGATTGATCGTGCATATTGGTAATCTGTCATAATTTCGCCCGTTGTCATTTTTAATATGTTTTTTTTTTTTCGCGAATTCAAGGATCATTTCAGCTATTCTGAGTGCACGTAGAGTTGCTTGGCTCGGTTTACCTTTTCTGAATATATTGCTGGAAGTCGGCGTGATTTTGGGTTGCGTGAAGTCCCACGGCGTATTGACATCGAGGAACGGGGTCGCGTAGCCTCCCTCTCCCGGATGATGGATGGATATCTTTGGAAATGATACACGGCCTATTTACATGCAAGGTGCCAACGCAAGCTGTTTGCAAATGACTTAAAATGTAGCGACGTGAAAGAATATTTTTTTTAGTCGGACCTGTTCAATGAACCGAATCACAAAACTGTTCTGAATGATTCGATCCGAGCGCCTCCCGAGTCCACAACTCGACTTACTGATCCCAGAACCGTAACCGACTTTAGCATACTGGTGTTTTAATATTCGTGATGTATGTTTACTGTGTAAATGAATACGAATGCAAAGTGTAGTGTGTTAATGTTAGGTTCTGTTCGAATTCAGTGCGTTTTCTTCGAATATGGTCGAGACGCGGTGATCCGGGTCTAACAGAACCGTTTGATTCGAAAACGTTCGATTTCTACGAGTGTGCTGATTGGGTGAGATGATTTTGGAGGGAACTCAGAAAGTGACCGATTGGGTGAAACGTTACTTGAATAACAGACATTATGCAAAATGACATAAAATGCAAAATACATATAGCTTTATACATTTTTTGAGCATGTAATTGTAGCGTCCTTTAAATGCAAATGCCATGAATGCGATTTAAAAAAGATTTTATTATCCATTTTTTAAAATTATAATTAAATAAGGAGGGGTTCGATTTTTTAGATGTCGCAGAAAAATGGATCTAAAAAAATAGTATTAAATAAAAAATTGTATTATGTCGCATTGTCTTTTTTTCTATTTGCTACTACTACTACTAGGCTGTTTTATTGATTACGTAATAATTATTTTTTAAAAAGTATTTATTTAGTTTACCTAAAAATTTTTTTACAAATTTTTCACTTTATTTTTACACGACATCTTCTAAACCAAATTACAACAAAGTAAACTAAAAATAAATAACATTAGTGATAAGACTTCATTAAAAATGTAGATTTAACCACCAATAGAGCTTTTTATTTTTGTTAAATAGGCCACGCCCTTAATAATTTGTCAGCTCCATGCAACCATGTTGAGTTCGAAATCAATGTATCTTCAATTATTTTCACATCGACGTTACATATTGAGACATGTATGATAAATTTAGTAGGGCACAAAAATAATAATTTACAAATGTAGTTGTTTTTTGTTTTTATGCAGTATACCTGATGTAATGTGTGTCTTGAAGCTATAATGTTGTATCAATACCATGGCTCTTGGTAATTTGTAGATTAATTGTGCCTGCCGTTACATCAAGCTGTCGTATTAGCCCATTAGCTACTTGATTGCAAGAGCATCATAACAAAGCCAGGAAAGCTAAGCAGGTGCTAATGCATTGACCTCTCACTACAAAATGCATTCTTGCCTTCAACATACAGTACTGTAGTCATATTTGCTTTAGAGTTGCACGCACGTCCGTATTTCAGCAAACAATATGAAAGCATCAGAGGCTATATGCACTTTAATGGCAATCCTCTCTACAGTTAAATAGCCTGAAATGGATTATTGTCTTAGGTAATCGCACATAAAAGGATATATGGATTGTGTGGAAGTCATATCCATATATAAGGCAGTTCAGGCTCTTTGAAGAAATAAGCGTTTTCCTCCAGTGCATTGTCACATCTCCTGGAATCCATACTGTAGCGTACTTCAAAGACATGACTACTACTAGTGTGTGAATGTTACCTCAGAGCAGTGCGTATCAGTATATAAGAGACTGAACTAGCAAAGATGAGCATGTGCCAAATTATTTGGCCAAATTAGTTTAAGCCAGCTCAATACATCAGGATTTGATCATTTGCTGCGATCAATAGAGTTTAAACGTAAGTCGAATGATTGAAAGTGCATTTCTTCATCACCACCATCTCATGCGTCACAGTAGGCAGGAAGGCGCATGCATTGTGACCTATGCCCTTTGACCTAGTTTATTAACACTGTCGGTCAATCAGGCCCTTATTGCTACCAGCTAAGACACTTTGTTAAAAAAACAAAAACAGTTGGGTTTGTGCCGAGCAGAAATGCATTAACGTTCACGTTTATGTAGCAGAGATTGCACTGAAATGTTTGAATGTGTGTTAGGTGATACACTGAGGGAGGCCGTCGGCACTATGCGAGGAAAAGGAAATTAGCACTGCTGTTTGACAGGAAAAGGAATGTTTCTGTATGCGCTGGACTTTGTCACAGTCATATGAGGTCAAGCTGCTGACCTTTTAGTATTATATTTTGTTCTTAAGGAGATAAATGAATTTTTTATGATGGCACATAAATCTATCTATTTATCTATCCATCTATCTATCTATTAAGTTGTCTATCTATCTATCTATCTATCTATCTATCTATCTATCTACCTGTCTTTCTGATATATATTGTTGTCTGTATTATATATATATATATATATATTGTTGTATCAGCTGATATGTTGCATAATAATTTCTTTACGCTCATTTTTTACATTTACATGACCTTTACCGTCATCTGGTGCTAACTACAAGACATTAACTTAAAAATGTATTTTAATAACTTGTATTATCTG
The DNA here is from genome assembly GCF_018831695.1 of Puntigrus tetrazona. Classification (NCBI taxonomy): domain Eukaryota; kingdom Metazoa; phylum Chordata; class Actinopteri; order Cypriniformes; family Cyprinidae; genus Puntigrus; species Puntigrus tetrazona. The sequence continues at coordinate 12,044,356 of NC_056723.1, forward strand.
TAGATAATCTCAAAATGATTACCCTTTTTTCCAGTATATTATAACATTTTGTTATTACATTATAATAACAAAATTACAATATACACCTGTATGCAGGTGTATATTGTACAATTATTAATTCAGTTTTTTAATGTATATTCACTTAATTTTGAAAGTTGTTTTTTAATTTAAAAAGACATGAAATAATCTTGAGTTCATCCATGAATGAGATTATTTCTGGGCACAGCAGTCTAATTTAGTTGCTTCTTTCTGATTCATAAAGTCTGACTGGTGAAAAGGCCTCTGGTATTCTGACTTGACTTGACACAAGAGAAAGGATGTGTGTTTTTGTGATGAAAGGGCACGATGGGAATTAAAATGCATGATTAATGGACAGAGAGCTTGATGGTAAAGGTTATTGCTCATTATGTGTATTGATTATTTTCAGCCTCTTTTTTATAGGAAATATGTAGTGAGCATCAACCATATCTTGGGGGAACGTTTTCTGTTATTTAACTTATATCTCTCAAAACCGCTTTGTATGACCACCGGAGTATATCATTCAATTACATCCATATTCTTGCTGTTGGTTTTTCATAAAATGGTCAATTTGCCAAGTCAAGTATGAAATCACGCTTGAAATTACGAGTTGGTCATGCCCTTTGCGTTAAACTAAAATCTCAAGTTATGAAACTTGAAAAAAAGTTGTTTCCATATCATCGGGACGGAGAAAATACAGTTAACACCTGCTTTCCTCTGGCTGTATATCCCATATGTGAGGTTATAATTAGCTCTCTCTCTAAGTGTCACAATCTGGGATGCAGATTTTTGCTTGCCAACTGCATCTGATCAAATCTACGGCACCAGTGACACCACACGCAGAGGACAAAACGAGAATAAAATGGAGGGGAATGGGAAGAAACAATCAGCTCAAAATGTGAATTTATGGCAGGAAGGCTGGCTTTGAGTCTTGATGATCCAAAAAGCAAATAAAGAGAATTATTTCAGGCAGGACGCCACAATTTCTGTGCTAGGGTACAAGAATATCTCATGAGTGTTGACTAATTGACTCCAACAACCGACCAGTCTAATAGTGAGTTAGATACAGTAGGAAACAGTTTTATTTTTTCCAAATTCTGTGTTTTCCATTAATTTTATGTATTCCATTTCAATAGTTTCTTTAGATTTAAATCAAACGCATTTCTGATTAGTTGATTTTTATAAAAAAATAGATATTTATCATTGTTTTATTGTTTGTATTACATTAAGTAATATATTTCTGTCACAGTTTCTTCAAGTTAAACCATACTTTTATTTTGTCGAGTTGCTTTCGAAACCTTTACATCTCTGTTTGCATATGAAATGAACAAGAAATGGTAAAATGTTCAATCAAATTTTTTTCATTCAATCAGTGACATTTTGACATTCCGTGTTACATAAAAAAATTCATTTAATTTAATTTAAATTTTTTTTACATTTTTAGTTTTAATATTACAGCTTGCTATCGTTTAGACAGGTTACAGTAAAACTCATTTATGTCTTTAAGTTTGTCTTCTATAAAAGAATTGGCATACAGGCATATATTCAGATGGTGTCACTATTTTTGTCACCATTGTTGCATCACCATGAACGTAAGTTAAGTCAAAAATAGTCCAACTTTAAAAAAGCACGACCCCTTAATTATGTTCCAAACGGTTACAGTTCGTAAAAGCAAGAATGTGTTTTATGTAAACATGCCCTTATAAAACCAATCTGGGTGAAACTAGCATAATTAGGCTATACAAAACAATCTACCATCTAGCTGATTTTGAAAATATTATGTCTCATGATTTCTTACTGTGCTAGAAAAGCGTAAGCTAAAAACAGCTGTGTTTTGCTTATTTTCCAATATACATGGGGACCTCACGCTTTGAATTATGGGCAATTGATTAAAGCGAGCTTTCTGAATGCTAGAAATTGTTTGATTCATGTAGTGGGTGTTTATTCATGATCAGGAGCTCAGAGAACTGTTGCATGGATGCAAAGTCTGAGCATTTTCTTTTAATCCGGCTAACGAATTCTGTGGCGCCCCATTAATAATGTATTGATTGATTGAGACAAAGTACTGTGAAAGCAGCACTTTCAAGATGCTGGAAAAACTTGTGGCAGCGGCCAACTTCATTCTGTACTCCTCTGAAGCTGGTATGAGGTAATATGATTGAGTAATTGATGTGAGTCATATCAGCTTACCTCTTTTACATTCTTGCTATGTATTTTCACAGAGAGTGTAATTAAAATCCTGCTTTCTGAATTTCTTTTTTTCAGTTGGATCACGGGCCTGCTGTTAAGGAGGTCATTATCAGTTGGCTTTGGATTACACTGGGCCATTACGTCTTGGGATATTTGGGCTTTTCTCCAAAATTAAAATAGCGAAAAGGCAGGAGATTGTTGTTTGACTGTTGTGGATGGATGGCTAACCTGGCTATATGCAGTTTAAGATTAAATTAATACTCTTAAATAGCCCTGTGGTCTATTGGAATTAGCGGGGTGCTAATGATGTTGTGATGCCCTAACAATATGCCATATTGTCCAGGATTAAAACCAATCACCTATTTATAGTTTGTTGGTATAGTTCATCCAAAAAAGGGTGACATTGGACATCAAAATCCCACTTCTCAGATGTTTTATGAGTGATTGTGATGCCCATATTTGGGATGTTTTTGAGTAAGTTAGTAAGTATTATGCTCTATCACTATTGTATTGCTGCAGAACATGCAGTTAAAGAATATTTTTATACTTTTTTTGTCCTTTATGGACCTTGACACTTCACAGTGACTGTTCCCAGTGTACTCTTTATATGGAAAAGAGCAGCCTGAACATTCTCCTTGATCGGGGGAATAAATCTCCCAAATTCTCAATAAGAGATTTCTAAAATTCCATATTTCATAGCATTGTTCTTTGGGAAACTGTAAAATTACTGATTGTAGACCAATCTAGTTGGCGGCCAAACTGAACATTTTAAAATGGTTTCTGTTGGGTGACGTTTTGCGTAGCTGTTTTCTGAGGCTTTTGATTATAATGTTTATTGCATACGGTTCATTAGGCTAATTGAATAAAATGTACTCTCCTCACTTATGGAATTGATTCTGAGTAATTAGTTTGCATCTTAATGAGCTGTGGTTGATTTGCTTGGTTTAGTATCAGTTCTGATGTGTTTTGGGTTGAAAAATTATCGTTTTTAGCATATTATGACAACTCAGTCAAAATACCATAGTTTTAAACTGAGCTGTACTGAGCTAATAAAGCTTTGTGTTCTCTGCACAATAAGCCCAGTCATTATGCATACAATGTATGGAGAGCTAAAGCTTTTTGCAAGTTAGTTTAACTGGGTAGTGGTCGCCCAGTTTGATGTTGTTCATTGTAATAGCTGGTAACTTGGCTTTACCACAATTCAAGAACCCTAAATGATAAGTTGTCTTGTATTAACTAGACGACTCCCCCTTTCCCTCTGCAAATCAATTAGCAAGTGCTTACCCTTTTTCTGTTGTTGCAGTTGTTTCATCTCCAAGAATAACAGGCCTGGTTGGAATTCCTCAGGAAATGTTTAGTCGATGGACCAGGAGACAAAAAGGTTCATTGCTCATTGTCAGTGGACAAAATCAGTGTAGAGTTTGTCCAGACATGAGCATGAACCTGTGGATGTTTTTTTTTTTTATCGTTGTACAGTTTAATTCTAGTTAAATCTTTGGATTCTTGGTCCCGCTGGTAGGCTGTTACCTATCAAACATCATACTGGTCTATAATATTTTTTTGCTCCACATCCCCAGGGTACCTTTTATAACAGAATATTTGATGGAATTACCTTTTGTGTTTCACGGTAAAAAGAAAGAATTTGGAATGGCATGGGGCTGAGTAAACAATGACAGAATTTCCATTTATAGGTGAACAGAAAATCTAAATGTACATAACATATTTTGTTAAACTTTATTTCAGTTGAATAACAAAATCTCATGAATAATACTAGGTCACATTTTATTTTAAGGTCTAATTCTAGCCATTAACTAACCAATTAACTATCACAGTTTGGTCATGTAGAATATTTGATTTATAAGTCCAATATGTTAATAGTAGGCATGCTAATAAGCAACTAGTTGATATGAGAACTGGAGTAATATTAATCAGTAATATTGTAGCCTTATTCATGCACTTAAAATCTCCATTCATTTTCTAGTGGATATTCAGTGTCACTTCACATTATGGAAGTTATATTTTTTGGTGAATCAAGTTGTCTTTTACACAAAGTTAATTTATGAGCTCCATCAATGATTTTAATTGTAAGGATCAGTGTTGACTATGATTCGAGCAGTTAAAATTAGCTCTTTCATTCACCGGCCAGCAGATAAAAGGAAGAAATGTAGCGCTGTGTCTTTTGTTCCCAGTGAGCCTGTTTGGCTTGAATAGAGGAACGTTAATCGGAGCAGTCCTCATTGAATGGTTCTTGTCTGGCCGGGTCCTGCTTGTAAAGGTCTCGGGTGTGGATTGTGTTATTGTCAGCTCTGGTACTCTGTGGATTTGTAGTGTACCGTAGCGGAGGACAATGTGGTATTGTGTGTTAAGGTCTATTTTGCATGAGTACGTCAAGTGCAATCGATGAAAATTGTGCCATTGAATAAATAATGGCGGAAAGCGTCAGCGTATTTACAGCGCTATACTCTAAAACCATTAGCGGTAGTTGCATGCCAGCTCTTATCAAAGTCAAGATGACAGAATGTTTCCCACGAGTGCTTATGCGGTTCCAGAACCACACCTCCACTCATTTTGGCGTTCTTTGTCAGGGTTTTTCCAGACGAGCTAAACTAGGCAGAAGTGTAAGGCGCTGGGGGTTGGGGGGTGCGGTTCTATGGGTCTCATTGTTGGAATGGTTCTCTCCCCCTCATTCACATTTTCCAGCTCTCCACTCATTTCCTCTCACCTCTCCTCACAGTCGGAGGACACTCCGAGGGGGCTCGTTCGGGATCGGAAGTAAGCAAAATAAAAGGGAAGACCAACAGAGTGTGTCCGAGTGTTCGGGCGGTGCTCTGTGATTAGACGGGACTCTGTATCTGTAGCTGTGTTGTGGATCTGTTGCTGGGTTACTGCTCAGGGAGCATGGGGTGTTGGGAAATGGGTCGGTCATGGAAGTCATTGTTTGGTCAACTTTGGAAAGCTTGTACAGTTGCCAGGAGTTTTACCCTGGAGACTTGTTGTTAGATGATTGTTGCTGTTGATGTTTGATGGAGGTCGATTATGATAAGGATTGAGGTGATTATGATTGCAGAGAACGTGTTGTTGATGGCAAAAGTGGAAGAGATAAAGATATTACTGCATAGTCTTGTATGGGCTGCAGTTTCACCATCATTGTCATCACCGTCTGCTGTATTTATATGTGCTAAAGACTCATGTAGACTTCAAGGTAGAAATCAGCTCTTTGACTTAAGGTCTTGCAGCCTACATGTTTCTCTTGATTAAACGTATAAACTCTAACTGACAGCTTGAATAAATCGATACATAAAATGTGGTTTGGATACAGAGTCACTGTTAGATTTCTTTGGTTTATATAGAAAGGAGGTTTATTATTATTGCACCACAAGCTGCGCAATGCGGAATTGCTAAAATAACCTGATTTTTAAAAATTTTCTAGAGAAATATAACTCCACAACGTGATTGTGGTCAAGCATTATTAAAAGAATTGGTCTAGTTCACCCAAAAATTCTGACATTTACCCTCATGTCAGTCCAAACCCATAAGAAGAAGTCCGAGAGCTTTCTCACGCTGCATAAACAGCAACGCAACTACTAGGTTTAAGGCCCAGAAATGTAGTAAGGACATTGTTAAAATTGCCCATGTGACACTGGTTGTTAAATTCTAATTTTATGCATTTACAAGAATACTTTTTGCGCACAGAAAAACAATCATAACATTCAACAATTTCTTTGACTCCAGCACTTGTTCGCGACCATACCACAACGCATTTTCACAATGTCATTACTACCTTTATGGGCCTTGAAAGTGGTAGTTGTGTTGCTGTCTGTGGAAGGTAAGAATGCTTAGTCAAAGCCCTAGTTGCTAGTGTGGTCTAAGTAGTGCTTGGTGGGCACTTATAGAACCACATCAAAAGATTCCACCCCTAGAGATTTTCTTATCTCTGTGGCTGAATTACATTCTTTATTGTTTGTCTAGGGTATTGTACTATGGTAATTTAGTCATTTAGAAAACCATTGCACATTTCCTTATAAGCTGCATGTTTGAGTTCACATTCTTTTTTATAACTTAAAGAAATAGTTCACCCAAAAATTGAAATTCAGTTATCATTTACTCAGCCTCAAATAGTTCCAAATCCGTATGAATTTCTCTATGAAAAGGAAGGCATTTTGAAAAAAAAAATTGTAACTGGGCTGTTTTGGGTAACCACTGACTTCCATAGGAACTACTTGAGGGTGAGTAAATGATGACAGAATTTTCATTTTTGGCTTTCATTTTTTTCATTTTCGCTATTCCTTCAAACAGTGTGGGATGAGCAACAATGCGGAAATTCCAAAGACTTCAATGTCTCTTCCATTGTGTTGTTAAATGGTTAGCCACAGTCTCACACCATTGATTGACACATCAGACCACTTAATCAAATGTAGCAGTGTTTTGAAAGAACCACAGAAGACACTCTTCAGGAATATAGCAGTCATATTTGTCTCTGCACTTGGATTGGATGGGTGTATTGCTTTGTTTTTGTTTTATTTAATTTTATATTGCTTTCTAGGTTTCATATTCCCAGTTGTAGCCTTTCTTATGCAGTGAAGATGAATAAAGCTGCAATGATAGACACGTTCTGTCAGATGTTTTCTTTTATTTCTTCACTCTTTTTTCATTTCTTGTTTGTCACAAAATATAAGCCAATTCAGTCTTTTGGTATAACAATATTCTTCAGTAATTTCACACTAAGGTGCATTTATTCAGTAGCATTGAATCGAGTCAAGCTGTTTACTCTGTTTACTCCTGACCTTGGCGTTCCCAGGAGAAAGACAGCAATTACAAATATTGGCCCTTGTGAACTATGGGTCAGTGCTTTGTACAGCCTTTGTGACCTTAGCCCAGAGGTCAGAGGATGCATGCTGGTAGTATAGACAAGAAAAAGATGCACACTCTTGGGGTTTTATTGATGGATTTTAAGAGCACAGCTTGTATGATTGCTCATATTTTTAAGGAGACTCAAATAAATGGCTTTGAGAAAAAGTGTTTACATGATGTCCTTTCATTACTTTTCTGCGGGAGACCGTGTGATACTGTCTCACGCACACTGGGGCATTATGGAAAAGGGTAGTGGTTGATTCCCTCAGGCTACTGTTAACACAGTGTGGAAATGAACTCTGGGAAAGTAAAACCTCAATGAATCTGAAGCTTCTGTTGAGCGAGGCTTGTAAAGTTGTAAACATGTTTGCATTTCAAAAGGATTATTTGTTTAGCCATAGTGTTAATAGTTTTGCTTAACCTGCTTGGCTAAAGTGGCCCTTTTACTCTTTTTGAATTTTAGTCAGTGTGTATATGTTTGGGCATTAAATAGATCTACAAAATTACAAATCTCAAATTCCACTCCAAAGGGAGATAGTTACCTTTTAAAAAATCCTGAGAAGTACAACGAACGGCTCGTTTGGACTACAGTGTTGTCATCCTGGTTTTGTGATTTCACAAAGTAATCCATTAGAACGTCATTTAAATAAAAACCCGCCTACAGAAGCTCAAAAGGGTTGGGGGGTAGTGTGGAACGAGGTCATGGTTAGAACACTTGGTTTAGATCATCAGGCAAGACAACAACAAAGAAGAAGTAAGTAGTTGACAAATAAAAAATGGACCATGTCCTTTGGTGTGACATAGCAAAAAAAACCCTAAACATTCAAATAACATGAGAAAAATGTGTTCCGCCAAAAGAAAAACAACAACAATAAAGATACTCTAATATGTGTTGCAATATCTGTGTACAAAGCTTTTTCGCAATCCTCTTGTTCAAAATTCTCAGGGTCTGAATCCTGCTCCAATTTAAATTTGGCAATATTGTCGCCATCCTTAACTAAACCAGACCTTGCTGCTTTGGTCATCCTAGGTGTATATAACTTTCTTCTTTCAAACTAATACTATCAGAGTTCTATTTAAAAGTGTCCTGGCTCTTCCAAGCATTATATAGGCTTTAAAGTGAAATTCTAAAACAAAATAAAGTACATCCATTACAAATTGGAAACCATTTCCTTGTTGGAATAATTAAGTGATCTTTTGGACCATATGTTTCGCGGAATGTATTTTTTGTCATTTCATTTGGTGCCACTAGTTGCGCAGAAATTACATAGTGCAGCTTTAACTGACCTAGAAACCACATGCCACATCCACTCTGTATCAACCAGCATCCCTCAGCTCCTTCTGTTCTCTCCAGCTAAGAGTGAGCGTGCCCACTGTACTTTTGGCAGTGTCACCGTGACTCCAGTCCATTAAGAGAATTAGCATGGGGCTCTCCTGGGGCCATGCTGGATGGGATTGCCCCACCAATCAGCACACGGACAGCCCCACTTGGCATCCCGTCCCCTCTGGAGTCGTAGGTTAATGACAGTGCTGCTTAAGAGATTGCTCACTGCACAGCTCATTCAGAATGAAGCGTAGAGAAGAATCTGCACGATAAATCGATCCAGTGCGATGGGTGTCTGTCTGTTTTTCCTGCGGAGGCATTGATTCTGTGATACTGAAGATTTTTAATCAGCATTTGCGGGTAATGGGTGGCCACCTTAGTTGGAACATTTTAGCTGTGATTTTTTTTTGTTGTTGAATGACTGGATGAAAAGGAATAAGGACTCACTGCTGAACACATCTAAAGATCTTCTACCGAGAATCACATGCAGTTATCACCTGGCTGGATGATGTCCTTGTGAGCGTCTAGTGAAGATGTCGTGCCTGTTCTCTGTTTACTGGTGGGAATACTGCTGTGCTCTGCTGAGCTTTTCTGTGACAAGTTGCTGACCCAGCAACAACAGCAGCAACCTCTCTTCCTCCGCCTCTCTTTCTGCCGTTCACTGTACTCCACTTGTCTACTTCCTTTCCATTCCTGTCTTGGAATGGTTTCACAGCTTTTCTTTTTCCCTTGCCTGTTCTGTCATATCCTATCCTATTCATGTCTTCAAATTTCGGTTCCTTTTCCTTTCCCTTTCTATCCAGTCCTATTTTATCCTAGGTGATTTTACATCTATTCCTATTTCTTTGACTATCCTGTCCTGTCCTGTTCTATCCTCTTCTATTCTTTGTATCCATTCTTTGCTTAACCTTTCTGTTAATATCTTTTTGCATCCATTTTTGCCTATCCTATCCTATGCTATAGAATAGTACTATAGAATAACAAAGGCATGTTACAACGCTCAATATGGTGCTCTACCGAACAAAGTCCCACCTTGTGAGCAAAAGAGCCAATCAGTAAAGTCAGTGCATCATTGCACCTGCCGTTAGAAGTCCCGGTTGCTACAGAAACAGTCAGTGCTCTGAGATGTACTCTTAGGACTACGCATGCGCACTGGTGGGTCTAGCATGAGAAATAAGCTTTTTTAACCCCATTTGAGCAAAACAAGCAACATTTATGATACTGTTGTTGTTCATTTCATATATTAAATTTAATTGTACGTTTTATGAACAGTTCTTGAGAATATGATGTTTCCCCATTCAGAGAGATAGAGTTCCACTTGGATACCCAAGAGGCGTTTTAAAAATGGCTTAAAGAGACTTTAAGGGACCTATCCTATCTTATCCTGTCCTGTCCTGTCTTGTCCTATGCTTTCGTATCATTTCTTGTTTCTTTACTCATCCTATGTTTTTTTTTTTTTTTATTTAGTCACATCCCCCTTTCTTTGCCTTTTCTGTTTAATAGTTTCTCATTATTTTGCATTCTTTTTATTTGCCTATTTCTGTCCAATTCTATCCTATGCTTTAGTTTCCTTTCCTGTTCGTTTGCCCATTCTATCCTTCCATATTTTTTCACATCCCATTTTTGCATAAGTTATCCTATCCTATGCTTTCACATCCCTTCTGATTTCTTTTACTACTTTACCCTTTATTTGCATCTTTCCTTTCCTTTCCTTTCCTTTCCTTTCCTTTCCTTTCCTTTCCTTTCCTTTCCTTTCCTTTACCCGTCCTACCCTTGTCTTCTCACATTCTTTTTTTCTTTGCCTTTTTTTTAATCCCATCATATGCTGTCGCATCGCTTCTGTTTCTGTGCATTCCCTTCGGTTCATCCCTTCCCTTTCTGTCCTGTTGACTAGGTTCTTTTTTTTTTAAATTAAACAGCTGGTTGCCTAAATGGCTAGTCGACTAAGCAATCTTTAGGTACCTCTGTATAAATGGTTGATTTTTATGTTTAAACACAGGTAGAGGAAGTGCAACAGAACATAATTCAAATGCAAATGTCTGCTTTAAAGCAAATAAAACAAAAAAGGAGCAACTTTTATGACTTCAACTTTTATGTTTCACACTGTTAAAATAGTTATGCGTAAATTTAGACAAAACTAAATTGACAAGTCTTCTGTCACATGACTCATTGATTAGCTGACCTTTGTGACCCATCAGACTTGGATGAGATGTGTGTAAAACACAGAGATGCAGACAGCTTAAAAAGAGAGAGAGAAAGAGAAAAGACTTGTATTGTGTAAGCATAATGCATAATCACTGACCTTGTCTAAAGGTCACACACAGATTTTGTTCCCTCTAAAGATAGCGGTGAATGATACGCCAGCTTTTATATCAGAGATACATGTGTTGGCTTGCTTTACAAGCTCTTGGTTCGGGGTGTTTATATAGCGTGTGTGTTTTCTGATGTGTCTGCAGTGTGGACAATCTCACTGCAGGGCCTGTTTAATTCTGCACATGAGCTTTTTCATTACCCTCTACTTTAACTGTCCGTTCTAATAGCTGGAGCAATTAGCAGCCCGATACGGTGCATATGAGAGGGTGGAAGAAAAGATAACGTCAGGATCTCTAAGGAATCTTACCTCCACAGTGTACTTATGATTATTTTGTCCTCTAAAAGATAAAGACATCATGCATGGGAACAAGAATAGCTGAAGACAGCTGCTCGGTTCTCCAGGTGTCTACGCACAGCACAGTTTGCGCTCTTAATGAAGAACAGGGTGGAGGACATTTATCAGGACAGTGGGACTACCACAGAGCAGTGATGAGTGAGCTGCCTTTGTATCAGGTAGAAAGGCGCTGTATCGTATTACTGTGTACTCAATAGCTATATCCAGTCTCCTGTGTTCTTGTTTACCTGATTGTTACCGGCTTACACCGGTTATTCTGCTAAATACATGTAATAAAATGATAGTCTTTGACAAGGCACAAAGTATTTATATAATATCATATTTAGCAGATGTTGTTAGAAACCCTATGTGGGCTTATCTATCACATCATTTTTCCAACCATCATTTGATATTACTTTTATTGTAATTATTTGATATATTAAGCACGCATTTGTTGTTCAGACATGTAAGGTACTCGCAAGGTACTTGAGTAAGGCATTATTATTATTAGGTAAGCTAAAGTCCATTATTTCAACATAACTTCATGTTGTTCAGTTTTCCAATTCTTTTGCCAGTTTGAAACAAACGCTCAAAGCAAAGGGACAAGGCATTGTGTTTGCCCTCCCAAACTCGGGCTGAAATTTCATTTCCAATTTAAATTTGAGAAGAGTAAGCAAATCTGTGCCGACTCTCTTCAACTCCAAGCCAGAAAGCTGCATGAAATTTGAACAATTCACACGGGTGCAATCAAACAAATATGCTGAATCCCAATTTGCATAATATCCATCCTATATGGTGTACAAGATTAGGATTAGCATACCCCGAGTCATGTTTTAAAAGACATTTCTGTGATGGTGGATTTTTAAAGTACGCCGTTTTGGTTGTTACCCATAATTCATTGTGCCTACACAAGATGTCTGTTTGCGACAGTTCTATTTTGGTTATCAAGACAGGCTTTTGGCTCATTTTGTGCGTAAAACTACATACTGCTGCCTGCATACATAATTCAATTATCCTGTCTTGTTAGCGTGACGCAATTCAGCTTTATTTGCAACCAGTATACTATTTTGTTTTTCCCTCTGTGGCTTTACATTTATGTCCGACTGTTTTTCACTCTTGTGTTTAATATATAATGCTCTGTTCATTAAAGTGCACCGTATTCATGCACTGCCTCATTATATGGAATACGAACAGAGTGTTGGCCCCTTGAGAGCTTTGCTCATGAATGCTGGGTAAAGGGTGTCTTTTATTAATGGTGGAGGAACACAAGGTGCTGTGATTCACTGAGGCAAATGAGTCTGTTAATATCAGTTGCAGATAAATGCACGGTCACAAAAGGACATAAGCCCTGACACGTACCGAAGCGGCAGCCAAAATGAGCACAAATACAGTTTTAAGTGTAAGGGGTGGAGAGAGACGCGGTGCGGAGGGTCTTGTGTTGAAGACAAAAGAATGGGTCACATGCTCAGGGGTTCATATAATACTATAATGCACGAGAGAGAGAGATATGGGAAATGTAGACAGGTGTGCTTTGCCATTGGTAATGGAGTGGCACGTGCTTAGACATGATTCAGTGGTTATCCCGCTCCACCTTCATCCAACTTAAAGTCATGCAAAACAAAGGAATGATGGTAAATGGATGGCTGGAGACCCGGTGTTGCAATTAGATGGAATCTTGAATACACACATTTTGATTTTGTTTGGTTCTGGTTAGTTTTAGCACTCTTGCAGCCTGATGACTGAAAACAGTCAAGAATGGAAAGAGCTGTCCGATATTTGCAAGCTTCAATTGACTGAATATGGCATGTGCACACCGAAAGCAAATATTTACATCGTGTTGCATTCTCTTGAATACTCGCGGGATGTTTTTTGTGCCAAGAAAAACATCATAATGCTTTCTTTTGTTTACTGATAAAAGCAGATGTGTCAAGAAACGTATTAGCTTGCGCAACAAAGCGTCATGCGAATTTCCCGCTCAAGCTGACATTTTTAAAAACATGACAACTTTGAAAACATGCAATTGAGATGAATATTGCATGTTTGAAGCAATCGTGTCGCACAATTCATGTCATTTGTGGCGCCGATCTACGTCTTCGTATTGGCTAACAGCTCAACAGTAAAACTGAATATTTAGCCTATTTAAAAAAAATTATTTTTGTAGATTATAGTGTTGTGAAATGTAAAAGTGATTTAGATCATCATCTAGTAGCAATTTTGAATTGATAGTGATAGATTACGGCATTTTATCATTTATCATTTTGGTGTAATTATATTAATTATCGGTATAGCTATCAGCCTTGATCTGAGTGGGATTTATTTTGTTGTTGTTTTTTATTTATTTTGTAGCTTTATTCATTTTGTTCAAATGTATTTAAGTTTTGAATGCATTTTTTAGGTCCTTAAAGGATAATGTTAACCGATATTAGCCAGAATTTTGATATGGATGCATACTTAAATTAATGTAGGATTGAATGTAGGTTTTAATTTTGTCCATCAAGAATTGGACTGCGAAAATCATTACGTATCAAAATGGAATCAGGCGTTTCAAAGGTTGGGGTTATTCGTTGAAACAATGTACACTCTGATGATTTGTATTTCATGTTGACATTTTACAAAGCAAATTCTGTACACTGTGTATTAGACCCGACTTCATTCCAATAGTCACACATCTCCGAGTTCTGGTTTATAATAGTGCATTATTTGTATTGTTCCACAGAAAATATTTCATGCACCGCACGCATTTCTAAAGATCCTATCATAAGTGCCACGAGCTGAAACTCCGAATCCGTGTCTCATTTGCCAGCTCCCATATCATTCCATTTCCAAAGAGGCTATGCAAATGTTGCATGATAAAAAGGTATACGGAAATGTAAAATCTGAAGGAATATCTAATAAGGATGTTGCGGAGGCGTTGAGGTGATTTATCCAGACAGGAATGTTCGGCTCGCTGTCCTTTCCACGCAACACAAAGCACTGAATCTCCCCATTAAATTAACCATGCTTTTACCTGTTACCAATCACAGCTAGAGTTAATTTCCTTATCACTGATCCCAAATCAGTGCTACAGGCAGGACGGCAGATGCATCGATTTAAAGACCGTCAGTATAGCTGCAAGTGAACCGCCGATCGGGGAAGAGCTAATCGGAGCGATGGAAATATGTGCAGTATTTACAATTTGATTTGATTTCTCCGTTGCCAGGGGAGGAAGGCTGTAGTGAATTATGAGGCCGTCATGCCAGCGGAGGCGTGTTGGATTAATCCACAGGGGGTTTGGCGGGGGCTCGATTTGCTAAAATGTGCATTGTTTGATGAGAAGCCAGATTTGGGTAAAACTCCTCAGGGTTGTCTTGATGGTATAGAGTGCAACAGTCTGGTTCAAGAAGTATTCATTTTCTACACAGGGCAATTGATTTTTAATGATTGTATGCTTATAAACCTTTAAAGAGAGACCTACTGTGAATTCAAAGGTTGTTAATTGATCGTATATGGTTTAGTTAAAGCCAAAAGTTAGCATTATTTCAATTTATCGTTAAAATAGTTTAAAAGTTTTTGTTAACATAATATGTGTTTGTACGGTGTATATCTATTATGTAGAATATACTATATGTATATATATATATATATTTGTGACTGTGACTGTGCCAGCTAATGAACACTGTCCAGGCCAGGAAAAGTATAAAAGACACTGTCCGGTGATACTCTCCAAAATGTTTCTACGGGGCAGAATTGGTTAAAAAAATTGATGGAGTGATGCTTTAAGCACCAAAGGGTGAATTGGCATACGCATTTAGCTGCAAATCTCTCATGCCCAGAAAGTTGCAGTAAAAAAAAAAGGTTGCAAAAGCCCACCACCACAAAGAAACATCTGCTACAACCTCACTATTCTCTCAAAATGTTTGTGTGCGTTTTGCAGTAAACTTAATCTTTATTGTTTCTATAAACGTGGTCAAGTTTAGTTGAATAATTTTCTGTAATTTATTGGAAAACGGACGTGTTTAAAAGCCGAATTCTTGGTTCAAAAACAGAAAATTCCACCCATCAGAAAACTGCGCCAAAAGACCTTTCAGAAATGAGCCAAAAACAGTACTGCGATAACCGCATCGGTTGTCAAAATACTAATTTAAAATCTAAAAAATAATGCTTTGACAAAGACTTTTGAATACAAGTTATTGCAGTCTAATGCATTTTATAAAGCGCACGTCTGGAAATGCATTATAAACGGAAATCTCATAAAGCCAGCCGAAGACACTCTGAACAAGTTCCCTTAAATCATGCACCTTTCTTTCTAAACGTGGCCCTGGCATGCTTGGCCATGTGTGGACAGACGTATCCGATTCCTTTCATGGCTGTTAGGTAGTGAGCTAAGCTTAGGGACTAATTTAATTACTGCTCTTCCCATCAACCCCCACTGTATAGAAGAGCATCGCTAATCATTCAGAATCCTTTGAGGGGGTGGGGTGGGTAGGAGTGGTCCTTTTTTTCAGTCGGAAATGCAGCATAGTGCACACCGAGGTTTAATTTTCCAGGGAATCTTCGCAGCCGGGATTAGATGGCTTTTTTCCAGAAGGTTCCGTCCTAACCCAGTGACCTCTAAACTGCGCTTGGCGGCAGCTGCCTTGCAGATGTGCGGACAAACTTAGCTTTACTCGGCTTCTGCAAGGAAAACGTACCAACAGAGCAGTCGTAATGCGTTGGAATGGAAAGGATTCCGTTTTTTGAGGTCTTTTTCCACTCATTTGAATAAACGTTTGTGCTAAGGTGCTCAGCTAAATTGCTTGGAATGTGTGTCATTTTGAACATGAACATGGTTTATTGCACGGTTTGCATCTGTGGATTTGAATATTTTGTCAGATGGCAGTTACTCGTAACTCTAACTGAATAGTGTGCAATGCTACAACGATTTTTATTAAAATTGAATGTCTTTTGTCATTTAGATAATGGAGTCCCTTGACAGATGTTATCCAGACAGACCCTCCACGGATCATAACAGTGTCATGCAATCATAGAAGTGCTAGTATCTCTAAACTATCCCATGAATCAGTTTAAATTGTGGCATCTTAACGATTCTTAGCGGCTAGCACTTATTTTGCTTTTAAGTTCTGGCATGTTAGTGATGCCTCTGATATCTCAATTAATTCAACAGGCTAACGATCACTGATTTTAATGTCTCAATGAATACGATCATCGTTATCACTTGGTTGATTAAAAGAAGTGTAACGATATACGTAGCGTTTATCGCACGCTTCGTGGCCATTTTCCAAATCAAAGTGATCATCCTTATCCCCTTGTTAGTGGGAACGCACTTATTAACTCCAGTGCAATCTGAATCCTTAAAATCGTTTGTTAATGAATTGTGGTTTTGAATATTGCAATCAGTAACATTAATTTTAACTTCAAATTATTCCAATTGTGTTAAAGTCACAGATTCAGAATCATTTAGCTCTGAAAACAAATGTGATTTCCTTCAAATAACGAAAAACCTAGTATTTCGCTTTCGAACGAAAGTTATTGTAGTCGCAAAAACCTGGCGTCTTTTGATAAGCAGAGTAAATCGGTGCAAAGTGTTATCAAAGTGCACCAGAAAGTCCAGTTCTACGGCATTCCTGTGTTGTTCTGTTCATAAATCACATTCCAGTAACATCTGCAGCGGTAATGCTAACATAGCCCGGTATGAAAAGACAAAAAAAAACAGCATTGATTTCATTTCCTGGACCTCTGTGTAGCTTTGGACTAGATTATACGGGAATGTCATATCTAAGAGGAAGATTAGAGGAACCTGTGTCTATGGGGACTGAGACTATGTGCTCTGCCTCACAAGTAGAAGAGCTTTAGTTTAAGACGTCTGTTTTCCCTCCCTCAGACTTTCACTCACGCTTAAAGCTCAAAAAAAGCCTAGGAGAAAGACCTCATGCTTGTTCCAGACTGAGCTTTCGTGTAATTGGTCAAGCGTCTTTGTCTCTTTGGGTGTAGCGCCAATGAAACATATATCTGGTGCTGTCATCTCTGGCAGGGATCTTTCAGTTTAATTAGAGAAGAGTTTTCCATTGTGTGGTTCGCGAACATTTCGAGCGAATATCCTTGCCATTGTTTTGGCCAGTGTTTACCTTCAGAGTACATTCATGAAATTATTCTTCCAAATAGGATTTTGTTCATATTTGTCATTTTTCCTCAATAATTTCCTTCACCTCTAGAATGATTTCCCTTTTCGACTGTTATTATTGGTTTTGTTGGGCTTAATGCTAAGTAGCTATTTAAGTATTGATTTAGGATAGCTAATGCCGCCAGATTTAAACTCTCGTCAGTACTAATTAACTAATTATTCCAATTTTTTAGTTAATTGATGGCAGTTCATTTAAAAATGTTTCCTTAATAGCTTTCCTTTTCTTGCCAAATATCCTGTTGTTCCTCACTTTGACAAAATGACATTATAGAAGTACAATAGGTTGTAAATTATGTTTATGCTGACTTCAAATATAAACCTACAAATATAATAAGCCTATATGTAAATATTTAAATGACAAGTTACATATTTTGAATCAGTGATTTATATAGCTTGCTGGTTTATACAGTAATTAGCTGGTGGAAGCTGAAGATAAAATAGATTCAAACTGACTTGTTTGTCTTGTTTTGTTTTTGCTTTTGTTGTTTGTTTGTTTGTTTCTTTCTTTCTTTTCTACAATCCTGTTTAATCTTTTTATGTTTTATTTTTTCCCCTTAAATGTCAAATTGAATTTAGTTTTTACCCAATTGTGTGTTTTTTAAAAAAATTGGGATTGAATTTTTTATTAAATTGTAATAATCAGAAGCATCTCTAATTAACAGTGTTGTGTACTAATGCTGTCAAACTATTAATCAAAATTAATTGCATACAAAATAAAGGTTTTTATGCAATATGTGTGTGTTTACTGTCTATATTTATTATGTATAAATATACACAAATACAGTATATATTTTAAAATATTTCTATTTCTATTAATATATTTAATACGCACACATATATACACACATGCATGTTTGTGTATTTTTACATGTACAACAAATATACACAGTATAAGCACATACCGTGGATGCAATTAATCGTGATTAATCTTTTGACATCACTAGTATTTATTTTTCTGCTAAACAAATTATAGTAAATATTTTTTCTGACAGATATTTGTTAACATTTTTATAATAATTGTTTTATTACTAGTAGTACTGTCATTACATTAATATACTTCTGTCAGTTTCTTCAAGTTAAACCAAACTTTTATTTTGACGGGTTGCTGTTTGTTTATGAGTTTTCTCACATTAAGCTGTAAAATGCTCATGACCTGACTCTCAGAGCAGCTGTATATTCATTATATATGTATGTATGTATATATGTATATATATATATATATATATATATATATATATATATATATATATATATACACACACAAAAAGTATTATGATTTATCCCTCCTCGATTTATTTAGCGTTATACAGAAAGCAGTTTTTAAGGCTGGATTCTGCGATTGCATCTGCGTTTTCTGCATCGTGGAAATCAAGGGGCCCTTAACATGATAATTAGTAACACAAGACTATAATTAGGCTAATTAATATGGAATCTCTTTCAAACAATTCAGGTTACAACAAATTTACAGCAGAGGCAATAACTTTAGGAAAGTATGTTTACCATGGTACTGTTAAGTCCCTTTTCTTAATGTTTTTTTTTGAACTGTCATTACATGTATGCTCTCACATTACTCTAATGATATGCTACGTATTGTTCATTCACTGTAATGTATTATAATGGTATGTGATTTTGCTGAAGGCATCCTGTCAGACAGGAAACAGTCAGTGTACTGTTTTTGAGTAGGTATGAGGTAAAACCCCCTCAGCAGTAGCACCTGTCCATCCTTTATCCATCGGCATTTGTTCTGAGACATGCCTCTCGTCTTTATGTCCCCCTTGAGGGAATAAGTGTTCAGACTCTATAGCCATGAGACTTTCTGTGGTATAAGCAGTTCTTTTGATACTGTCATATAAAGCCGTGCATAAATAGCTTGCCCTTTCATTATATCCTTGTGGCACAAAAAGCTTGAAAGCATTTTGGACTTGTATTAGATTACACTGAACAAGCTTTACCCATGTTGGTGTTATGAAAAGATTTAATCCGAAACCTGAACAAATCCATAAATGTCAACTGGCACAGAGTTCATTGAACAAGTTTAATTTGAACATGAATATCAAAACGTTTTCAATGTTATTGTTTGTCTATAGCACATAATAGCCTTGTGAAAATGTACTATGTGACTACAGTAAAAATCTGTTAAACGGTTAACAGTTCTGCTGGCATTTACACTGAAAAACTGTATTGGACATTGCATGTAATTTTACAGTAATATACCCCCCTAATGTTGTTAAATTGATGCTTATTCAATTATTCAGTTGTTTAATGTAGATTTGGGTTTGATTTCAGTACTTCAATATATTATATATATATATTATATCAGTTAATAAAAATTAGGATAATTACCTGAAATTTTAATTAAAATGAACCTTAGAGATTGCTACTGTTTTTATACAGTAAAATTCAGTAAAAATAAAATACAGTAAAATTATACAGTAGAAGTTTTATACAGTAATATATATATATATATATATATATATATATATATATATATATATATATATATATATATATATATATATATGGTAATAATAATAATTTTGATCATCAAATTCACTTCTATCATCTAAAATTATTGACATTATATATAATTAACCTTAATATCACTTGTCAGTTATCATCCATTATATATAATATGAATGCAATCAGCTTTTTTGCCTGTGAAACGACTGTCCTGTTCTGCTGATGTCATCTACAACAAATTTATCTATTGAAAATTTTCAACCAATAGTCAAACAGATATTTGGCCATTTGGCATATTTGGCCAGTTTATCCACAGAGTGAACTATTTAAAGGATCCTCTGAAATGTTAAAACATTACCATTTTTGAGTGTGTGTTGTGTGTGTGTGTGTGTGTGTGTGTGTGTGTGTGTGTGTGTAAACACTGATTTGTACTGCTGTAATAAGAATAAGACCTCAGCTCTCTTTAATAAGATGACAGGGCGCATGGACCACAGTTGCTGAAGAACATTATCTAATTACGCTCCCTACATTTTAGTGGCATCAGTGGTTTGTTTATACAAACTGAAATGTTCTTAAACCTATTTAGATGTAGAAGATGTTTTATTCAGATTGCGCGATCTGTTGTGGTGCTGCTACATTTAAAGCCTGAAGTCTTCATCCATAATAGGTCATATAACAAACACACGTGACTAGACAATTAAACTACCTTTGCCAGGAGACAGAGACGTTTAATGAGCCTGAGAAGTTATAAGCGACTGCTTATAATGATTTAACTTCCCTATCAGATTGGGTTCATTAAGTTTTTCTGAAGCAGTTCAGGAGTTTTTCCACATTGTCGGTTTGCATCTATGTAGCCATGGAGCTTTTAAAATGTCTATAAAATGCTATCGAGCCAAGAATGCCTATTGCTTTTAGCGTCCACGTTAATTAGAGCCGAAGAGAGGCTTCATATAAAGCACGCAGGCTTCGGTTTTTCATAGTAGCAGCTTAATTGTGGCGTAATGAGGAGAACCAGCAGGATATGGTGATTTGAGGGTTAGAGATCTGCTGGGTTGGCAGGAGCTGGTCTCACAAGTCTTAACACTTGATTGTGACTGGAGGAAATGTTTGAGACCATCAAGACCAGACATGACTGTATTTTAAGTTCTTTAAGTAATTTAAGTAATTATTGGGTTGCAGAAAGGTGAAAAGTTCTGCAGTTAATTTCAGAAACATTCCAGAAATTTTGGAGACTTTCCGGGATTTTTTGGTGTCTTCCAGGAATTTTTGGGAAGTTTCTGGAAATTTTTCACCCCTTTGCAACCAAAAAAAATGAAATATTGTATCTGATCAGCAGATTAATAATATAATATCCATCAACATATGCTTTTTTATTTTCAGTTTTAGTTTGTTTGGTAATTCTCTGTTTGTGTGTTTTTCAAGATATATTTTTATCCTAGTAATGTTAATACTTAAAAGTTAACAATAACCAAGCTGCAAAATAATTGTTAGTTGCAGCCCTAAAAATCAAACACTAAAATGGCTGCCCAGATAATTTGTAATAGAAAATAAGTTATATATAAGCAAATGCAAAATAGCAGCATGTTCGTTGGTGGTCTCAGACTTCAGGACCCCTGTGTAATAGGCTGAACGTCATGCTTCTAAATTCAATGCATGTGATGTTCTAAATGCTCAGCTGTGGATTCTAAATGAATGCTAATTAATGTAAGCCATCATACACACATGTTGTCCTTGTCTGCTTAACAGGGACTTTAAACAGAAACAAATCTGTTCAGCAGATTGTTGATTTGTTGAGTAATTCACCTTCATCAAAAAGAGAAATCTTCTATTTTTTTCACTGGCAATCAACAGATTTTAGTGGACATTGAATCACTCCTTGAACGGTTTTGGGATTTTTTTGGTGTGATTGTAGGCTTGTGACAGAAACTTGGCCCAGTCTGGCTCTGAGTGCTCTGTTACCCACAATCCCCTGTCCAGATATGCCTTTCCGTCTGTTCTCAGTGAATCAGCTCACTCCAGACATCCATCATGTCCCTGAATAGCGACTCCTCGGGGGCTGAAACACAGTACCGTGCTCTTTCCAAACAAGGGGGTTCTTCCACGCTAGCAAGAGATTCTTGCCGTACCGACTGGATGTGACGTCACCGAAGGGCATCCGTGCCACCAGCAGTGACCCCAGCACAGTGTCTCTTTTATTCGTCTGGTCTTGAATTCTTGAAAGATGTGAATTGCTTCTTGGTGTTCTGTAGCTCCTGTGTTTCCTGCCTTCAAATGGTTTTTGTTGCATGTCTTATCAATCTTCTGCTACATGGGAGATGTCTGTTCACCACATGTCATCTACGTACAGATGGGCACTGTTTATAATCTGTGTTTCCATCCAAAGATTCGAATTTAACTTGTGCGCAAACCTGGAATATCTTATAAAGCGTCTGCGATAATATCGTAATTCATGTTTTAAGAATGCGTGAGCTAACATTATCAAGTATGTCACTCAGTTTGCAAAAAACAAAAACTTACTGTGTGATAAGGCCAATTAAAGATGTTGTTTTTAATCATTTAGATCATTATTCAAAAGGGGACTGTTCTGATTGGCTGGAATTTTTGCTGGAATTTTGCATTGCGTTATACCTGGTTAGGGAATGTATTTAAGAGGGTCTAAAATCCAAAGTATACTTTGGTATGCCAGAGTACGCATACAGTAACTGTCACAAATTCCATCATCAGTGCACTATGTTTATATAGCCAACTAAATCTAGATAAGTTAACTAACAGCTTAGCTAATTGGATAGTTGTTTGTTGTTCTGCATTTATGAAATATGGATTACCTAAATTTGTTGGTCGCGCATCTTGGGATTCGAGTTTTCGAGATGTCGTCTGCCCTTGTCAGAGCTCCAGTGATGGCCTTTGAGAGTCTTAAGAGGAAGTTCTCTACATTTCTCTTTAGGCTCTTCCCCATGCTTAACCTCAACATCCGCACGCCTCCCGAGTCAGGAAGGGAATTGTATTGGGAATGTCTCCCGAGTGCCCCCAAGGGCGCAACTGAGATTATAAATCATTATTATGCAGCGTTATGGATTTGTCCTCCGGATAGTGTAGGCGATTCAGGAAGTAGAGGAGTTGCAATATGCAGGTAGTGGGCTCAAAAGAGCTCAGTCCTCCATTGTTTCATGGCGCTGTCAGCACTTACGTTTCCCCTCCTGCTGCTCTTAGAGACTGCAGGGACTTAAGTGTGTCATGGAACAGCAGTGTGCTTCATCTAGGGCCGGGCTCGTCAGTAAGGCCGGTTCCTTAATTAGCGGTATATCTCCATCACCTGTTTTCAAATGGAGTGGTAGTTAATACACAGAGCCGTAGTTCACTGACAAGCTACGCAATATCAGCATCGCAAATAAATCAGCTTGCAAAACTGAACGCAATATTGCGTAGCTCGTCAGTAGACCTACGGCCCTAGCTTCATCACTTTCCGTGTACTGTAGCCGACAGCTGAGGTGCTTGTGTACTATGTTGATTATTAAATGTACGTCCGACACAAAGTTAGCTTAAGCCAAAAGTATACTTTATGTTGTGTGTGCTAGGAAAAGTATACAGTGCGCACACCCTGATTGGTCTAACCATGAGTACAATGTACGCACAGCTCGCTAACGCACTTAGAAATGTTTCTCGCACTAATTTGTTTGTCCACAAGGTGGCGACACTGTGTTAAAGCCATAGTTTCACAGTCATAACAGAATCCGAGTCTACATTAACGTGAATACGTTTGAAAATGTAAATCGTCATTGACACTTTTAAGCATTTTCCGAATGTTTTTTTTCCGCACTGAAACGTGGAACACATTCAATTCGTTAAACTGTGTAAATCCTCATAAAACGTTTACTGAGATGTCACGGAACCGACATGCATTTTCACACAATTCTTTTGGCAGGTTTCTCTTATTTAAATATCCCACCAGATAACGGACAAGGATAAATATTTTGCGTATGCCAGGACCCTATGTTTACGGATACTGCTGAATGCAATGCACGTGTACTTTGCAGACGCTATAAAATGAACTATAATGCGCGTTTGACTGTTTACGTAAGCTTATGTATTAATAAGCTTTTCCTAGTGTGCATGTAAAAAACTAAAGACTTTTATGAGCTTAAAAGTATGGCTTTATAAGTTCAGATCCAGAAGGGAGGCACGCATGTTGTGTTTCAGGGCGTGAGCTTGTAAAGGTCTCTTGTAATGAAATGAATGGGACGCTTGGCATTTGAAACAGTTGTCAGGCACAAATGCCAAACTGATTGAGTCTACATCGTTGAGATATTTCGTGGTACGTAGTGGATAACCATTACTAATTCACCGTTGGCATTGCATAACGTGCATATTTAGTGTTGTGACGTATTTGAAAATGGTTTCAATGAGAAACAGCGGTCTGGTTGGTTTCAGTATATTGCATTTGAAATTTTTTTGATTGTTTTTTCTTGCATGAGAGTCCTTAGTGCTACTGTGCATAGATCTTGTGTATTATCAGTGCCGGGGTTTGCCAGCCTCCGCAGAAAGACATGCTGTGATTTAAGGCGTTTTGATGCTTTGCATGGTGGCGGGGGTTTTGTAGGCATGTATCCGTTTCTTTCAAACTAGGCCTCTCAATCCTGTCACAACAACATGTAAATATTCCCAGGCTGTTTGTGAAAAGGCTGTCTGCTCTTTCAGTTTGCATATACCTCTTATTATTTCCCTACTTTTGAATAATGCTTTGAGTTCTCCGGCACGTCCACTTCCCGTTCTCACAAAATGTTTGGCTTTTTTCGCCCTTTGAGGTTTCCTGAATTGTGTAATTGACTTTTCAATGTAACCGCTGTCAAGCCCTTCATGTGGTCCAGACAGTTCCCACCATCTGATTGGCAGACGTGTCTCTGCTCTTCTGGAGCGTTTAAAGTAGGGACGCAACGATACCATTATTTTAGAAATTATCTGTTTTGATCCTGAAAATTTTAACTGTACTAATAAAAATGTCAGTGTATTTTTGTAAGTAATTAAAATATTCAAATATGTCGTTATACATATTGTACTGTATTGCTTTGAAAAAATATTTTTAAATTAGATTATTTTTCTGTATTCATAAAATTATTTAAGCACATATAATGTAAACTTGCTTTGGAACAATATTGAAATTCTTATTTTGTTAAATGTATTTATTTATTTATTTTTCTAAAGCAGCTTCATTTAAAATCTAAAGATAGATTGTTTTGTATTTTTTTTTTGTATTTAAAAGTACCTTGGTTTGTTTGGTTGGTTATGCATTTATTTTATTGTATTTATGTCATACATTATTGAGCTTTGAGCTTTTGAAAATATTTATTTTATGTTCTAAAAATGACAGTTTTGTTAATAATTTCATTTGTTTAAGATAGGGTGTTTTTGAAAAAAACAAAAAAATAGTTTTGTTCTATTGTGTATTTATGCAAAAAATGCATCATATTTAAAGCTGCTTTTGTATTTTATTTGTTCATAATAATGCTGTCAAAATTCATACAAAGTTTTCCCCCTGCTCACTCAAATTTAAATGAACCCCTTTAGTTCAAAAGAACTTGACCCTAATAGGTAAAAATGTGGGTCAGATATGTAGAGCACAGCCCCTTTCAGATTTATGCTAGGGTCCCAGACATGTTGAAATGGCCAGATTATCTCCAGGGGAGGCCTCTGTGTCCATGTGTCAGGCCGGAAATTAGGAAGGCCTTTGCGCTCATTACGTGAATCAAATTAAAGTGAAATGCTTGGGCCTGACCGGGCCTGTAGCGCTCTAGACTCAAACCCCCGTTCCTTTCCCTCCTCTCCCCCCTGCTAATGACCGGTTTGGGCGACCTCTGCGCCGCCCGTTTGGCCCGTATGCATACTGCCATAATGACCAGCCCCTAATGGCGGGGTCCGCCGGAATCAAACGCCCCGCCGCAAGTGATCCTTTGTTCCGTTAGCAGTCCCGTTTAAGCGAGTGACACATGGAGGAAGACGAGCAGCACGGCCTGTAATTAGACCTTAATGCTTTCAAAGACGCACCGAGCTCAATTCGTCCGTCGTGAAAAGCAAGTCTGCATTTAGAAAAGTACTTAGAAAAGTAGATTGCGTAATAGAAACAAAAGCAGAGCTGAATTCTTCTCTTTGGTCGTTATCCCATTGCCATTAGCAGCAGTTGGAGGTTTTATGGTTATGGAATAACTATTTAACATGCAGGCTGTCAAGAGCTCCCGGCACCAAGTGCTTAGATCAGCGGCAGTGATTCAGCAAGATCGCATTGTCAGTCGACTTCCTGTTTCTAATGGTGTGTTCGGCTGCCGTGATTTGATTTCTGTGGCCAAGAAGGCAGGAATTTAATCACTGTTTCTTGTTCTGACATTTTATTTATTCGTTTATGGATTATATATAGACACGGGGAACGCATTTGTTCAGGAGGATTTGGGCTGTGACGAGTTAGCATTTTTTGCGCTTGTTTCGAACCCCCTCCCCAGATAACGTATTGTGGAGAAGGAAATAAAGTTTAGCAAAGGCTTAATCCAAATATGTGTATTTATGTGAAGAATAGTAGAGATCGGTAATAGCAGGGCGTAACTATCAGATTTTCACCAGACACTTATAAGTGAGCAATGTGGAATATATATATATATATATATATATATATATATATATATATATATATATATATATTTAATATGTATTTATATAATATTGTGATACATTGTAATACAAAATATTGTTTTTGAAAAAAACAATCTATTGCTACATTTAAATTATTATTACTATTATTATTATTGAAATTGTTATCAAAATAATAATAATATAGTAATTTATTAACTTTTAACCTAATAATAATATATAAAATAGTGTACTTTTAAAATCAATAATGATTATAATCTATTAAAAATAATAATACACTTTCATTATACAAATATAAATTTATTATGTTTCATAATATATTTATATATTAAATTATATATATATATATATATATATATATATATATATATATATATATATATATATATATATATAATGTAATTTTAGTCAGTAATAATAATTGAAATTATAATATTTAAATAATTTATAATAATGCATTATTTAGTTCAAAAACACAAAAATATTCAGTGCATTTCTTTCATTTTTACAAATTTTTAAAAGCTGATTATTCAAATACGATTTCAAATGTATTTCTCAGAATAGCATAAAAATAGTTTTGTATATCGTTTATTAGACATTTGAAAAGCTTTTCAAAATTTGAAAAATTGTTTGGTTGCAAAACTATAGCTGTTGATCTCTAACAAAAAAATGTAATCTGCAGAGGTCGAGTTTGTGCACGAGAAAAGAGTCAGTATGCTACAATAAATGAATGCATACATCGTATATAGAGAGCTATATATATATATATATATATATATATATATATATATATATATATATATATATATATATATATATATCCATAAAGAGGTAAAGTTGACCTCTGACCAGCCTTTGACCTCCTGCATCTTTGTTGTTGTGCATCATGTCCTGTCTCTTCTCCATTATCCGTATGAATAACCTGGAAAAAGGCAGAAATAAAAGGCAGCGAGTTTAATCTCCAGGTGCAGGTGTTCAGACTCTTCAGTAAGGATTAGCGGTGACTGTCACAGTTTCCGAAGGTCTGTAATGAAACGTGCGGCTCTTTTGTTGCTCCCGCGGAGGCCCGCGGCTGAGAAAGGAGCCTGGCGCTCCGTGACTGGGGCCCAACAACAGCCACCGTCCTCGGGAGCGGCCCAAGCTGGGGTTGCCATGGAAACCCGCGGATGTGGAGCATGAAAAAAAAGCGGCGCCTGCGAGTTTTTAACGTAGCGTGGCAGCATCCTCTTCACGTGTTAAAGCGCTAATCCTTTAGCTGCTCTCAGCCTCTTCCTGTCCATCTCATGTCCTCTCTCTCTGGCTCTCGGTGTCATGAATGTGTTTCTCTGCGAGAACACCTTTGTGGATAAACCTGCTCCTCCGGGATTCAAGGCTGGACAGATTGTTCTTGTAGTGTGACCGGTTTGCTCTTGATCTGCTGTAATTATTGAGTTATGTTGCTAGGTTCATGATACGGTGCTTTCAGACACCCGGTGGCCTGGTTTACAAACACATGCAAGCCTCACATCAACGCTGCTTATTGTTGTAGTGATTTTATTATTATGCAAACTAACAAACAACTACAGTTTGTATGTATAATATATATATATATATATATATATATATATATATATATATATATATATAAATAAAAGCATAAAATATATTTTTTTTGTTTTTGCCGTTTGTTTGACTTAAATAATGCACTATATTAAAAGAATATGTTCTAAAATATTTTTGCTACTAATAGTATTAAAAACAATAACAATTTGCGTAATGTATTGAAATAAAATATATTATTACATTATTATTTAAATAATATTAATATGATTTAATAATGTTATTCTTTGTGATAATTATAATAATTATTTATAACAATACATTAGTTAATACTAATATTCAAAATACAAATTCATATTATATTCTTAATTTAATATTGTTTATCCTGTTTGTTACTTTAAATCTTTATTAATAATACCTTATTATTATAATATTTGTATCTCCATCACCATAAAAAATAATAATAATAATAACAATAATAATAATAGGACATCAGTAAAAAAGATAAATATCTTAGTAATAATAGTTATAAGGTATTAGCAACAGCAACAATAATAAAAATAATTATATTCTTGTATTTTTGGATCTTTTGCCTGGATATCCAAGCAGTAGCAATATTTTTGGCAGTTGTATTTTACATAAAATAATTGCACGTTTGATCATGCAGTACTGTTTATTACCTGACTATTAAAGAGCATGCTAGTCAGCTAACGTCAGCAGTTAAGTTCGGTTGTGTTTGTATATAGTGTAGAGCAGTAACACTGTTCCTGTTATTCAGTATAAATCATCTCTGTGTGCGCCCCATTCTCCAGAAACGCCCTTATTTGCCAGCTATCCCACATCAGTGCACTTCCTTTGAACACCGTGGAGTGAATAATGTTTTGGAGGACGAGCCGACATTTTTCGCTTCTTGAAGCCAATTTAAACTTCAATTTTTCATTCTCCTTCCAAAGCTTTCAGCCCGAGCCGCGAAAGGAAACGCGTACGCTTTGACTCCTCTATTCTACCTTCAGAAAATAATGGCCGTCTCTGGTTTGCTTTGGACTCCCGGCGTTTGCCTTTCATTTTTAGCGCTGACTCCGGTTGTTGACCAGTCGTTAATCACGGCGGCGCCCGTGCGGTCAGATACTGCCGGGCTAATTGAGAGTGGAGGGAAAGCTGGTCTTGCATGAGCGCCTCGTCTAACGGCCCGCTCCGCTTTCCTCTTCTTCGGGGGCTACATTGAGAGGGTTTGAACTTGTTTACAGGTGTCGCAGGTAACAGATAATCGGATAGAAACCACATTCTAGCTTGAATTGGCCAGAAGTGGCTCGCTTCAGCAAAGGCTTGTTCTCGATTTGCATACTTCGAGATATCGAGCGAAGCTCGTACGCATAATGCGCTTCTAAGTAATCCGTTATACTTCTATAAGACTTCGCTGATTTACGTTACAAGCTATCAGAGTGACATTTTTCACGTAAAAGTCAGAGACTGCTCCAGATTGCACATTTTTCCTCCGTTTGAAGACAAAATGGTGTAGAATCTGAATGGCATTAATCGGTCGTCTACCATAATATCATGCTCTTCTAGGTTTTGGGCAGAAATGTAGCATTGGTGCGTATTTTCATGCCTGTTTCCACCTATTTTTCATGTGCAGGCAAAAGGGAATATCCATTTCTACATGTCATAATCAATCTCTATCCTTTCAGCGCTTAAAAAAGAGAAAAACATCCCTCCGTTGAGCCCTTTGTGCTGTTCTGGCGATCTTCAATGTCGCTGGCTGACAGATGGCTATCTCCCATTGCTTTTTCAATTTTTTACAAGCAGGCTGATGTGATCAGACTCCTTCCAGCTGGTCTCTTCACCTCCTCTGCAGACTCTCCACAGCGTCTATCTGTGGGGAGGTTAGCGTGGAGAACGCCTTCGAGAGTTAGTTCAGCCAAGTGTATACCATTTTTTTTCGATGTCGATGTCAAGAGGCTATTAGGCATGTGTAGGCTAATACATGCACTGCAGCTTGCAAAATATAATTCATTGTATTGTTATCAATTCGGGCCTCAGTTGTAATGAAATATTGAATGTGTCTGTGGAATATTAAAGGCTGTTTATATATGAAGTCCATATTCTGCGGTCTATGTGTGAACGGATGGCATAAATATATTACCGCTGTACAGCAGAATGGGCTTCTCAAAGTAATAGTGATATGGTAATAATAATCATACAAGTTTATTTTAAACACTTTCCTCCATGATTCGCCTGTAATAGTAGACAAGCGCAGCTCTAAGAAAATAAAAGGTATCGTTTTAATTTATATTTGAATTTCAAAATATTATTAAAATTATTATTAATGTTAAAATGATTTAAATCTTGACATTATTTCAGAGGGCCTTAATATTACATTATACATCCTTTAATCGAGATTGGACATCTTTTTTTCATTACAACTTCATTAAGCCATTAAAATGGAATTAAGAAAAGTTAAAACCAAAGAAAGAAGGCAAAACAGGGGAAACTAAAACAAAGATTTGTATATATATATATATATATATATATATATATATATATATATATATATATATATATATATATATATATAGTACAAATGTGTATATTAATGTGCTTTTATATATATATTCATTTGGAAAATTGTGAAACGCATTTAATAGTGCCCTAAAAATTTCATTTAATTAGACATGCTTTTCGATTGCTAAAATTGACCTTCCAAACGTAATTCAGAAAATTGACAAAAAAAACGCAACCAAGAAAACTGAAAAGCTGAATTCAGGAAAAAGTTGCGTCTCCCAAGCATCTCGCAGACTAGAAACGTCCTACCCTCCAGGGTGTTTGTGGTCAATTCAGAGCACGGGAAATAGTGGAAATCTGAGTTTGTGTATATATTGCGACATCATGTGAACGATTGGACACATCTGTACCCTATACTCAGCGTGTATATGGACAGGTAGGGGTGCTGTCATGGCAACAGTGGCCGTCGGGTGCAAATGTACATCCAGCAGCACGTAACCGCAGTCACTTCTCACTCTCCTGGCTTTGATCAGCAACACTCGCTGTATTTTTCTTTCCTGGAGCCGTGAAATACACAAAGTCACGGTGTAGACAATACACTAAGTCTTTGGCTGCCACAAGCTTTTTCTCTCCTCTAAGCTGGACTTATACGATTGAAAACCGTACTACAGCCCATCTAGTTTATCTAAACCTGTCAGATCCATCGAGCCGCACCATTTATTACGCTAACTCGCATAAACTCCTCGCTTGAGCGACTTCAGCCTCTTTGTCAGCCGTCCTGACTCAAAGCGTCCCTCTCGCTGTTCCTCATGTTTAATCGTGATCATGTTTCCAAACATCTCTCGTCTTCGCTTTCAAGACCTACTCCGTTACGTCACAGTCACTGTCAAGGTCTCGCTTGCTGTTCTTGACATTACAATCAGCAGGGATTTTGACCCAGTTCTAGCTTTCTCTCTGTCTCTCTAACACATCCCTTTCATGTAATCTGATGTCAATTAACTTAATGAGTTGCTAGATATTCTCCCAGCTGAATCTTTTCAAAATGTCTTGCTTTTTCAGACCTTTGTTGCCCGCGTGCCAACTTTTTTGAGACCTGTAGCAGGCATCAGATTTGAAATGAGCTCATTTACTGGAAAAAAAGTGTAAAATTTCTGTTTTATTCCAATAAAAAAATGTATTAAACATTTGCAGAATTCAGGATCTATCTATCTATCTATCTATCTATCTATCTATCTATCTATCTATCTATCTATCTATCTATCCATCTATCTATCCATCTATCTATCTATCTATCTATCTATCTATCTATCTATCTATCTATCTATCTATCTATCTATCTATCTATCTATCTATCCATCTATCCATCTAGCTATCTAGCTATCATCCCTCTATCTATCTATCCATCTATCTATCTATCATCCATCCATCCATCCATCCATCCATCCATCCATCCATCCATCTATCTATCAGTCATTATTTTAACTGTGTTTGGAAGTAAGCTTCATAAAATTTCAGATCATTTGATCCTTTCATGACAAAGCAATAAAAGATAAGTTAAGTTGTCAAATGTCATGTTTGATTAGCCAAAAATCATAATTATAATATCAGATTAATAATGAGTTAATAATAATGTTCATTTACAATTGGGAAAGAATTAATTAAAATAATTGTAAAAAAAAGAATTACCAAATTATACTTTTGATGTGACAATCTTTGGGAAAAAAAAAAGGTTGTAAAAAAAAAACACACACATTGATTTTACAGGTTTTATGATATGGCAAGGTTCATTTAGGTTCTGAAATGTCATGTGATGCGACTTAACAAAAAAGCATAATCATTTATGAATTAATAAATAATAATGATATATTTTTTGTAAAAATATCTCAGAAAAAAAGTCTTTAAAATTTAAATCGTTCTAAATAAATAAAAGTTTCCCTAAACTAATTAAAACCAACATGAATACTGCGAATACATTTCTGAAAACTTTGCATGTGTTTTAAGCTAGATTTTTAAGAGCTTTCTGGTTTTCTTCATCGTGGACTCTGTTATTTGTCGCCGACCCTGGTTCACTGGTTGGGAGATTGCAGAGTTGTGATTTACTGTCCTTGGCAGACAGCGTGGGATTTATGTTGCACAGGGCCGTTCGCGTGTGGCTCGCTGCTAATGGGTTAGATGCTAGGCTAGCTGACTCGATCCTGTCAGCTCATGTTCTGATGTCGTTTTATTGGCTATTTCTTTCTAAACTGATCAGAGGCCTGTGATGAACTTGTAATATCCTGTTGCCCCATGTTTTTTTTTATTTATTTTATTTTAGTGCTATTATGTACGACTGTGTGTTCAGCTGACCTGAGACTTGCTATGTGTGTTACTCTGTCAAAACACTCCATTTTAGTGGTTTTGGCAACCGTGTCTTTGAAAATGAGAGATTTTCTTGGCGTTTCCTTTGAAGGTGTTATGAGCCGGCAGGGGAACCTGTTTTAGGTTTGTCTGGGAGCTGTTACAGTGAAACGAGAGACATGACAATCTTTTTCAGTCACATTGTCATGATTTCTGACTTTAACAGTTGAAACAGTTTGGTTATGCTGTAACTTTAAACCGCCACCTGCCCTCGTTCAAAACAGTGTTCTGCCCTAATAAAAGATAAAACCTTTTAGCTTTAATGTGTGTGTGAAAGTCCCGTTTGCATGCCTCATAAATCACACAGTTGTTTTGTAAGGAATATTCTAGTGGGCCATTTGACACTTTGGAACATGAATAATCAGTGGATTTGCCCTTTATGTGCCACGTATTTAGCATTGAATCTTTGAAGGACATAAGTGGCGTAGCTAGGCTAGATGTATGTGTGTCGATCGGTTTATTTTTATATTATTTAAAGAGTCTTTTCAGTTACTCATCTTGAATGGTTAAAGGTCACATACGCACATTTGCTGAGGCTTATGAGGTATTTCAACTTTATTTGCTGAGGTTTTTGATGCACTTTAGTTTTGTTTTCTGAGATTTTCTGTGTGTTGGGGGGAGGGAGGGGGATTGAGGGCGGAGTTATGAGGTTTATGAGGCGCAATTATATTTTTGAGGTACTTGTGTTGTTCCTTGAGGCCTACTTATTTTGTTTGAGGTTTTTAAGGTTTTGGTTTTCAAGGTACTTGAAGAGAGTTCTTTTAGCGTTTTTGAGATGATTATTTTGTTCTTTTGGGTTTTGAGGTACTCGAGTTTGTTTTCTGAGGTCTTTTGATTTGCTCGTCTTGCTTTCTGAGGTTTTTTCATGTATTTATCAAGTATTTGATTTTTTTCATGGCTCAGGTTTGTTTTTTGGGTTTTTTTTGCTGCCGTGTTTTATTTTTCAATGAGGTTTTTGAAGTTCAAGATGATCAAGAGGCCATAGACATGTAAAACTATTAGGGTTGTTTCTTTTCAGTTGATGTTTGAATGCGTCGATTCAAAATTGTGCATCATTTGCGTTAGCTAAAATGTTCAACAACAACAACACTTTTTTGTAACCCTTTAAGATATTATTGGCTAGAACATGCTTAAGTTAGTGGACCAGACCTTATGCCGATAGTCACAACTCCAGCACTTTGTATCAACAAGCTTTCCCTTCTTAACTGTCACTTTTCACTCATATTCAGGAATAGCTTATGTTCTCCGATACATTTATGTTCATGATACTATATCTGTCTGGTCAGGTCTATAAGAAAGGGAAAGGGAGAGGCGGAGTGCAAGTAATTGAGTCTTTTGTTTTTTTTCTGCTTTTCATGAGAGAGAGTAAGAAGGAGAGAGGACAGAAATAGCTCTGAACAACAGGCCAGTGTTTCTGCCTGATTTGATTACATTCCTGGCAGTGTGTTTTTATGTTTCACTCTTGAGGGAGCCGCTGGAAGGTTACTGGAGATCAGCAAACCCTCTGCCCCTCCTCCCTCCATCCTCCCGCTGACTGACATTACCACTACCTGACATCGGCCTGACAGCGTTCGGTCGTAGAAAAGCTTCCTGTGAGGTTAATTGATAATGCCAGCTGCCCGGCTCACATCACAGAGTACGCCGAATCCCAGTCCAGCGCTGAGACGGGAAGACTGGCTGTCTGCTTCACCATCAAACCCTCAGTTTGGGTGGACTTTAACCCCAGAAAAAATAACACTGTAAACTTTTAAGAAGTTGAATAGACTGCATGGTTACTCAGCTTCATTGAGTATGTTGTGTGTTTCAGAGTGAAGGGCGGCACTGTTTACACACGAGCTCACGATCCAGTGTTTTCAAACTTTATCTCTTCACGTGCTTCGAGTTGTATTTGGCATTGCATTTTGTGCGCCAGGTTTACCTTATTTATACATTCGCACAATTTGCAGTGTTTTTGTGGACAGCGTTTAATCAGTATTTTGCAAAAATAAAAGCTTTTGAAGCTTAAATGCGCTTGAAAGCTTAAACATTTTTTCTTTTGTATTCACAGACAGTTTTGAGACCAGTCACCCACCTCAGCGTCTGGTAGATAAGACTCACCACTGTGCAAAAACACCTTTATTTGGCTGGTGGTGTGTGTTAGTTTGCCACCCTGCTGTTGGTTTTGTAATTCACAAAAATTAGCACATTTGTATTACAAAACACTTTGTCAAGAATTAACAGCAGTGAAGTAGTGATGGTTAGCGATTAAGTAAATGGCGCACATAAACGGCACCAAAACGTTAGCTTAATGCTTAGCCATAGAGTCAGAAGTGTACCATTAAACCCTAGAGAGCGGTTTGAGTACTGAATCCAGGCTGTTGGGGAGCTGAAGTGTGTTTTTTGGAGTTAGTGGGACTCCTACCCTGTGAGGCGTGGTTAAGCACTATACACACACACACACACACACACCGTGGCCATGACAACCTTAGCGGGTGGGTGTATGAGTATATGCAGCTGTTAGGGTGGAGATGAGATGTTCTTCCTCTCTCACACTCGTTCTCTATTTTTTCGTTTCTGTCTCTGAAATAAGATAAGGAGGGATTCTGAATGTATTATGTATTCTTAGTCTTAATGAATCCTCTCATGGGCTCTCGCTCCGTCATCTCCCACAGTATGTCCTGGGATCACAACCTAACACTAATTAACCGTGATTTTACTATTTTACTTTGAAGGGCAGGAAGTTGCTTTTGGCATATGTGTCACTTTAAAAGTACTGTGGACGTAACTGTCAAAGAATGACTAAGGTGAATGTTAATTATGTGGTGCGCAAAAATGTTTTGATAGCTAAATAGTCAGTGGATTACCATAGTAAAGTAATTGCCCTGCTTATTCGTTCAGGTTTGTAGCAGATAATATTGGATATTATCTCAATCAAAACTTAATCCTTTTGATTATTAATTTAAGTGCATATATAAATACACAAACATACATGTATATAATTAAGACTTTATTGAACTTCAGTGAATAGAAAAGATTAACTAGTAGAGTGTTGTGTGTGTGTGTGTGTGTGTGCGCTCACTTCTATTTGTGATGCTCATGAGCATTTGTTCTTATGTGTGTTGTTTTCTGCCCCTTCTTGATTGTTTGTTACTTTGCCCCAGTGCTTGTTAGGAGAATCATGTCTCTGCAGACTTTCAGCTAGATCACAAGGAATCACCTTAAATCGGACTAAATCACACAGAAACCTCTGAAGATGAGATCAGCTCCGGGAAAGGTTGATTTCAGTGTTACTGTGTGTTTGGAAGTGCTGGAGGCCAGAGTGAACATGGCAGACACTGAAAACACACGAGATTGTTAACACATTGATTAGTTTGTGAGATCCAATGAGCTTCAAAGAGGCCAAATTGCCATATGGTTGAGGGTGAATTTCAATGGGGATTGGAAAATGAGAGAGAGAGGGAGCTGGTGGCGGATGTTCTACATTGTGGGGTATTTTTAGTGTCTGAAGAGCCTCTTTTTCGCTTTTTCCCAGAGACAAGGATTCATCATTTCTGTCAGCTAGCATAGCACTAGCGTAGTGCGTATATAGCTGAATAAAAACTGAACCTGTTCAACTCTGAGCAATTGTAAGAAAGGTATTTTATATACAGCAATGCCATCAACATCCTCTAATCAACCTCTCACTCTTTTGTTGTTGTTGTTTAAACTCTAACGTAGCATTTTTAACCTATGGTTATTAATTGAAAAATTTTAACCAGAGTGGTTTGGGTGATCAATTTCAAAGCGACAGAGTTTGACCTTGTGGACCACCCCCCACCCCACCCCATTTCCATTCTGGTGTAGACTGGTTTGTGCTGGTGTCAATGCACTGATTACAAGTGAAACCTAACTGGTGAAGTCTTCAGGAAGTCTTGTTGGTTAAACTAATTAAAAACCCTCATGGGGATACCAGCATCCAAAGCTCTGCTGTTGTTTCAGCAAATTTGGGCAACCTGTTTAAGACTGCTTTGATTAATGCGATGGAACAACTACTATGTTATTTGATCATCTTGTAAGCTGTAAAATGATTTAAAACAAGCCACTTAACAAGAATCGTATCTTGCGTCCATTTTGTGTGTTGCATCCACAATATTAACCTCCTCCTCCTCAATCAAGACCGCTGACTTCTCCTAAAATACAACTGACCCAATTATCACACAGTTGTGTCAGTTGTTTTATCAGAAGACCAAGAAATCCGCTCAGGATCCCAGTGCACTCTGATGTAACTAAGAAGCCAACATCTTGAACAGATTTGACAATTATCTGCATCTTCGGGTCAATGTGCCGTTGTCATTTGCATTCAGAACTAGAGCAGGGATTTTCCACACTCTATACATAGCTGTATGTCCTTTCCATACAAATCACAAACTTCAATTCCAAATAAAAGTCTTCTTTTGTTCAAAAAGCTTGTCTGAATGATCAAACAATCCATTGCATCATGTTTGGGATCATCAGGCTTTGACGCTCTGTCCTGGTTTAGCTGGAGCGTGTGTTAATTTGCTACATCAGTGAAAGTCCTTAAGGACTTGTCTGTGTTCCTCCTTGTTTCAGTGCCATAGGGAGGGGCCAGATGTGCCAAAATGTCTTAAAATACCCTGACAAACCTTCCCCTCCTACTAGACTAGCTTTACCTGATGAAAGGTCTGGCTTTTTGGAAATGATAAACTTGGTTATGTATTCAAGTTTGATGTATACTCTTATCAAACCTATACCACACTAATCTTAATCTAAGTCTCAACCTATCATTTCTTTCTCATTTAGGTGTAGGTTGGTAACGCGACGAGAATATGAATTGCAAGTCATTTTGAGGGAAAAAGGATGTCTGGTCTTGATTCTTGCATTTTTTATTGCAGTGTAGCAGTAAAGACCCAAGACAAAATACAAAAAAATAAGTGCATTTTGTAAAAGTGTTTACCCTACAAAATGTAAAAATGCAAAAGTTGTACTGTCTGTGGTAATAAAGCTCAGGCACCATATTTGTGTAAATTTGGTTCTTGAAGTCCTGCTGCTGATCCCATTGTAAAGTCGATTGATGAACCTCATCCAAATGGCAAATGTTTGGAGAGTTGTCCATCACTGTGACACCTTGGGGCGATGCTGTTAATAAATCTAATTGAGTGGCATTCATATGACGACAGCCTGTAATTACTTGCAGCGTGTTGGTTCTGAACCAGCAATGTCCTATTTGGGTAAATCATGTTGTGCATTATATAATGCTGAAAATGTGGTACACATTGTTCCTTTAGGGGTACATCAGCTTGTCACTGAGGCAGTACCCTCAAAGTAAAACCTTTGTATAATCACAATTCCAAAAATTGTACCTTAGAGTACAACAGCTAGTCACTGATACTGTATATAACCTCAGTATTCTTGTGATACTAATAATGCACCCTTTGAAGGTAAAGAAGGTACAAAGGTGTTCATTTGAGATACTGCCCAGGTGACAAGATGTGTAACCTAAAGGCTTTATCCCAAGGGTCTTTCGCACCACGCAATTCTAGAAAGTTCTGGGAACTAGCCAGTATGGTGGTTCCCAAAGAACCAGTTTCGCCCTCGGGCCATTTTCCTGGTTGCTTTTGCACTGGGAACTCTGAAGAGGCTGACAGCGACATCTTTATTCGTGGCATTTACAAATGTCAACAAGCGGTGAATGGAGAACACTGTGATCAGAGCTGTTTTTGTTGTGTTGCAGATTTTGTGATAACAGGGATGGAATGTAAACGCACAATTTATGCGATAAAAAAAGGCATGAAAATCTGACTAAATCTCCTATGACAATTTGCAGCGTTACATATCAAAAGAACACAGCATCGCAGACAACTGTACTGTACCTCAGTGCAGTTATTGCTATTTTATATGTACGTGCAGTACATATTTTTACATGGC
The DNA here is from genome assembly GCF_018831695.1 of Puntigrus tetrazona. Lineage (NCBI taxonomy): Eukaryota > Metazoa > Chordata > Actinopteri > Cypriniformes > Cyprinidae > Puntigrus > Puntigrus tetrazona. The sequence continues at coordinate 12,082,981 of NC_056723.1, forward strand.
TTTTTAAAAATTCCAGCTAGCCAGTGTTCCGAATGCATTTGGCCAGTCAGCACACACTTATATCACTGGTAGCTCCTGTAGAACTGTTTTGGAACCTACTCTGATGAAGGAGCTAATTTAGTTGATAGTACTAAATATGTCCCTAGTTCCTGCGGTAAAGGAATAGAAAGGTGGGAACTTCTGCCGATAATTCTAGAAACTATGAAAAGGTTCCTCTGTGCAAAACACCCTATTGTGCCATAAGAGTAAATATTACTAAGGTACTAATGGGTACTAAAGAAGGTACAAAGGTACAGCCAAAGCGACAAGCTCTTGTACCCCTGAAAGTAAATTTTTTTTTTATACATTTTTTGGATGGTAAACTTACAAGTCTTGTGTTTTGGGAGTTATTGGGAGGTATTAAAGCTGATAATACGATGACCCACATTGCACAGTTGTTGCTTTTTTGGCTATACGAACTAATTTATAGAGTACAATTAATAATGATCCTGCAAGGTTCAGTACTGCATGCATCTGGTACATCCGGTCTCATATTTCTGCTCTAATCACGATGCACTTAAATTTCATGCTTAATGCATACAAGACATGCACACGTAAGAGAGACTATTTGCAAGAATCGTAATGAAGCAATGGCAATGATTCAGGGGTACAGGATAAATCAGACACGGCTCTTTGCAGCTCCTGTATTTATGAAGGTTGATTAATGTGCGTACGGAAAGCCAAGCTGTTTTTAAAGCCATCTGATTTATGGTTTTTCAATTACTCCCAGTTTGATGACTCTGAGATCGTTAATATGGATGTCATCATTTGCAGTGGGGTTGTGGGTGGTTGTGGATCTAAACACAGTTAGCATTAGTAATAGCTTGCCATAAGAACGGTAAACAGCTGCTGTGCCATATGAGAACATTTTTGATTGGTTGCCATGGTTTGCAGTTGCTAGGGTGTTCTGGATTGTTGCAAGCATGGGAGTCGCTAAATAGCTGCTAGGAGAGCTAAATTCGGTTGCTAGGGTGTTTTTTAGGGTTGCTAGAGCATTGCAATGTAGCACTGTTAGTTTGTTCTGTCTGGTTTCTATGTAGTTGATACAGTGTTAAGTGTTAGGACGTTGACATGCTTTATTTGATTGTTTCTTGTCGTAGTATTGTTAGTGTCCTCGGTTGTTGCTAGGGCATTGCTAGGGTGTTTTTATAATGTTTTAGGCTATTTTAGATGGTTGCTAGAGTGATCTGGATGGACGTTATGCAGTTTTGCTGTTTTTTTATGGTTGCTATGGAATTGCTATGCATTTAGGGATGGCCAGGTCATTGCTAGAGTGTTCTGGGTTGTTGCTAGGGAGTTGCTAAGTGGCTGCAAGAGAGTTACTGAATTGTTCTGGGGTGTTGTTAGGGTGTTTTTGTTAGGTAGTAAGGTGTGCTTGGAGGGTCCTGGGCAGTATGCTAGGACCACAGCTAAGCTAAGTTGGCAGGGCATTCTGGGTGGTGGTTATGGTGTTGCTAGGCAGTTATTTGGTTTTTGTGGGAGGTTACAGAGGTATTTCTAGGCAGTTGCTAGATGGTGACTAACTTGCCCAGTTCTAAATCATCCAGCCTCAAGGTTTTTATGAAATGGCCATGGTGCTCATGTCGCTGGCATGAGTTTAAATTTGGCTTACGCCAGTTTCCAGTCCCATCATTTTTCAGAAATCATTTTAATCAATGTTTTTATAAATGTTTTATTCATCAAAGAACCCTGGAAAAAGTATCACTGGCTTTTTATAAAAAGCATCAACTGTTTCCAACATTGATAATAAACCATCATATCAGAGTGGTTTCTGAAGGATCAATGACATTGAAGACTGGAGTAATCGAGCTCAGATCATCATGTCCAGTTTCACATTCAAATGCTTTTGTGATCTGTGGAAACTCATCAGTTGAAAGCAGCATTAAGTCTAGCGCATACCAGCTAGGTAAAGGAGAGGGAGCATTCTGTAGATTGCCCTCATGTCTTTACATATCTCCATCAATTTCCTCAAAATATCCTGTTTGTCTTTCCAAGCTAAAGTTCGTTCGGGCCATCCCCAAATAGATGGAGTGTTTTCATTCGGCGAAAAAATGATATAGTAGAACAAGACCTATGATCATCCTTCCATTTATTCGACCTTTGTCAATATTACCTTTGATATTGGCCTTCCTTTGTTGCGGTGCCAATGTTTATAATAAAAGTAAGTCTCACAAAGATAGGCCTTGTTTAACGCAACCGTCCCGGGCCTCTCATTGCTAGCAGCTGGCCGGCGATGTTTACAAATCACAGCTGGAGGTTCTTGGGTCCGTCTTCCAAAGCCGTTCGGAATTCTTGCTCCGGTTCCGAGCGCAAACGCTTCCAGATTGTTGCTCTACGGGGCCTGACTCTCATACCAACCGGGGCATGAGAAAATGGTTTGGGAGAGCACATAGTCACTTTTTCGCACACAGTTTGATCGTTAGCAAAAATTCAGAAGTTTGTGACTCACTGCTTTTAGATGTTCTGAGAGGAATGGTTATTTGGACATCTGGCAAAACTTCTATTAAACGCATTAAGGAAACTCATAAGAATTAAAAAACTGTAATGTCTGTTGTACTAACTGTCAGCTGCGTGTAAACAGTAAACAGAACGCTCATAGCAACACACATTGAATAGTTTAGATTTAACAGAAGACAAATTTGTACAAGCTGACACTGCCAACCAATTCTAGATGAACCTTGGCCATAGACGTCATACGCCTGGACTGGCCATGGAAGAGTCGATCAGTGTTTGATACTTTTTGCACACAAAAATGGCAAGAGCTGATTGATTTTTTTTTTTTTTTTTGATTGATTGATTGATTGTGGCTTTTAGCAAGTGCAATCTGATTGACTGTCTGTTATGCAGTTTTCTGGTGTTGAGCGGTGGATGTTTTTGACAGCAAGCACTTTTAAACAACACAAAGGGTTAAGTTATACCTGCACATTTTAATGTTAAGAAATCTATATGTTATTGTAAACTATCAATGAACAACACATTTGTAGCATTTAGACCATCTTGAATGTTGTATTGCTAAAATGTTATTATTAGTGCTGTCAAATGATTAATCACGATTAATTACATCCAAAATAAAAGTATTTTTTTACATAATAAGTGCGTGTGCTATATTGAAATTATTTACATGTATATGCATTTATATATTTATATTCTTATATTTTATATATATAAACATATATGCATAATAAATAAGTACACACACATATATTATGTAAACAAATAATTATTTTGGATGCGATTTAATTGCAATTAATCATTTGACAGCACTAATCATTATATATATTTATTTATTTATATATATATATTATTCATTATATACATATATATTTTTCTGAAAATGTTACAGTTTAAAATAACTGATTTGCATTTTAAAGTTTAATTATTGCTATGATGCTGAAGCATTTTAATGTCACATTATTTATTTATTTTTTTCCAACACAAATCAACAAAAGTGGTTAGAAATGCATTGTAAGTTGTAAATAAGATGCGGTGTGTGCCAAATTTTACTCACATTAAGAAATCTAGATATGCAAAATATGATGAACTCAAAGACCTCAATCAAAGCCTTTCTCTGCTATAATACCTGTTTAGGTGAGAAGAACCAGACAACTGAAAATACACTCTCCTTCCGATCACACACTCTGTAATGAATTCAGGACTAGTGGCCTCTGGGGCTCTGCTCTTTGCTTTTGTTATTACTGCAAATCACCGCACTGCAATCCCTTCCAGATGGCCCCATCTTCTCCCTCGGCCCAATTGAATTGCCAGTTTTTATGACTGCATCCCCAAGCATGTTTTCATGCATCTTTTTGTCTACATCCGGAAACTTTTTTTTTTTTTGGTAAATACAACAGCATAACTTAATATGGCCACAGTCGTAGAGAAGCCCTGGCTCTGTTTAAAGAGTATGCCCTCGAGAGGCACTTTAAAGTCCAACGTTAAAAGCAGATGATGCTTAGAAAGCATCACGTCAGATTTCATGTCTGTTGCTGAGGCGGGACTGGCTAATTAGCTGATCTTGAACTTTCCGCAAGGGTCGCGAAACGTTCTCGAAAAGCGGACATTAGGACTGCAAAAAATGTTTCAAAAAGACAGTATTAATTAAATCAAGAATGATGATTACATTTTCAGTTTCTTGCATTTCTTTTGAATGTGCGTTTATCCTTGTGTGTGTTTTGTTGGGTTTTTTTGTGGTTTGCTTTGTGTTTTTTTGTTTTGCTCCAGACAAGCATTATAACCAATCATACACTCATTCATTGGGTGCGTAAATTTATATATAAATATATATGTTAGTGTATCCTACAAAGCTTGAATAACATTACAGTTAATACCAAGTGAAATCTTCAACAGTGATGATTTCTCTTATTCTTGCAGTCCGTGTAGTTGTTGCATCAAGATTAGAGAGCTCCAGCTGAAAGATCTGAATGTAACTAGCATAACATTACAGTTATATAAATGGCTGCTTACTTCACCCACCTCTTTGGCAAGTCCTCTGACATCCCTCCACCTCCCCAACTCCACCTTTAGTCTCTGTAATTAAATCAACCCGGGGGGTGGTGTTTAAGGAAAGAGGCTGATATGAATTTAAACAAGATATTCACACTTATATCTGTGGACCTGATTATCATAGTGGCTTGTATGTAACCACCTTGGAGTAAGCAAAGGTAAGGCTGTTTTACCAAAAAGTAAATCCATTTCCTATATTTTCTGATACAATCAGTTGAAAAGGTGCACAGGGTTTTGGTTAATTCTCATGTTACTGTGGCAATCTCTGCCGTCCCAGTGTCCCCCAGGAGTCAATTATTACTGCATGTAGAGAGTCACATGCTGTTTAGGGGTTGAACAGTGTGATAGGTGGAATGCTTTGAGCCCGGCTGGAAGTTCGGTAAGAAATGAGAGGTATTTTGCAGCGTCCCTCACGAAGGGCCAGAAGGAGAAATGGGAGTGCCCAGTGTGGGGCTTCTGGGAGGTTGTAGACGAGAGATTAAGGGGCAGGTGGTATGTTGCTTTGCTTGCCTTCTCACAGTCTTTAGCTTTCTCTATCTTGCAGAGTCAGTGTAATATATGAGTCATAGATTTGCATTCATGCGCACTGTGCATGCCAGTACATTAGCAAGGTCAGACGATTGTTCTCACGATACGGCTCAAGGGTCATGATGTTTAATAGTGTGTCTAGCTGTAGTTTTCAAACTGAAGATACAGTTTGTACTGTATGAAAACCATTAAATCTATGTCTTCATAAAACAATGAAACCCAATGTGTGTGTGTGGTTTCTGTGGGACTTCTCATCTGGTCCACAATACCTCTGCATGTCCCTTGTGTGCCCTACTAGGAATGAAAGGACTATACAGAGCTGTTCTCCCTGCTTATAATGGTATGTGTGCGTGCGCACTAGGTGACCGAGTGAGTAGACAATGTGGAGCTCATTCTCAAGTCCATTATCAAAAAAAGATTAGTCCTGTCTGTCTTCTGTTGAAGTATTCCTGGCGCTGGTGAGATACTATCAGACAGACCCATCTCACTTCATACTTGACTCTCAATCACTTCAGCTGGACTGTCTGACAGTGATTCCTGGGCTGTTTATAATGGTTTCTTTGATTTGAGAGCGTGTCTCCTCTATTTGGTCCTAATTTCTGATTTTTATTTTAGTTTGATACTGATTTTAAAGTACTTTGTCAAAAGAGAAGTGTCACAGAATCTGGCCAGGGTCTTTTACTACGGGACTAAACATATTCTAGTGTACTTGACCCTTGAGGCTTTTAGAGAAACAAGAATTTTCTACAAATATGAAGCATGGGATAATCGGATACAGTTTTATCTTAGTTACGATATATTAAAAAAAAAGATGTAAGTTTGAACTCTTTTACTAGTCTAAGCTCTGTTAAGCCTGCAAGCCTGCGTCAGTTCTCAGCTATCTGATCTCAGTTATGCGTCTGATCTATTACAAATCAGATCACTAGAAAAAATCAGATCTCAGCTTTGAGTCATATTAGACTTGATCACATCTACATTTGTCTCTCGTTAGATTCTGATCTGTTACAGTTCAAATCTCTGGTATAAATCTAATCTCAGTAGTGAGTCTGATATCTGGTAAGAGTCAAATCTCTAATGCACTTCCAATTCAAGTTTCAAGTGATATCTCTATTTTGAATATAATCTTGCGGCTTTGAGCGTACTGCTTTGAGTCTGATCTGTTGGGAGTCAAATCTTTAGTATTAGTCTGATCTACTGCGAGTCAGATTCAGTGTTCATTTTCGTCATAGTTTTCATAATTAATCACTCACTGCTCTTGACTGAATCGCTTAGTTCTTAGTAGACGTAAAGATTTATCTAAATCTGTTTATATAAATAAATATATGTCTGTTTGAAATAATGAATAATAATATGGCTATAAAAATGCACAATTAGGCTATATAACGTCTTTATGAAAAGTGGTTATATTTAATATAATGGCATGTTGTGTGTCACCACGGTTAAATCAGTGTCTATCGTGATAAAGCCTTAATGTTAACCTCAAACATAATGAGTTTGGAAATTTAAGAAAAATGCTTAAAAAAAGTGCATTGCACTGTAACTAAACCCATTCGATTTTAGCGGACTAAATTTACTGTAAGATTTAGTTAACTAAAATCATATGATATTTGGTCCACTAAAACTAAAAACAATACAGACAACTAAAATATCACACAAACTAAATGGCATTTTAGTCAAAAGACTATGACTAAAACTAAATAAAAATTTGCGGTCAAAATTACCACTGGTCAAATTTCTTATACAAATGTCAGTTCCAAACAAATCTCAAGTCTGATTTCTGCAGATCTCAGTTACTGGTCACTTCTCTACTCTTATCTCTGTTGATAATATTATTAGGGCTCTGAGTTTGGTTATGAATCTAATCTTGTGACTTGATGCTGATCTCTATTGATATCTTGTAGCTGTCATTCAAAAACTACCGTACGGTATTCTACTTGATCTTAGCCTGTCTATAACCAGATTTTTAAAACTCGAAGGTTTCTCTCTTGTGCAAAGATTACATTTCATAGCTGTGATATTTGGTTGAAGTTGAGTGAGCTTAGGCTAAACACCCAGTTGGCAGTAGAATCTTTTCCTCTGCTCAGTATTTAAAGGGCAGTGCTGTTCTACTAATCTAATAACTACATTACAGACGTCTCTTGGCAGTAAGAAGCTCATATTGTAAGCCTACACAAAGCTCTGATCTTGCTCTCTTATCTTCAGTGGCAGGCATATTTCATTAATCAGTGCTAGAGTTGAACTGACTGCAAATCACTTGTGTTCACATTTACTTCTGCTCCAGTTAATCCAGATTAAAACGTGTTTTGATGTAGTGGTGTGGACCTCGTTTCAGAGAAACTGACAGATTGTTTTTTTCTCTACAGGTGTGCTAGTGGGCGCTCTCATTCGAGCAGCAGTCACGATGGTGGCCCTGTCGCTCAAGATTTGTGTGCGACAGTGCAATGTGGTCAAGACGATGCAGTTTGAGCCCTCAACTCCGGTTTACGATGCCTGCAGGATTATCAGAGAGCGAGTTCCAGAGGCCCAAACTGGACAAGGTGAGCGTTGCAGAATATTCCTCTATGCTTCCCACTATTTTAAGCTTGTCCAGGAGTCTACAACGTCCAACTTTGCAAAGTTTTTGAAACATTTCTGTTAGCCAACCAGACACAACAACACTGGTTCAATCAACGCTGTGAGTTTGTGTACAAGTTTTCCACAAGTCAATTCTGTTAGGTGTCGTTAGAAGTTAAAATTGTTCAGTTGTGATGACCACCTGAAAAGGCGCAAAATATAGCCCGAACCCATAGAATACTACATTTTTCACGGCCGATAGTATCAAAATATTCCTTCAAAAAACACTTAGGGCAGGGGAAACGTTTATGTCCTGTCTAAATTTTGTCAAAATCTGCTGAGCTTGACAGAAGTTTGGATTCGGGCTTCGTTTATACCAGCTGCTTCACATCAGCGGATGTTTTTGTATCCGTCATGTCAAAACTTTGACGTTAAAGTGTTACGCTGTGTGCAACCTCAGCTAATGTCCAGTTCTGCTTCAGAGTGAATCTGATGGATAAGTGCACTCTCTCTCTTTCCATCTCCAATCAAGTCACCAAACGGCCACAAAGTCAAGCATTAATGTTCTCTGCTCGCTGGAGCTTGCGAAATGGACTCGTGTACGCTATCAGCTCAGCAGGAGTCATCACTCCTCCACTCTGTGTACATTCATTATTCAGCTACAGTTATATGACTGTTGTCCCATGCAGGACACACGATTGCTGCCCTCAATGGCCGCAATGAATTGGACTCATCTTATAAATGTCAATTGTTTCTTTTAGGATTAAAGACAAATTGGTTTGCGGTTTAATAAAGAGTCTGATATTTATTACGACCGTGTTTGTGGACGTTAATCAGATCTCTTTGATTTAGTATCTGCTTCCATGGGGTTGTTTTAATTATGTAAAACTTATTGCAGCATCAGATTACGGGCTCTTCCTGTCCGATGATGACCCCAGGAAAGGAATCTGGTTGGAATCAGGGCGCACCCTTGATTACTACATGCTGCGAAATGGGGTAAATCACATTTTTTGACTTATCTGTATTCTCATCAGACTTTGGTGAGTTTTTATTTCCATTGTGATTCTAAGCTTCATTTCAGCACTTACTCTCGTCATTGACAGGATGTCCTGGAGTACAAGAAAAAACAGAGACCTCAGAAGATCAAAATGCTGGATGGAACCATTAAAACCATAATGGTGGATGACTCCAAAACAGTAGGGGAGCTGTTGGTGACAATCTGCAGCAGGATAGGTGGGTCCTTTTTTGGCATAAATATTAGGCTTACAACTTACCAGCTCATATGGAGAGCAGGTTTTTTTTTCATGTGTACAACAGTGTTACTCAACCCTGGTCCTGGGGGGTCCTGGGGGTCTTTATTTCCTATTAGTTTCACTTTAACAAAATGTAATATTATTCAACTTAACATAAACTATTCTCAACTTAAAATATGACTTAAACTTAACTTAAAATGGAACTTAATTAACTTCAATTTGTATTAGTATTACATTTTTGTTTATTTGTGTATTTGTCAGTGTAAATCTTTAGCAAACCTCAAAAGAAATAAAACTTTTTCATACTGGTATTATAATGCTGTGCTGCCTGAATTCACTTGTAGCATTAAAAAGTATGGATTTTAATATTTAATATGTACATTTCAATATCAGTATCTGCCAGAATTGTAATATTGGTACGCCAATAGTAACTTAATTAACTAAAAGATCTCTATTTGGTGAATTTCTAATAGATGTTTATTTGTGCATGTTCATTTTAGCTATTTTCCAATTTTGATAATCTAAACCTAATATTTTGAAAGTTCAAAATCATTTTTCATATATATTTTAATGTTGTGGGGTCTGAATTCACTTGTAGTATTAAAAATCATCAATTTTAGTTTTTATTGTTTATAACTAAGACAAAATAGCATAGTATTTTTAAAAGTGGGTCACGGTGTGTACGGACAAAGAAACGACTTTTATTGTAAAAGATGTGCATAATAGCTGTTGACACTTATTCTGTCAGATGCAGCTGAAGTAAATGTGCCTGAGAAAAACCTGCTCTCCCGATTAAGTGTCTGCATCACGTGAGAATCTGCCAGGATTGTAATATCATTATGCCAAAAAAAACGATTAAAAAAAAAACAGGCTTTGCATGGTCTCTTTAAATGAGTTTAAATGGCCAGTTTAAGCAACAATGTGATGGAACTTGAAGCATTAGCCCTCCTCATTTACATTTTTAATGAATTTTGTTCTATTTCCTGAATTATTGGCTGTTTTCATAAATTCCAGTAAGCTGAATGATATTTATTTAGGTTCATAAAAAACCTGTGCTGGGAGATTGAAAGGCTGTCAGATAGAGAGTGCTGATTATCTCGTGCTCCACAGGAATCACTAATTACGAGGAGTACTCACTAATCCAAGAGCAGGTGGATGAGAAGCGCGAGGATGGGATGGGAACGCTGAAGAAAGACAGAACCCTCCTGCGAGACGAGAGGAAGATGGAGAAGCTGAAAGCCAAACTTCACACAGATGATGATTGTGAGACTCCTGGCAACTGTGAAAATAAAACATTAGCAAACAAAACGCCCCGCCAGATTTACCCACACTGAGAGATTCTCATGCAGGCTTAAAGAAATTTTACATGGTCCAGATCTTTTATTGATATACTGTAATAACTGGTGCCGTACACCCCCTTAGTACGGTATATGCTCACTGTAATTGAATTGTATTAATACACATGATTAAAAAAAATGATTTGGTTGCTAATGCTAGCTCAGCCAATTGTTTCATTTGCAGTGAACTGGCTGGACCACAGTCGGACATTTCGGGAGCAGGGTGTAGAAGAGAGCGAGATACTACTTCTACGAAGGAAGTTCTTCTATTCTGACCAGAATGTAGACTCTCGTGATCCTGTCCAGCTCAACCTTCTCTACGTACAGGTAGAAGATCGATTTTGATTACTTCTGGGGCTCTTTCTCTGTTTCTGTTTTCCACATACTGACTAGATGCGTCATGTTTTTACCAAAAAGCAAAATGCGCCACAAAACAACAAGGTCACAGCCAGACCGTATGCGAAATAAAATATAAAATTATGTGGAGCAGGATTTTGGACCAATTAGATTTCACTGTGGGCGGAGCTAAGCGACATGACTTGACGAATGGAAAAAAAGCAATCATAGGGTTTCGTTTGCTGAGATTTAGAGTGACAGCTTCTTGACCTGAAGCATTTTGCTCTGAAGCCCCGTGTAATTATTCATAATTATGCTTGACTTTAACAATGATAAGTAATTTATAATCTTTTTACTGACATTCTGTCTGTCCTCTATCTGTCTTTTTTGGCTGGTTTAACTGTATTGCACCAGTTTGCCAAAACCTCTTCGTCACCACCTGCTCTAACAATTCATTAATTTCTCAGAGCCGCTGTCGCACAGACATTTAGGTGTTAGATGCTGTCATTTTAGTTTTATGAAAGCAGTAAAGTAGTGACACAGCTTTAATGAATGAATCATTGGTCAGCCCAGAAGGCTATGCGCATATCTTCACAGTTGCCGATTTGTTGATCGTCTCTTCCACCACTGTAGGCAGCATGGATTACTTTTCCCTCATCTGTCTAATTAATTTCAGAGAATTGCGTGGTTTTTCAGATCACAATAAACGCGAAACGCCAGAAAGCATTAAAGTATCTATGTGGGAATTTAGAGCAATGAGAAATTTACACATTTTTACACATTGTTTAGGCACCTGCATATTTTTTACAGATTATAATGGATGTGAAAAATATCTCAACATATTTGATGTTTGGGAATTTGGACTAATGAGGTTTAATTGTTTTGGGGGCAGTTAGCTCAGCATAATTCTATGAAAATATTAGAGGTGGGAAGAATGATTAGATTAGTACAGTGAAAATACTCATAATTAATGAAGCATCTTTGGAAAGGATCTTTTATATTTATTATATTTTTCATGACTTCTTTAGCTAGCATTAAAACGTTTGTGGGGGTAACATTTTTAAAGACACTTGTAGAAATGCAAATAAAAAAAAAACCCTCTAAAACTAGTTTGCTGCTGATTTTCCGGATTTTGTCCGATTGCTTGAAATTTGTTATTTATACTTTTGCACTTTAAAAAAAAAAAAATGCACTTTTCCCTTTTTTGTTTTCAGGTCACAAAAATGAAAACATTGCGTACGTTATTATAAGCCAATGAGTTTTCGTTGTGGGTGGAGCTAACCAGCAAATGCAATACAATGATAATAAAAATTAAAAATAATGAAAATGGTAGAGCTGGTAAAATAGCATTTTCGTTTTGGCGGTTGGTTGGTTTAATGCGATTAAAAACATTTCACGCGAAACACAACCGATAAACCGATTTTTTGTTTTTTCTTTCGTTATGCAAAGTTTGCACATGATCTTACATGTGATGTTGTCACGCATTCGCACGAGTATATTTCATTCTCCCTCTGCTGTGAGTCATGAAGCGGCCGGCGGGTCTTCGTGCATGCATGTTTATGTATGTAAATGCGTGTGTAAGCAGTGCGGTGTGAATGCTCGCGTCCGCTCATGGAGCTCTGTGCTAGTGCGTCGTTTCCCTCGAGGCCGTGAGCTGTTGAAGCAGACGCTCCGACCGGCCTCTGGAGCGCACGGCTCGCTGAAGATGCATCAGTGTGTCTGCCTGAGGATTTCAGAGCAACTTCCCACAGACAAACACACACATACTCTGTCACCTGCACTTAATAACTTATATAAGATGATGGATGAACATTTTTTTTGGCCAATGTAAGGTCAGTATTTCTGCTTTGAAAGGAAAGCATGGCTGTGTCCTTGTCGTTAAATGTGTGTTTACAGTATGTCCAGTTTCCACATACTGTAAACTTAAAAAACATGATAGTATTAGTATGGTAACCTACGTACTGCACTGTATTACCATGCATGGTGTTCTTAACCTTGGTACTGTTTAGAAAATATGATAAACCATGTTCCAAATCACTGTACTAATGTGATGCCATTTTCATTTACTGTACACCAAAAAAACATGGTTACTGCACTTTTACTGTAATAAAACCATGGTTAATTTTCATAAAGCTAGTACCTTTAAGTAATAATTAACCACTGCTGCTAATTTTACCATGATATCATGATGCTGCTATTACCGAATGGATGTACATGGTATTTACATGTTACTCTAGAGTTGTTGTTTTTTTAACAATACCTTGTGGTTTTGGGGTTTTTTTGTAATCGATATATATTCACTGTAAAAAGGTGCAGTCACTAAATAAACACACACACATGCACACACACTGTAACACTTCTCCTCCCTTTCCTCAGTCTCCCTCTGTCTCTCTCTTCCTCTGTAGTAAACACACACGCCCGCGTGAAATTCTCTGACATGGTGCCACACACACCCACATACTTTGAGAAACAGAAGAGCTCAGCTCACACACACACACATGTATGCGCTCAGGAGTGTTTGGCAGGCTGAAGGGGATTTCTCTGCTCCGCTCTGGGGGCGTGACCGCGTCATATCTCAGTTTGTCATGATGTGTTCCCATAAACCCTCACTGACTGTATCTGCTACTGTTACCATGTTGATGTCATCTGGGAGCGATGCGAGATGATTGGTAGATGTCCTGAGGGCGGGGCCCCTCACACACGGACTTGTTTTTGACGATGTAAAACTTCCATGACCTCAGTCCCCACTCAAGTGCGCGTACGTTCCAACCTCTGCTCTTTTAATTACTTCATCCAGATTGTTTGAAAACTCACAAACCTGGCTCACAAATTAGATGCCGCTTGTTTTGTAGATGCTAGCTTGGTGGCAGCTCGGATGGCACTAAAATCTTTCTGTAAGATGCACTCTCTGGGTTTTAAACCGAACTACGCTCAGGTGTATGAACAGATGGGCTGTCAGCTCTCATAGCAGCCACAGGCCGTCTGTAATATTAGACTGCACTCAGTGTCACCACACCGTGTTATTGAAACATCTTAAAGGGATAGTTCACCTAAAAACAATAATGGCAGCTGAACCGCTTTGACGTAAAATGTTTTCTTGAGATTTTTAGTTCATTTTTAAATATTTAAATATTACATTTACATTGACGTTTCATGTTTTTTTTTCTGACCTAAGATTTCGTACTTAATTAGTAATTGTTTTATTTTCAATTATTTTTGTTTTTAAAAGTATTTATTTTAGATATTTTGATTTTAGCATTTCATCAACACACAAACCCCTCGAATTTCCATATAAACCCTAATTTTTTTTTTTTGTTTTAGGTTGAGTTTAGTTTTTCTTTGTGTCTTGTTGTTGTTTAGTATTGGTTTAGTAGAGCTTAGTTTGATCTGTTTTTTGTTATGTTTTGTGTATTTTTCTTTTTTGGTTTGTTTTGCTTGTTTTGTTTCAGCTGTGTTTTGTTTTGCTTTGTTTTTTTTTCTGTTTGGTTTAACAGAGTTTAGCTTCGCTTCTTTTTTGGTTTGTTTTGTGTTTTGTTTTTTGGGTTTGTAACGACACGAGAGCGAGTAAATGATGACCGAATTGTTAGGTGAATCGCTCCTTTTGAGGCTCTTTTTTTTTTGTTTTGAGGCCCTAAAGATTGTGTCAGTACAATCCCAAGAAGTCAGCTAAAGTGTGCCTGCTTAAAAAAGCAAGTTGTCAAGACGAGAAGCCTTCCTCAACTCAAAAAATCATTTTACCTCACGGGTACATGACGCTAAATTTGCTTATTAACGACGCATTATGCTCATCTCCGCACAGGGAAATCTTTTGTTATGAATATTATTTAAAGAGGTTGATGGGCCTTCAAATGTTTTTGTCTGCTTTGTTATGCTAACAACTGCTTAGCGAATGCACCGCATAGTTTCTGTAACATCTTTGTTAGCACCCTCATTACATTCTGTAACATCTGCTCTTGTTTCCTGTCTCTGATTCAGGCCAGGGATGACATTCTGAACGGATCCCACCCCGTGTCCTTTGATAAGGCCTGCGAGTTCGCTGGAATTCAGGCACAGATCCAATTCGGTCCCCACGTGGAGCACAAACACAAGCCAGGATTTTTAGAGTAAGACCACATGCCTTGTAGCTGCAGTATCTCATGCAGCCCATTCAACACTGCCACTGTAACAAACAAACACACACAGACTAAATCTGATTACAGTACATTTTAAACCAGACAATTATTTGCAAGAATTCCGTGCTGTCTGGAAACCTTAAAAGTGTCGGTGTGGGCGTACGTTATGAAGATGCAATTCCCGCCAGGATGACCTCATGTGTTTTGTTCTGCTCTGACGGAAAAATGTTTGTGTAGCATGAGTGTAAACATGCAAAATGTATTTGCAGCCTGAAGGAGTTCCTACCAAAAGAATACATCAAACAGAGGGGGGCGGAGAAGAGAATTTTTCAGGTACGTGACCCTCTGACGGCTTCACACGATCCGTTACACGAAGAAAACATACAATTAGGAACTGTCCATGACGAACATACGAAAACAGACTGAAACCATTAAAAATGAAGGCTTTTTGAATTTTTCAACACATGGTCAGTGAAAGGAATGCCTTTGAGAAAAGCTAAATCTAAATATTAGATGAGTGGTTTTATTTTCTTGTGTTTATTCTGTGAGGTTTGGGATTTTGCAACCTTGTTATTAATATTTGGAACATGTCTAAGTACGGACTAAATGCAATTTTGTACCATGATTTGTGTATTTTAAATTTTAAGGAGTATCCCAATTTTGGTCATTTTATGAAACGCTGTAAAAATTAAATTGATATGAGATTGGAGCAACAGGGTTGAAAATCAAGCTGAGTTTGCAACCTAGCTTGTCTGGAATCAAAGCTTTGTTTGTAATTATTGATCAAATTCCTATCAATAAAAAAAGTGCTTGATTTCTTTCAGTTGTTCAACAGGGTTGAATGGTTGAGCTGAAGTATCAATCAGAATTTCAAAATCTAATATCATATGTTAAAATGAAAAACTTGGGATAAAGCTTAATATTTGTTAGTTAAAAAGATTTCATAAAAATGTCTTTAAAATTTAAATTAAATTAAAATTGCAATGTACAGAATATCAATGCAACAGATTATTGGAATTCTGTAGACAACTGTATAATTTAAATTACCACTGGCAAAAAAGAGGAAAAATAAATCTTATATAAAAACATTGTTTATTGTGATTTGGGTTTAACCGTTCAGCCCTATTGCCAAAGTTATTATGTTATAAATTTTGCGATAATGACCAAAAAACCAAAACTTTTCAACCCTGTTACTGTATGTGTTTGTGTGTGTTTGTATATGAAACGTGTTTTTCTACATGTTTTCAGCTCATATATTGAGCTCTCCAGTGTGAATTAAAAACACAACAGACTAAGTTGGCTTGTAACCTAAAGGTTGTTGGTTCAAATCCCACAATTTCTGATAAGTGTTTATATCTTAATCTCTTTACCAGGATCACAAAAGCTGCGGAGAGATGACAGAGATTGAGGCAAAAGTAAAGTATGTGAAGCTTGCCAGGTCTCTACGCACATACGGAGTGTCTTTTTTCCTGGTGAAGGTGAGTATTTTATTGTTCAAACTTCAGATTTTGATTCTGTTTGAAGAATCAAAGATAAATGGTCAGAAATTGTTGTGCGTGTAGCAACCTACCAAAAAAATGTTATTGCCTTGTATAATCTTGTGTCGCACAATATTTTTCTCTTATCGCTTTCAATTCAGGCTGCGAGCTCACAAGTAGAGAAAAATAAATGTTTTTTTGGCGTAGCGCAGCGCTGCTGATACTGCCGAAAATATTGGAGTGTACAGTAAACCAGCAAAAAGACTGTTCGGAAAAGCTATTAAATAATTCATACTATCAGCACTATCAGAGAATACAAGTACTGACGGATTCAAAATATATCTATAATGTATCTATAAAAAAAATATTCAAAATATTATATTTAGTGGTTTCTTCATTAACAAAAATGTTGTATGTTTGTTTGTTGAAGGTCTCGTTTAAACTGTGAAACTAGAAATTGTATTATTATTTGTATTATTATTATTATTATTTTTACACAATTCAATTGTATATACAAATTTGACATTTATTTTCACATATTACTGTCCCTCATTTTGGCACAAAGAATGGCTGCCATCACATCAATTATATTTGAAAACATATATTAAAATTGTTCATATTTCATAGTATTAATGTTTTACTGTATAATACAAATTTTGTTTTAACCCTAATATGAAGCATTAGACAATTGTGTGTGTATATAATGTATAATTATGCATTGTAATGCAATAATAATGCAAAACATGAGATACAGCTAAACAATTTGCTTTTGGTATTGACATTATTTTGTATCAAGTAGGCCTTCTTAATTAATTAATTAAGCAAGTAATCCTGTGTATGTTTATCCATATACAGGGTTCTTAGAAAGTGTTTCCCTTTTTTGCCCAGTTCTGTTTGTGTTTTTAAGTCTATTAAGCAATCTTAAGCTATACAGCACACAGAGAAAGATTTACAAGCCGCCCGCTCAAGGATCAGTTTCAGGTCATTAGTGGAGTGTTGCTAAGTGCCTGGTTTCAAATTAATAGCGCCTAACAATAGATCGCTCCGCTCTAAATGAGCAAAAGCACCGTCCCTGACCGACGTAGACAATAAGACAATGAACATTTACCAAAAAAAACCTATATTTACCCGCATTACACAAACCTCACCCTTGAAAAGCGATGCCATTCAGGACCACGAACAATGTCAGCAGGTCTTTCTGTGAAGTAAGTCATTATTTATAATGCTCTCTTATCAGGGGTTGTTATTTTCGACCCTCAGGTGAAAACAATAGCCTGGAGATGTGCGGCGCAAGAGGTCATTTAAACGTTTAGTGTTTGTTTTTATTATGTATTTGTGCGGCGGTGAGAGTCCTCTGGCAGGATGCCATCAGCGGGCAATTGTTTTGGGTCGAGCGTGAGTGCGTGCGTGCGTGCGTGCGTGCGCGTGCGTGTGTGTGTGTGTGTGTGTGAAAGAGATGAAGGCAAATTGCAGAAGGCACCAGGCCATGGTCGAGTAGCACATATACTGTAACCTAGTTTAAAACGCCTCCACCCATTTTAGCTGCTGCTCTGCCTGATTGTCTGGACAGTGTACTGTGTGATGAATATGAATTTATCAGAGAGAATGTTCCAGTAAGTGCATGCTGATTGCATGCCGTCATCTTTTGAAGGCTCATTTTCCAACTCTCCAAGAGGTAAACAGTTGAGTTGGCTGTTTTCGAATCCATTCCGTCGATCTCTGGGTCTGGCGGAGCACTTTTAGCTTAGCTTAGCATAGATCATCAAATCTGATTAGACCATTAGCATCACGATCAAAAACCTATTTAAAACTTGACTCCTCTATAGTTGCATTGTGTACAAAGGCCGACAGAAAATGAAAAGTTAAGATTTTCTAGGCCGAAAGTTTCTTAATTATTGTGCTGAAATACGAGCATAGTTTCAAGTTATATCAGCATGGAATTTAATCAATCATGTTACACAGTCTAATATTGTCTAATAAAGTCTAAATGTGTGTGTGTATATATATATATATATATATATATATATATATATATATATATATATATATATATACACACATATTTTCACTTTAATCAAGGATTTGAGAGGTACGTAGTCATGAACTATCCATTATTCAGCAGACAATGTGGTAAGGCGTCGTAGAGAGAGAGTTGAAACAAGGACAGTGAACTGCATACAGGGCGATACTCTTTCAACATGATTAATGAGCAAAACAAATTTAGTAATCACATAAATACCGAAACGAAGTCAGCAATCAGCAGCCCATTGTGTATTTCGGTCCTCGCCACACAATACACAAACACCACGTGTTATTTTTCAACAGGAGAAGATGAAAAGCAAGAATAAGTTGGTACCGCGTCTGCTGGGCATTACCAAAGAGTCAGTGATGAGGGTGGATGAGAAGACCAAAGAGGTGGTGCAGGAGTGGCCCCTCACTACAGTCAAGAGGTGGGCGGCCTCACCCAAGAGCTTCACGCTGGTATGTTACGTTATTCACTCCATTTAACACCAGCCAGAGTAACTGATATATAATGTTTTTCGATCATTACTTTACATCTTAATCAATTCGGGCTTACAATAAAATAAAATATAATGCATAATAAAAATACACAAGTAGCTGTTTAATATTTATTGCATTATATTTGCGTCTTCATTCTTCAAAAGAATCAACACATCACTTCCATCTTTATTTGACCCTCTAACTCTAGCACTCTTTATTCTAATTCTATACACTAGCTTCTCTATTATTTTTTTTTCTAAGAAATTTAATTGCTGAATTTGAATTTGTTGTTTAAGTTTGTTAATCTATTAGTATTGTTATATATTTTTTATAAAAATGTATATTTGACTGTTTTTAATGTTTTCGCACATTTATATTGAGCGTTATTGACCATAACTGCTAATATCCTTGTAAAACAATGTTGTTTTGGCTATAATGTAATAATAGTTGTTTTTTCCTTGATGAATTGCCCCAGTCCTCTACTACTTGAGTGTTTTAACCTTGCTGTGCGATGCTCAGTTCTGCTCCACCATTAAGAGCCACTTTTAGCATCTCATGTACAGCACTTGTGCTCCAAGGACAGTTGGCTGACTTCCTGTCAGCTAAAGCAGAATAAGCACAGCTTCACAGCCTTGGGATGTGTGCTTCTCATATCAGTTATATGTGTGTGTGTGTGTGTGTGTCTCTGTGGCCTCGTGCAGGATTTCGGTGAATACCAGGAGAGCTATTACTCTGTCCAGACCACAGAAGGGGAGCAGATCTCTCAACTCATCGCTGGATACATTGACATCATCCTTAAGAAAGCAAGTCCCCGGCTTTTCAACATGTGAATTAAAGAAACGGTTCACCTAAAATGTCTTTAAGAGAATATTATTCACATTTCCCATGTTTAAACTTTCTGCTGTAATTTTAATTTTTGGGTAAACTACTCCAAAAGTGATCTATCCTGTAGAATTTTTTTTCTTATTATAGTTTATTTACTTATTTGCTCACTAAAATATTTTCTCTGCTTGTTTTACAGAAACAGAGTAAAGATCGGTTTGGTTTGGACGGTGATGAGGAATCCACTATGCTGGAAGAATCTGTGTCCCCAAAAAAGTCAGTGGAAATCTCGTGCTATTGTCCCATGATACCTTATTTTCACACTTGTAATTGTGTTGTGCTGATATGTTGATATTTCTACGAACATCCAATTTTCAATTGGCTGAAGGTATAGAAGGTCACAGTAACGGGGTTGACTCTTTTCCATTGTTATATGACTTTACAAACCTTTTGCTTTAGTGTAAGGTTATGACACTGTAAAGAGAATCTAATAGTTACATTTCTACAAATATCTTGTTTTCATTAATTACTTGCTTACTACACAAAATCTTGATAACAGGGTTGACTGTTTTACAGTTTAATCTGACTTTACCAGCCTTTTGTTCAAGGTTGTGACACTAGAAAGAGAACATGATATTTATATTTTTACAAATATCAAATTTTTTGCTTAAAATTGCTTAAATTGCTTACTACACAAATTCGCTATAACAGGGTTGACCTTTTAGCAGATTCATTTGATTTTGCAAGCATTTTTCACAAGGCTGTTAAACTAAATAGAGAACATTATACTTATATTTCAACAAATGAAGACTTTGGTTCCAAAGCTCTATAAATACCTTTTGATTCATTTGAGTTTTCTTTTGCAATAATGTTTGAAACCTATTTTCTATTTTAAGCGTTCACATAGCTTCTTAGGTTAAAATGACAAAAAATTTAAATCTAGATTTTTATTATAAAAACTTCTCTCTTTCTTTTCAAAATGCAATAAATCTAATAAATACGTTTTGTTTTGTTTTGTTTTCTTCAAAATGCAACAAATTCACTGCATCATTATAAAGTTGCTTTTCATAGTGAAACTGTTGACAATACACACTGTAAGATGATGCACATATGACAGCCTCTGAACACAATACTAATCTTATATAGTTACAGGCACTGGACTAATAATACATTCAATATGTCATTATTTCCTGAAATGAATTCAACATGTCATCTTGTTACTGATATAAATTAATTACAACAATAAAAGAAAATTTCATCATGAACAAGAGAATGAACATCCTTACATTCAGCTTCCAAAAGTACATTCATCTTTGCCATGTTACATTCATTTAGTTTACAGGTGCTATACGCTGTATTGACAGAAATATTAATAGCACTAAGAAAAACACATACACTGACAAGCTACGCAATTGGATGTGTTTTATCTGATTATGAATGCGATATTTTGTTGCTTGTGAGTGATCTACGGCTCTGTGAATTAAATTAATCTGTATTTATAAGAATGTGAATGGAGAAAGCATAACCGGCTTACTGGCCAGATGTGCATAACAATCACATGCGATTCATTGCGCAGCCCTAGTTTGTTTGTTGAGATGTCAGGTGTATTCAAAGGGCCACCATTAACTTTACTGTTTAAAGTGCCTAGAATGGTGTGCTGTGATTAATTGAGCGGATATAGTGCATTCTGCAATGAAGGGAGACTGGCATTCGTTGCTATTTGGAAAAAAATGAAGAAAACATGACAGAATAACATGTTAGATACCACTTGTTTTAAAATTAAAAATTATGGATACAAAGCTGATTTCCCTTAATTAATTGCTTACTATACAAATCACCACAACAGGGTTGACTGTTTCATAGTTTAATTTGATTTTACAAGCCATTTTTCTCAAGGTAATGATGCTAGAAAGATTTTTCTATAATTAATTTGACTGTTTTACAGTTTTTGATTTTACTAGCCTTTTGCTCAAGGTTGTGAAAGTGAACATGATACTTATATTTC
Source organism: Puntigrus tetrazona (assembly GCF_018831695.1). Taxonomy (NCBI): domain Eukaryota; kingdom Metazoa; phylum Chordata; class Actinopteri; order Cypriniformes; family Cyprinidae; genus Puntigrus; species Puntigrus tetrazona. Next base: position 12,104,449 of record NC_056723.1, read on the forward strand.
TACAAATATAGTATTTTTCTTAATATACAAAAAATCAGGTAACAGGGTTGACTGTTTTTAAAATTTAATTTGACCTTACATGCCTGTTGTTCAGGGTCATTGCACAAGGAAGAGAATGTAGTGCCGATGTTTCTGCAACCTTTTTCGGTAATTATTACTATACAACAGGGTAACAGGGTTGAATTTTTTTATTTGACATTATAAGACTTGTGCTCAGTGTTGCACAACATTTTAAAAGAATAATTTAATCCCGATATTTCTTCCATGTAGTAGATTTCACGTTGACAGGGTTGTTATTTTAACATGGTGCCATAATGACAAAATAATCAAAGCATATTATCCGCTGCTTTCACAAAGTGAACACAAAAATTGTAGGAAGGATCAGTTTATTTTGGACTATGATGAGGAATCCACCGCGCTGGATGAATCTGTACTTGTTTCAGGAAACAGCCATCTTGTCACACTTTTAATTGCATTGTGATTACGCACTTAAAACAGTTTTGTGTTGTTGAATCACTGTGTTTCATTTATATTCGCCTCGTAGTGAGACTAGGGTTTCTAATGACACTGGAGGAAATGCTCGGGCTGCACACTGCGATTTTTAATCACAAGGAGATGGAGAGACATTTTTCTCTTCTTTTACCCTTCATGTGGAAGGCGCTGAGGGCAAGAGAGCGAGATTATTATTTCCACAAAAAGCGCTACCTCATCAGCAAAACGTCATTTAAGATATCAGGTTTCTGGAAGAGAGAGATAGAGATAGTGAATGTGTGTATATTTCTCTTCCTACATCTCACTGTTTTCAGCTGCTCAGTAAATATATCTTGGTATTTATGTATTTGGGTCATTCTGAGTAACTGTTGTCTTTTACAGTTTGAGTAAGTATATTTCTTATATACTTATACTTTCATACATTCCAGCAAACAAATAAGTGTTAAGTGAAGTATTATTAAGGTAAAGTAATTACATGTAGGGTATAATTGTGGCTTTAGAAAGGTACTATATAAAGATTGGCAGTAACAGTAATTTGACCTTACTCATTTCAGCAGGGTTGGTTATTTAAAGCCAAAATCAAACTTTAAGGTGCTTTTAGTAATTTAATTCTGATGTTTTTGTACGATTATCCATTTTTCAGTTACCTGAAGTCACTATAAAGTTTACCAAAGTCATTGTAACAGTCAGGTAAAAAACACTAACAACAATTTATGAAAATTAAAACTGTATATTCGCTTATTCACATATAGTGAAAACCAAAAGTCTGATACTGCTGATTAAAAAAAAAGAATTCAAAACAAAAAGAAAAAAAAAGATTAAGTATGTAAGGCCCCATATTTGAACTCCTGCAGTGCTTTTATCTGGCCTGGGATCTGGTTCTGTCAGAATGCGATATACAGATGGGTCACGTCCTCTGAAGCACTGCCTGAAAAGTGGTTGTTATGGGCAACGGCATCCCACTTCTCTCTGTTGGACAGAGGGGAGACGTCGGGCATCAGTGCCTGCGTCTGTCCTTGTGCCAACTTACTCATGTTACTTCTAGCACTATAATCCAAAAATTGAGGCCTCTCACAATGAGCTGTAATTAAGCAATAGTGCCTGAAGCGTCTGTTTTCCTGGTGTGGATAGGGAAGCGTCGCTCAGCTGATTTTAATGGCTGTCAGTAATTACCGTAACAACAACAACCATCATTCACAGATATAAGGGTGAATGCAGGCTGACAGCATCTGATAATGAGTCGTTACTTTTTCGTAGGTCCACCATCCTCCAGCAGCAGTTTAATCGCGTGGGTCGGGTTGAGCACGGGTCGGTGGCACTGCCTGGCATCATGCGCTCGGGGTCAATCGGGGGCCCCGACACATTCAACATGGGCACCATGCCCTCGGCTCAACAGCAGATCACCATGGGACAGATGCACAGAGGACACATGCCCCCTCTGGTGAGAACGTGCAACTGCAACAATGTTTATATCACGATCGCATCATATGCGGTGTGGTTCTGCTTTCACGGCTCCATCTGTTGCCTAAATCTTCATTGTGATTTATTTGTGCATAACATATTGTAAATTAGACTGTCACATTTGATAATTGGGATAATTGGTTGTTTGTTGCTTTCTGGTTTCCGAAACTAACTGAAAAAGGCGAGTCAGGTTTTTTAATATATTTTTATTTAAACTATTGAAAATGGACTAAAAGTTTTTGAAAAGTTTCAAATACAAATGATAACATAGTCGAAACAAACCCTGCATTACATGGACTGCGAAAATTACTAAAAATGCTGTATTATGCATGCCAGGCCAGTAGTAGGCGATGTTACTTTGTAAAGAAACACGATGTCAGTTTTCATAGTTTACGCAGAGATGATAATTTAATACAGTATAATTTTCAAAAACAATAGTATTATAATTTTTCGTTTAGGCCCCCAATATGCCATTGTTGTGTAAATTATTGGCCAGAACACAAAATGTTTTCTGTTTTCAATTAAAAACTATGTTGTGTTAGCGGGCTCTACAGCTTGGGTTAACTTTAACCTGATTCTGATTGGCTGTCAGTGTTTGTATCGTTCGTCAGCTTGAAAAAACGTGAAAACGATTCCAACAAAATCGTTTCTCTGTGCCTTTATCGTTATAGCTGTGGTGTGGACAGAATATTGACTTAGGAAACTAGATCATTTTTTCTACTTTGAATTGATTGGATGCAGTAAAGTAGGCGTTTCATTCAGAAATGAACACTGACAGTTCAAGGGGCGTGGTTAATGATGTCATGCTCGTGGCCAAGCCGACAAACTGATGTAATCAGAGAAGGCAGCCGTTTTAGAGGGTAGGAGCTTTTTCAGATTTGGATTAAAGATTACGAGGGCAAGCAATTTTCTTTTTCTGCATTGACTTAGACGGATGAATTGTTGAACGCAAAAATAGCAAGGTGAGCTGACAAAATGAATATAGCCAGTTTTGATTTCATGCCGACTTTAATACTAAGAACGATTTTTAGAACTATATCTGTAGCGTTATCTTTATAGTTTAGGACCTTTACTCTGACCTTACTTTAAAGTGAACTAATAGTTATAGTAGTAACGAATAGCTAATGTGCACGTTAGCGCCCCTTGTGGTAATGATAAAAATTGCATTCCTAGATCTATGATGCGCTAAATATATGCACATTTAGCTTGTGTTTGCAAACATTTGTAGTGTGTGTTACAATTTTTTTTTTTTTGCTGTCAGAGTCTGGCACAGCAAGCACTGATGGGAACTATCAACACCAGTATGCAGGCTGTCCAGCAGGCACAAGCTGACCTGGGAGAGGTAGACAATCTTCCACCACTGGGACACGACATGGTAAGAAACTATACTAAGAAATATCTACTTTTATTTAAGGTAAAGTGTACAACCAGTGCAAAGATAATGATTTTGTATTGCTGTTGCCTGGTTTTATGTTGGTGAACGTGTTAAGAGAAGATCCTCATACAGTATGACCTAGTATTACGCAGTAGAAGGTTGCTAGTTCAAATCCCATTGAGGACATTAAGTTAGAATAAAGCTAGTCTAAAAGCCTTGTAATGTGGTATGTGGTTATTTATATTAAAGTAGTCGTTTTTTGTGGCTTTACAGTAATGCACTGGCATTGGCGTACAATTATTGTTCATTTATTGACTTTAAGTTTAGAGATTGCTATCCTTGATAATTCTTAGAAAAAGACATGATTTTAGGATTCACTCTACTTTGTTTTCTCCAAAAAGGCATCCAGAGTGTGGGTTCAAAACAAGGTGGATGAATCCAAACACGAGATTCACTCCCAAGTGGACGCCATCACCGCTGGAACCGCGTCTGTGGTCAACCTCACCGCCGGTATGTAACCGATTACCCATAAACCATCTGGACCTTTATTCACATACAAAACCATACAAGGTTTTCATTTTGTTTTTTGTACTTTTTGCTTTCAGGTAATAAAATATAATAAAATCACATTAAAGTAATGAATTAAATTGAGATAAAAATAGACTGTTCTCAGCTGTTGTGTGATTACATTAAATGACATTAAATATTACATATAATATCCAGGTGAATATTACTGGTGAAAAAATTTATGGATGAAAAGAATAAATAATATTTATGTAAAAATTCAAACAATGAGTGCATTATGACTTGTGCATATTTATATTTATAAAATAATAGATGATCATATTACATTTTATTGTGTTTTAAATTAGTAAAAATGTCTTACTGGAAAAAAATAAAATGTAAAATTTGTATTTGGGGTAATTGAAAGTAATGGAAGTATTTTAATATGTCATAAATGGATTTATATTGTAAATATGAAATTATTACACTAAAAATAAAACATTGCGAAAACTGCAATTATTTTAGAGTATATTAGGGAATAAATAACATTTGAAATTAGCCCTAGCAAGACAAACAATGTTGTGGAAATGAAATTTATGTTCTCCTAAAAGTGAAGTACTGTAATTCTGCTGATGAATATACACTTTTGAACATTATTTTCATGCCTTAAATGAATAAACACTGTTTGTCCAATACCACTAGTGTATGGAAATAATGATGATTTAGAAAAAAATGACACATGCAATGCCTACTTTTGTTGGTTTATACCATCAACCGATGAAGGAAAAATATGTTTCCTCTCACTGCTACAAAATAAGTCACTCTCCAATTGCACTAATAAATATTTCCATTAATGAATGTGAAGTTTGTTGTCCTGAAGCTGATCTGCTTGGCAGGATTTGCGTATTCCTTCCCGCGTTCTGGAGAGATTCCATGCGGACCAGACCAGGTTTTTGCTGGATTTAATCTCCTCATGCCATCTGTTTGATAGTGCGGAGATTTGCCTGTTAACCAGCAGCCCAGCTCAAACTTTACTGCTTTTTCGCAGCCTGTGCTTTGCATCTGTTCTCGTGCCCTGAAGAGCTTGTTAGGATATGATGTGAAGTGTGGATGTGTGCACTAGAGATGGAATACATGCTTCATATGGATCTCATTTTAAATGAGATCATTAATAATGATCACGTTATAGCACGTGTTGCGTCCGAGCGGTGCATATTAAAGATATGAAGGCTCTACTTGCTCCTGGTTTTATTGTGAACAATTTATCAGTTTATCAAATATATTTATCTTTATTTTTCCTGCTTATCAAACTCAGTCTTAAAAAGTCAGTGATATAAATATATGAATTCTTGCATATTTAAACAATTAGTCGAAGAGTGAAATTGATTTAGGATATTACACAAATTGGTGTTGTGCAAGTTATGGTGTCATTTCAGTCATTTTTTATTTCAGTTCATCTTTTTTTTCCTTTTTTTGTTAGATGGGTAGATTTCAGGGAATCGCTTAAGATGAAATGAGTTTTAAAAAAGTCAAGTATAGTCAATTTCTATTTTTATTGTGCATCATTTCAGAGCTAGCTTCATTGAGTTCATTCAAATTGTTTAAATTTTTTATATTTTTAGTTTTAATTTTCAAATGTAAGTTTAAGTCATTTAATTACTTAAAAAGATTTTTAATCATTTTAGTTAACAATTACAGAACCTGTCAAGTTATGCAGAGAGTGTAAAATTACGATTCAATTAAATTAATTGGATTTTATATTCTCAGTTTTTATTTGTTAGTTTATAAATTACCTTTTTATTGCCAAGACACCATTTCTCATTTATGTACGACAACTTCCATTACCATCTAATAGTAACATTTTATTTTTTATTCGATTATTTCCATTACTAAAAAATATTTGTAATAATTTCAGTAAACAGCAAAAGCACTTTGTCGAGTTATACAGAAATTATGACTTTGTAATTTAGATATGGTTTAATTGTATTTCATGAAATAATATATATCTTTAATTTTATTTATATATTATATTGTAATAATATTTATTATTTATTTATTCTTAGCCAGACATAAGAGCCTTTGTAATTCAGCAAAATAACAAAAATGTCATTTCCGCCATCGTCATTTCCACAATATGTCAATACTTACTTTTTTTTTTCTCTCTCTCTCTTTCTCTTCTTTTCCAGGTGACCCGACGGACACGGATTACACGGCCGTGGGCTGCGCCATCACCACCATTTCCTCCAACCTAACCGAGATGTCCAAAGGGGTGAAGCTCCTGGCGGCCCTGATGGAGGACGAGGTGGGCAGCGGGCAGAACCTAATGGGGGCGGCCCGGACCCTCACAGGGGCCGTCTCCGACCTGCTCAGAGCCGTGGAGCCAGCTTCTGGAGAGGTGACGAATGCAAACACGCACAGCCCTCGACCCCATCGCATCTAATCCGCCAAGAACCCACTGCTGTTTACAGACGGATTTGATAATGAACTCGTTAAGCTGTGTTTTTCCATCCTGGTTTGCAGAGCGCAGTCACAATCTGTTTACTTGTTTGGCTTGCTCTAGACAGGGTAATTGTAGTGGGGTGCAGAGCGGATAGACAGGATGTGATTAGCCCTGCGTTTGAGTTTTGAGACGTTGCGGTGGCAGTACGAGGGTCATTTCTCATGTGCCGATATCATCCCACAGCCCAGACAGACGGTGTTGACGGCGGCCGGCAGCATCGGACAGGCCAGCGGAGATCTTCTGAAGCAAATGGGAGAAGGAGAAACCGACGAGAGATTCCAGGTGCGTCTTTGGTTTGGAATAGAGCACAGTAGTGAACGCGCAAGTCATTTTTCCCCATTTACAGCAATTCGGACCAAAATGTATGTGAACGTTTTAAAAAAAGGATGTACTGTACTTCATCTTTATGTCGTTCCAAACCTGTATGACTCACTTTCTTCACAAAAACAGATGTTTTGTGGAATGTCCATGCTCCCGTTTTCAGCACATTGAAAATAGTGTATAACAGGTGTTCATGAGTTTTTTGAAGTCATTTATATAGTTTTTTAGTATGATTATTGGAAAAAGATACTGTAAAATGATATTATGAAGTATCTTTTAGAGAATAATAATGTGATAATTCTGCCATTATGAGAGAAAAGTGAGAGTAATGTGTACTAAAATAAAAAATATTTTTTTGTATACAATATATTGCGTATTGAAAAATACATTAGAATACATTCACATTATATATTTATAATGTATAAAATATATTCTTTACATGATATATGGGTGTATCGTGTATACACACACATACAGCAAATATTTAGAAAATATTTACATTGTATTTTTAAACTATAAAGTATATATACTACAATTGCTATTTTCTTATTTATTTTATATATATAGTGCTGTCAAATAATTAATAAATCATTATAAAAGTTATATTTATTGTGCATATTTAAATACAAACACATGAATGTATATATTTAAGAAAAATAGGCAGTTTATATTTAATATAATATATAATATAAATAAGTGTGTGTATATAAAATATGCACATGCATATATTTTATTATATTTATTATGTATTATATTTAACATTAAATATATATACATATTATATTTTATAAATATATCAATATTTTAAATGCAGTACAATATAAAACTATTGACAAAACCAAGTTTTCAAACCGTATTTTAAGTTTATTGCAGAATATATATAGATCCCTGATACCACACATACATCTTAATCTGGTTAATGTGTGTATTTTCATCTGGGTAACGTGTTTTTTCATCAGCAATAAGCTTTAGGACATTTCCTGTCAGACGTCAGTTAGACATTTAAAAAATGTCTTGAAGAAGTTAATGATTTAGAATGCGTCTAAACGGCATCTTAAAGATGTTTATCAGATGCCTGTACACAGCAGACATATCTAGAAATATATATGGATACATCTCGAATGGATAAAATGGGTAAAACATGAATGTGATTTTTCCGACTGCAACTTCTGCTGTGCTTTCTCGTTTGCTGGTTGGTTCTTGTTGGTTCTTGTCAAATCCCTCACCCAATCGCATGCTCCTCGTCTCATTATTTCTTGGCAAAGCAGTTTTCGCTTCTTGTAAACACTTTAGCGCCCATTTTCGACACGTAAAATTTGATTTAGTGCGGTTCAGCTGATGCTGTCACAGTCAGTTAGCCTCTGAGAGCCTTTTATTGCCCTCTGTTTTATTCTGTTAAACTCTATCCTTGCGTTTATTTCATTCATTAGTCTGGGCCAGGTTGCCTCACAGTGTGTTGCTCTGATGACGAATATGTTTCAGGACATTATGATGAACCTGGCTAAAGCCGTAGCTAATGCCGCTGCCATGCTGGTGCTGAAAGCCAAGAACGTGGCACAGGTGGCCGAGGACACGGCGCTGCAGAACCGAGTCATTACCGCCGCCACACAGTGTGCGCTCTCCACCTCGCAGCTCGTGGCCTGCACTAAGGTACAGAGTTTTAAACCTGAATGTATCGAAGGGTGTCTGGAATACACTAAAACGCATCTGCCTGGAGATAACATTATCTGTTTTTTTGAGGGGCTGGTAAGTTTTTTAGAGGTTTTTCAAACAGGTTTAATGTAAATAAAATTATAACATTTAAAATAATTTTATATTTTAAAATAGTATTTACTGCTGTGATTAAAAGCTAAATATTTCGCATTAATACTAAAAATTCTGTTTGTATGATGCTGCTTCGTATTTTTATGGAAACTGATACATCTTTTGGGATTCTTTTATTGAATATAAAGTTGAAACGAGCAGCATTTATATGCAATTCTTTGTGTCGTTTTTGATCAATTTAATAAAGTGATAATTTCTTTTAAAAATTCTTACTCATCCCAAGCCTGAATGGTAGTGTATGGTATAACATAATTTAATGATAAAATATTACACTTTTTGCTTAAAGTAATAAAATTATCAAAATATTGACTTATAACGCACAAAAAGCTTTATAAAATTTAAAATATAATTCTAAATATAATATTACAAATATTTTAATTATATTTTGGGTCCAATTACTGTGATTGTGAACATTAAGAGGCATTAAATCTTTAAACTAGCTAAAATAAATGCAAATATATTTTATGCCATTTTAACATTATATAAAGTGTATTTTATTTTCAAATGTATTTATGATACATTTGTATTATATTGCTTGTTTTAATACAAAAATAAAATATTTATAACATTCATTATAACATGTGTATATGTATATATATATATATATATATATATATATATATATATATATATATGTGTATATATATATATATATATATAGTATATATAGTATATATATATATATATATATATATATATATATATATATATATATATATATATATATATATATATATATGTGTGTGTGTGTGTGTTTGTTTATTTATATTATAGGAATTAGTTCAAGTAAAACATTTTTATTAATTGGGATTCATGAATGGGATTGCAACAGCAAAAAAGAAAGAAAAGGCTCGTAATTCCATAATGAACATGTACCACAAGGTAACTAAAAAACTCCACAGTTTCTACGAAGTTTGAGTGAAGAAATCCTATTTGTGTAGGTTTTAAAAAGTAAGATGTACATCTGTGAATTTGAATGGGTTTTTGCAAGAAACCGCACATAGGGCACCAAATATTGTTTGTTGATCATTAAGAATAAGAAACTCCAGACTATATTCCATCAAAAACAATCAAATACTGACGGATTAGACGCTTTGTTGTTTTCTGACTCTTATTTTCATCTTCATCTCTAGAAATACACACTCCCTTACACTCGATGCCCAAAATACCGGGTCTCTGTTCTGAGCGCAGTGTCTTCCGTCTGTTTGTGTGAACGTGTGATTGTCGTAGGTGGTGAGCCCCACCATCTCCTCGCCGGTGTGTCAGGAGCAGCTGGTGGAGGCGGGTCGTCTGGTGGAGCGGTCGGTGGAGGGCTGTGTGAAGGCCTGTCACGCCGCCTCGGAGGAGGGCGAACTGCTGCGTCAGGTCAACATGGCTGCTGGCGCGGTCAGCCAGGCCCTCAGTGACCTGCTGCAGCACGTGAGGCACTACGCCAGCTGCGGCGAGCCCATCGGACGCTACGACCAGGCCACCGACACCATCATGACCGTGACCGAGAGCATTTTCACCTCAATGGGGGACGCCGGTGAGTCTGCCCCGAACCCGTAGCTTCCTACAGTTAGGCAGAGTTATTGCAGTGCGGTTGCTAAGGTGTTTTGTGGGGTTGCTAGGGGTGTTAAATTAAAAGAGTCCATTCAACTGATCTCTAGATATGACCTTGGCATTTCATAGTTTCCTTTGCCCACTTTTTGCTAGAGAAACACTTCTTGTTATCTATGTTGAAAACAGTTATTGCAACATTGTGTTTAAATAAAACATGTTACCTTTTCTTATATTTGTCACACAGTTTCAGATCATCAGAGTTAATCAAAGATAACACAAGTAAAACACAACATGCAGTTTTTAAATGATTAAGGGAAAACACACATAGCCTGTGTGAAAAAATGTTTGCCCCCTAAACCTAAACCATCCTTAACACCCAACAACTGCAATCAAGTCTGTTACACCGCTGTGGAGATATTTTGTCCCAATAGGATTAAGAATAGGCTTCAGGTCCGGACTTTGACTAGGCCACTCCAAATTCTTCATTTTTTGTTTTTCTTCAGCCATTCGGAGGTGGACTTGCTGGTGTGTTTTAGCTCATTATCCCGCTGCAGAACACAAGTTGGTTTCAGCTTGAGGTCACTAACAGATGGCCGGACATTGTCCTTCAGGATTTTTTGGTAGACAGCAGAATTCATGGTTCCATTTATCACAGCATGTCTTCCAGGTCCTGAAGCAGCAAAACAGCCCCAGACCATCACACTACCACCACCATATTTTACTGTTGGTTTGATGTTCTCTTTCTGAAATGCTGTGTTACTTTTACACCAGTTGTAATGGGATGCACACCTTTTCCAGAAGTCTTGGGGGATCATCAAGATGTTTTCTGGCAAAACTGGGACAAGCCTTTATGTTCTTTTTGCACAGCAGTGGTTTTTCGTCTTGAAACTCTGTCAAGCAGGCCGTTTTTGCCCAGTCTCTTTCTTATGGTGGAGTCATGAAGACTAACCTCAACTGAGGCAAGTGAGGCCTGCAGTTCTGTGGGTGTTGTTGTGGGGTCTTTTGTGACTTCTTGGCCGGCCACTCCTGGGAAGGTTCACCACTGTTCCATGTTTTCACCATTTGTAGATAATGGCTCTCACTGTGGTCCGCTGGTGTCCCAAAGCCTTAAAAATGACTTTATAACCTTTTCTAAACTGATAGATCTCAATTCCTTTCTTTCTCATTTGTTCCTGAATTTCTTTGGATCTCAACATGGTGTGTAGCTTTCGAGGATATTTTGGTCTACTTCACTTTGTCAGTCAGGTCCTCTTTAAGTGATTTCTTGATTGCAAACAGGTGTGGCAGTAATCAGGCCTGGAGTGGCTAGAGAAATTCAACAAAATTTCAATTGTGTGTGTGTGTGTGTGTGTGTGTGTGTGTGTGTGTGTGTGTGTGTGTGTGTGTGTGTGTGTGTGTGTGTGTGTGCTAAATGTTTTTGAGTGCCCTACTTCAAGTCTGACTGATCTCTATGTGTATCTAATGTCATGTTACAGTTTTGTTAGCATACCCCACCAAAAATCATATGGTTGAACACTAAGTAATAGCACACTTATCCTCAACAAGCTGCACAATTTGAGCTAGCATGCACATTGCAGGATGTATTATGCGCCAATGTTTATTACTTGGGGTTAAGGGATTGTTCAAGTCCCCTAACCACAAAAATGAGCAATAGAAATAGCGATTTTTGCCTTTGAAAGCGCTGCTAAATGCGATGGATGGGCCTGTATGTAAAACAATTCCAGGCTACAGAGAATTTATTTAATAAATGGAAATCAAAGTCAAATAAGCATACAGTAATACACAAGAGAGCTTTAATATCTTTCAGGCACATCGTCCAAACAAATCATATCTGTGCTGTGACACAATAGGATTAGCTTTTCCATATTCAGAATTGCACAATTTTTATGGTGTTCCTGGCCTCATTTTGAAGCTCTCAATTGTGAGCTAACATCTCACCCACTTACATTTCAGGTGACCCATAAGCAACATTAATTTAATAAATATTTAGCTTTGTCTTTGTATCTTGTCTCTGCTGTTTTTCTGGGAGAATTTGACCCACTGAGTTTATTTTGACTCTTTAAAAGTGATTTTGTCTGCGGTCTGAGCTGTGTTTTTGGGCTCTTTTCACAACTGAAGATGTTTGTTATGCTATGGCCGTAAGTCTAAAGACTCCTCAAAAGATTCTGCGCCCGCGAGGTTGTCGAAAACATGTCATATAAAACCGCTACAGAGCATCAAATCTGCTCTCAATCACGCGCGCCCTGTGTTTGAACTTTTTAAAGTAAAACACATGGCAAAAGCTGCCGGTGGGGTTGACTGCAACTGTTCGAGTTAAAGCATGGATCATGAAAAACGACCTGAGCCAATAAATCATCAACATCAAAGAGTTGTTTAGCTTAAAAGTCAACAAGAAATCAGTATTGTTTGCTTTAATGCACATTATGGTTTGTATTGTGCATGTTTCATCATTGTGCTCTTTCATGTAGTAATTTGCTGAAACTATCATTCAAGCCATGCGACCTTAACATTACTTGATATTGGCAATCGGTAGATATTACATTTTTAGACATTTATTTTTCTTTAGCCAATATCCAAAAGCAAGTTAAATTATTTTATTTGTGCTTTAATATATTTATTTTTTTATTGTTTTTAATAAAACAAGGTTGATACTTACAAAAAAACAAACAATGAATGAATAAATAAATGTTATTATCCAGACATCAATCCCCAAATGAAGGAAATTCATAAATGTGAGTTTCAGCAACCAATACATCCGCATCCAAACAGCTGTTTAAGAATTGTTCTAGGCTACTGTTGTAGTTACTGGCAAATCAATGCTTTATAAAAGAAGTGTTGCTGTTTAACTACATTGAGACGTTCTCAAAGATAAACCTGATCCCTGTCAAAAAGCATCCTCAAACGTGGCGCTATTTCCGCTGTAAGGTTATAGCCCACATTCAGCTGCGAACTTACATTCAAGTCTGACTTCATTCTGTTATGAAAAGCCTACTTTTCATTTCGCAGTGAATCAAATAAAGTCCGACCTTTTTTTTGGTTTTCCTTATTTAACAGAGAAAGTAAAACTGGTGAATTCTGCTTTGTGTTGATTTAACAAACTTACTATTTTCACACTGAATCCATCCTACGTTTCGAGAGGTGAAACACCCCTTAAGCACACCTCTCTCCCTTGATAATCTTGTCAGCGCTTGTATTTCTGGATCTATGTAGGTGTTTGGGAAATACAGAGTCCATTTATGGAAAACGAGTAGGCACGCTTTTGAAAGGGCCCTTGATCAATGATGTACTTCAGGTCACACGGGTGCGCAACCGTTTCAGCGCTTCGGTTCCTGAAGCGATATGCAGAGAGAATGCAGAAAGATTGATTTTCAAAGAGAACGGCTTCAGCGGAGCCAGATTCACACACATCAAAAGAAACGTGGAATGGCTGTTGGGTTTTTTTTTTCCTGCTCCAGTCTGGAGTCAAGGACAGTGAATATACCGTGGACGGGGCCAAGAATATGCCAGTAGATGTTTCTGAAGAAATATAAAATCTGCCCACACAGCACGCTGATGTTGTGGCGCTTGAATAACGTTTACTTTCACATTTACAGGTGAAATGGTACGACAGGCGCGGGTTCTGGCCCAGGCCACCTCGGACTTGGTCAACGCGATGCGCTCCGACGCCGAGGCTGAAATCGATGTGGATAACTCCAAGAAGTTGCTCGCCGCTGCCAAGCTGTTGGCCGATGCCACTGCCAGAATGGTGGAAGCTGCGAAGGTATGAACTAGAAAGATACTAGAAGCTAAACTAGAAGAAACTAGAAGATACAAACTCTGCATTTACGGTATAAAAAAAAATACCTTGACTATGCCGTGATTGCATACCATGAAATCGCGTTCGTTTTGACGTGTGCTTTTTCCACCAAACAGTAATTTTGTGTGCGTGTTGGTTTTTGTGGTTTGTGGGGACGCTGCCAATGTCACATAATTCAAAAGGCTTAAAATGAACGCTCAACGTGCGTCATTTTGTATGTTTCCGGGTTCGTTTTGTTTTTTAGCAATCCAAATTCAGAAGGACCCAGAATCAGCAGCCACACTAACGCGCTTCTCCTCATCACTGCTTCATCTCTGATACCTAAAGAGCCTTAAGCCATCATTTAGATTTGGCTCATAAGATGGAACGTAGATTCAATTTTCAATCCCCATCAGCAACACGAAGCGTAAATGGTCAGGATACGGTTCTTACGCAGCCGTATGAAGTGCATGCTTATGGTTTGTTAGGCACATTTGATACATGATACATTAATCACAACATCACTGCCATTATCAAACGTAAAGAGGAGGAATGAGCCACAGACGGTTTCCTTGGTAACAGAGATGGAGCAGACGGCCCCTAATTCCTCTTTGCATTGAATGTTTTGTAATGCGCCCGTAAGTGTGCGGATGGTGTAGCTGAGAGTTCTGCTGTCGCTGACAAATTTCCCTTCACAGGGCTGACCGAGTCTGGGATTTATCTTTGACAACTTTGTCCTCTGAGAATTGCCTTTCACTTTCTGTTTAACCATTAAGCAAGAAGAGAAAGTGGAACAAAGAGAAACACCAAGGCTTCAAAATGGCAATTAGCTACTGTTTTTATATATATTTTTTTATATATATATATATATATATATATATATATATATATATATGCAGAAGGTATACGATCAGTGTTTATATAGTAAGGTTGTTCAATAACAATATAGCATATTATTTTTTCGGGACAGTATCTCATACTTGCACCCTTACATCTCAAAATATTCCTTTATTTCCCATAATTGTTACTGTATGATAATACGATATTTTCCATAATCATGACTATATCTCATTGTGACTTCATATCTCATAGTTGTGTTTTTATTTCCCATAACTATGACTATATCTCATATTTATAAATTTATATCTCACAAATTTCCCATATTCGTGATTTTAAATCTCATAATTGTAGTTTTATTTTCATTAATTGTAAGTATATCTCACAACTGTGACACAGTAGTGAATATATATCTTGAAACTGAAACACATTTTGTATATTACTCGTAATTGCAACCCTATTTGCATTCTTTTTTAACCTTATTTTAATTTAAAATACTGGGCAGTATAGAGCATATGATGCACAGATTTATTAAGCAGCTTTGTTTTCATTTTGAACATACTCCATGAGAAAAATTACCCAAAACAAGCTATCGTTGCACGTTGCATGTCTCAGAAATAGGTACGGCACATAAAAGGAACCAAATACGGTGTTGTTTCTGTGCAGGGTGCTGCTGCATACCCAGAAAATGAAGACCAGCAGCAGAGGCTGCGAGAGGCTGCTGAAGGGTTGCGCGTCGCCACCAACGCAGCCGCTCAGAACGCCATCAAAAAGAAACTCATTCACCGACTGGAGGTGAGGACGTGTATTATTATGCCACCTCCTGTTCTGGGTCCGCTCTGTGTTTGATCCTGGCTTGTAACGCACAGTTTGAACATACTGAACTATAGTGGTGTGGAAGATGTTAATAAAATGTAAAAGTGGATTACTGTACAAGCCCATTTTAAAGCTCTCCAGCATCATTTTTCCGTTTTGTGTCTGTTTAGGTTCGTATTAGCATGAAAGAGGTGGCTTTTTATCAGCCTGTATGTGGTAGCGGTCTACTTTCCATAGCGGGTATTTTTCCATTGGCTGACAGTTTTTCTGTCAGTGGAATCAAGCGTTCTGGTTCTGTTTGGTCTCTTCACATCAACAAAGATGGCTTTGTTCTTGAGGGGTTTTTTTCTGTCTCTTCCATCTATCATCCTTCCCCATACATGGAATATTCTTTCATAAAACAAAGAATCTTTTTCTTGTTGCTCGCCTTCTTTTGCTCTTACTTCTAAAGTGTAGCATGCTGCCACTGGATTTTCCGAAATCCTTTTATGATGGACATCGCCAGAAACATCCCAAGTGCTCTACAATCCTCGCTGTAATGAAATTCACTCAGAACAGTCGGGTCTTTGTACGGTTAACACAACATCTAAACTGATACAGAATGATGCCAAATGTTAGAGCAGCACTATTAATTTAAAAAAGGCGTTATCGTTCAGTGTGATTATAAAGTTGCAAAGGCTGCAATGTAAATATATATATAAAAAAAAATATATATATATATATATATATATATATATATATATATATATATATATATATATATATATATATATATGCATATACTGAACAAGTGCATAAACTAAACATTAAGGAATTAGGTTTTATATTTTTCAGTTTCAGTTTTGTAAATAATAATAATAATAATCATTATTAATACTAAGTATGATTATTATTATAGTTGTTGTTTTACTTTTTTATTTATTATTATTATTCATAATAAAGAAATAAAGATAAACAATTATTTAAAATATACTGTATATTATAAATATTGTTGTGATTATATTAACATAATATTAATTATTATTAAAGTTGTTGTTTTACTTGTTTATTATTATTATTATTCCTAATAAATAAATAAAATGATTTAATATACTGTAAAACTATTTACAATGTAATATAGCTAAATATTTTTTCTTAATATAATAATAATAATAATAATAATATTGCTAGTAATTTTACTACTTAAGTAATATTTATGTAAAATAGTATTTATTTACATAGTAATAATAGTAGTTACATATTATTATTGTTGTTGTTGTTGTTGTTGTATATATATATATATATATATATATATATTCACAGTATATACATTGCGTCATGTATTGCTGTATTAATAGTTCATTGTTATTTGTCTGGAACAGAATGCAGCTAAGCAGGCCGCAGCCGCAGCTACGCAAACCATTGCCGCCGCCCAGAATGCAGCTGCATCCAATAAGAACACAATGTCTCATCAGCAACTCGTGCTTAGCTGCAAGGTATTGTGGGTAGTTATGTTCTGGTTAGTTCTTGATTTTTGAATTTGAATGAAGCTATTCCAACTGTGGATTTGTGGATACTCTTCAGGCTGTGGCCGACCACATCCCACAACTAGTGCAGGGAATGAGGGGCAGTCAGGCCCACCCGGAAGATCTTGGTGCCCAGCTCGCCCTTATCATCGCCAGCCAGAGTTTCCTGCAGGTAAAACGCACGTTCTGTGTTGGTTTAGCAGTCTCCGATTTAAAGTTTATACGACCCTCACATTGTTTCTGTCTCCAAACAGCCGGGAAGCAAAATGGTGACGTCTGCAAAAGCGGCCGTTCCGACGGTAACTGACCAGGCGGCTGCGATGCAACTTGGTCAGTGTGCCAAGAACCTGGCCACCTGCCTGGCAGAGCTGCGCACAGCTGCACAGAAGGTGCCAGCAGTTTACTGCCTCATAGTAGAGCCGAAACACCTTTAAATACTCAAGCATATTGTAATAACCTTACTGCAATGCACCACATTGGGCGCAGAGATTCAGACTTCCATTACTCATGTCTTAAAGGGACAGTTTGGACAGAAATAATAGTTTTCTCATAATTTAAGGTCACATTTTCTTTTTTTTTGTACTTTTGAATCATTTGAAGGGTTACTTCACCCCAAAATGAAAGTTTTGTCATTAATCGCTTACCCATATGTCATTCCAAACCCGTAAAGGCTTTGTTTGTCTTCAGAAGACAATTTAAGATATTTAAGATATTTATGAAAACCGCGAGGCTTGTGACTGCCAAGCAAATAACACAGTCAAGAAAAGTATGAAAGACATTGTCACAATAGTCCATCCGCTGTCAGTGGTTAGACCATAAAATTTCATTTTGGGGTGGAGTGAAGCGTTAATGTTAATCAAACAACAAAAGAAAATGAGAGTAACGTTATAACTTCAGTAAATCAATTACGAATCGCTTTATCCTTAATTAATGCTATGCAGTGATTTTTTAGATTTGATCACTTAATTCAATTTCTTTATAATCAGGCTATTGTTTAGAAAGGCCAAATTGTTTGTTGTTTTTATCTTTTTTTTCTGTTGTGTCTGTCTAATTGTTTATGGTTTTCTTCTTTTTATTGTATTACTGAATTTTTCAAGCCAGTTGAAAACAAAAAGCTGATTGTTTGAAAGTGACATGCTTTGTGCCTCTCTATACTATTGATTATAGACGCCATATTGAAAATAACAAAAAGACTTAGTCTTGGCGGTGCATAAAGGTCCTAAGTGACGCATCATTTGTCAGCTGAGCAGTTAATGTGTTGTTAAACAACAGTAGAATCCACTGAACGCACTGTATTTTAGTCCCTCTGAGCTTTGTATTCAGTCCTGTCAAAAATAAAATATGGCACTGCCCTGTCTAAGGTGTATGGACAATGGAGGTTTTTCACAAGAGTTGGCTGAAAATGTTTGTTTGTTATCTTTGTGTATTGTTTCATAGGCTCATGAGGCATGTGGTCCTCTGGAGATCGACTCGGCTCTCAGCGCTGTTCAGACTCTCAAGAGTGAACTACAAGATGCTAAAATGGCCACACTGGAAGGACAACTCAAACCGCTACCGGGAGAATCGGTAGGAGACATTTATCACATAAAACTAAATCATCAGACTTGCTAGCAGCGCTCTCTTTGTCGTGACTTCTTCACACTTGTGTCTGTAGTTGGAGAAGTGTGCTCAGGATCTCGGAAGTACGTCTAAAGCTGTGGGTTCCTCCATGGCCCAGTTATTGACCTGTGCCGCCCAGGGCAACGAACATTATACTGGTGAGATGACTTATGTTGCTTTTCAGCATATGAAACACAATATTTCAGGGGAATATATGTATACTGGATATGAAACGTGCAGTATAACAACAGGATTTACACAAGTAGGACACATTCCTGGATTAACGTCTTATCAACCAATCATTACCCTTTGAATTTTGGGTTAAGGCTTAGATTGTGTGGTAGAACAAAAACAACAAATGTCGATCCATGGACTTGTCTTGTTTTTGTACCATTTTAATACAAATTTAAGTAAATGCTCCAAACGTGCTTCATCTGAAGCAATTTACAATACATAGTGATATTCTTTACCAGTTGTGCTTAGCTAAAAGTAGTTAAAGCAGGTTTTTATTATTAAGTAACTTTTGCTTTTTTTTATGCCACAAAAAATGCCACTTTTGGAGAAATATTTAAATTCTTCTAAAAATGCATCTACGAGCTGCTTGTGAACTTGTGAGTTTTCCCAACAAAGCTGCTTCTTCCAAATTAAAGGCATGAAAACTAAGAGGAGAGCGGGAATGTTGTAACTTACCTGCACCACGCATCAATTTTTCACTCAGTCTGGCTGGATCGCTGCTCTCAGGAGAGCTTCTGAAGACAGATTTTAATGGCATGCTCGAACAAATCCCCCCTCTTCCACTCCGGCTCCTGCAGCTTCACAAGCCAAGGGTATAACTAACCCCTGTCCCTCATTAATCTTATTTTCACTAGATTTAACATACCATCAGCAATTGGGCTCTACTTGGCTGGATAATGCAATTTGATGCAATTTGCCTGCATTGGCCCTTCCTTTTTTTTTTTTTTTTTTTTGCTTTCTGTTCTATAAGTAAAGGCCAGTTCCCATATGGCGCCTTATTTTCTTTCCACACTCATTTGTTGGAACAGCAGGGGCATTCTGGGTCAACCATGCGCCAAAATTAGGCTTAAAGCTTTATTTGGAGCAAGACATTTGGTGCTGGGTGCTTCAAAAATGTCCCTCAGTTTGCATTACAGTTTATTCTATGTGTTGCTAGGTTATAGTGTATGGATATTATGCACCATGAAGACGTGGATGGCCAGAATGAGGTTGTTGTGGGTGTTGATAATTAAGAGAAGAATGTGGTTGAATGCCGTTTATAATGCTATAATGATTAATATAGCATTAATGATTAATATATATAGCCTAAGTCTGCCAAATAATTGGTCTGACTGTTATATTAGTAATAGATATAATCTCAACATTGCAAATATTGGCCTATTAATTGGTCTGCTGATTATATTGTTATATTACTAAATATAACCTCACAATGCCAAAAATTGTCCAATTAATCATTCTGGTCCATATGTCCGTTATAATATATATTTGAAATTGCTGGTATTTGTGCGTGTTCGCGGCAGGTGTGGCAGCAAGGGAAACCGCTCAAGCTCTCAGGACATTGGCCCAGGCCGCGAGGGGAGTGGCAGCGAGTACACTCGAGCCCCAAGCTGCACTGGCCATGCTTGACTCTGCCTGTCACGTGATGGAGGGCTCGGCCATGCTAATCCACGAAGCCCACCAAGCCCTGGTGTGCCCTGGAGATGCAGAGAGCCAGCAAAGATTAGCACAGGTAGGACGACTCACATGACACGCATTCCACCTTTAAACAAGACGCGAATAGCGACAGATGTCCACCCATCTGCGAGAACATGTATTGAGGGACAAGTAGGAGCTAAATTAGAAGTCAGGTGACATAGTTATCTAAAAATAGTATTTATTAGTCTTTATATGATACCAGAATAGATTCTGTCTTCTTCGGCTACTGTTTTGAAACCAGATCAATCTCCCATTAGCTCCCTCTTGGCAATTATCTCCAATAAACCGAGCAATTTTCTATTGTCTCTCTTTTTCTCGACGGCCCTTTTTCTGGAAGGTGCCAGCGTGCCTCCTGATTCGCACAGGTTCCTTTGGGATGCAAACATATTGCTCGGCATATGTCTGTGACAGTGGCATAAATTAGGGACACGGATTTCTCTGTTGTGCCGAGGGGCTGATTTGAATTTTAGATTCACTCCGTATCTCTCCAGGCCGTTGTAGAGTTATTGGTGGGAATGTGTGTGTTTGTCTGTGTTTTTCAGGTGGCGAAGGCTGTCTCTCACTCGCTAAATAACTGTGTGAACTGCTTACCTGGACAGAAGGATGTGGACATGGCCCTCAGGAGCATTGGCGAGGCCAGTAAGAAATTGCTGGTTGAAAATGTACGTTTTTTGTCGGTTCTTTGTGAGACTAAGAAAGAAAGAAAAATGTTATTTTATAAATTATCGCAATTTATAAATGCCAGCTATACACAGAAATTCCATCTGATCGTGTTTCATAAATGAGGCCCAACAGTGATCAACTGTAACTTTTTCCAGCTTCCTCCATGCTCCAAATCCTTCCAAGAGGCCCAGACTGACCTGAACCACACGGCAGCGGAGCTCAATCATTCAGCCGGAGATGTGGTGCAGTCTTCACGTGGGAGCAGCAGCCAGCTGGCTGTGGCTTCTGGGAAGTTCAGCCAAGACTTTGACGAGTTTTTAGATGCTGGCATCGAGATGGCCGGACACACTCAGGTACGGTTTCGATGCCATCTTGGAGCTGGGAGATGTTTCTTGACGTGCTCCGCCCACAGAGGAATCGCATTGGTCATTTTACATTTATGCATTTAGCAGACACTTTTATCTAAAGCAATTTGCAAAACCAGAAGAACTAATAATATTCGTAATACACAATGACAGGTTTATTGAACCACTAGATTGGGTTCAAAATCCCACTCACATAACTTCACATTTATCAAATATATTCTTTCTCAAAGTGAGTTTGTTGCTTTGCAGTGAAAAAGCAATCATTTTTCATGTATGCATTGTATACTATGTTTAAAAGATGTGAGTTGTTTTTGAAAGAAGTTACTTATGCTCACCAAAGCTGTTTTTATTTGTTTAAAAACACAGTAAAAATAGCAATATCGAAAATAATTGTTGCCATTTAAAATGAGTGTTTTCTATTTTCTATATTTTAAAATGTAATTTACTCCTGTAATGTGAAGTTGAATTTTCAATATCTTTACAGGTATTTGCATGCTTTTTCAAAAATGATTCTAATACGCCGATGCTCATGAAACATTTCTGATTATCAATGTTGAAAAATATTTTGTGGAAACATGATTTTTTATTTTATTATTTTAATAATTACAATGACAGCTCTAATTTTAAATTACACTAACAATTATGTACACACTCATGTATAATGTAAATAAAACGTTTTATTTTGTATGTGATTAATCGTCTGACAGCACTATTTAAAATCTAATTTTTTGTAACGAAAGTGACAGTAAAAACTTTTAGATTTGCTGAGTAACTATTACTTTCTTCAAAAATAAAATCAACTTTTGAAAGGTAGTACACAGTATACATGTTAAACAACTAAGAGAAAAAATTAATGGCAGTCACATTTTCTAAAACTTCTTATAGGCAATTTGAAGTTCTGATTCATTCGTTAATTAGTGCCTCTCATCTGATTCACTCAGGCACATAATTGTTCCAGAGAGCATGAAGATGCTCCGCCCTAATGAAATCTTTGATGATGTTCTGGTTCTGCATGTT
Organism: Puntigrus tetrazona; assembly: GCF_018831695.1. Lineage (NCBI taxonomy): Eukaryota > Metazoa > Chordata > Actinopteri > Cypriniformes > Cyprinidae > Puntigrus > Puntigrus tetrazona. The sequence goes on from NC_056723.1 coordinate 12,126,755, forward strand.
TTGTTGATTAATTTGGAGAGGCGGGCGAGCAGAGGGGTTGATGGAGCGTGACATGCCCATTAAAGGATGACTGAGGGATAGTGCGGGACACAGAGGTCTGCCAGGACAGGACAGGCCAGAAGCTAGCAGCTCTTTAAAACTAAAGTTCATTGAAATTACATGTAAAATAGGAGCTAGAGTTGGCTGTTTTTTTAAGGGCAAAATTAGAAAAGCAAATCAACTCGACTCATGAATATTAATTATCATGTAGTTGATATTCAGTAGGCCTACAATGTTCCTGAAAGGCAGGCAATGGTTTACCACCTGTTTTGGTCTGTTCTTCACACAAAGCTGTCGTATGTCTACAAAAGATGTGAAGTATGCTGCATAAGGACCGCATTTATGATAATTTAACGGTATTTTGCATCCTTTTTTGAAGTTTAATATTAGTTTATAACAGACTTGCAAGAAGTTCAAGTTTGCATTGTGCGATTAAAAAGTCCAAATTACCTTCCATTAGCTTGCACAGAAAAGTGATGAGTATGTTATTAAAAGCATCTCCTTTCGAAGTTACAAATAAAAAAGTAATTGTGGGGTGGAGTAACCTTTTAAATTTTGTAACCATGAAATATAACCTGTATTCAAAGACCACTGCACATTTTTGTGCTGAAATAAGGTTGAAGAAGTACATAGTTTGATTGCAGGCTGAGCTGCGGTCTTCTGTTTCCATAGTCCAAAGATGACCAGATCCAGGTGATTGGCAACCTGAAGAACATCTCTATGGCATCCAGCAAGCTGCTGTTGGCCGCCAAGTCCCTGTCCGTCGATCCAGGAGCGGCAAATGCCAAGAACCTCCTTGCAGCTGCAGCACGGTAGGAATGAGCTTCATTCGGCGGTCTAGAGAGAGTTTACAGATCATTAACCAGTCAACCTGAGGGGCAGCCTGCTGGCCAACGACAAAAAATGAGCTATTCAGCTGAATGTTTTTGTAAAATCTGTATGAGTGTGTGAGAGCGTGCTTACCTTACGATGTTTTGGAGACCAGAAGTGAGCTAAATCTGAAAAACCTTTGGGGGTCTCATTTATTTAAGCAATTTAAATAAGTTTTTTGCTCACACTTTATTTTAAGGTCCACTTAACAAACCATGAGGCTTTTGCCTCAGTAACCTCTATTTTGCTGCTTATTAATAGTTAGTATGGTAGTTTTTAAGTTTAGATATTGAGCGGGATTAAAGATGTAGAATATGGTCAGATGGTCAGAATATGTGTTTTATAAGTTAATACTAGAAATGTTAATAAGCAACTAGTTCGCCAAATTAAAAAACTGTGAAAAAAGTGTGACACATCTTGGGTATTGGGTGATAGTTAGTAAATAAAGTAGGTTGTTAAGTTTAGGTATGGTGTAGGGTTAAGGGATAGAAAATATGCTAATAAGCCAATTATATGTGTTTTCTAGGTACTAATAAATAGCTATATGAAGAGTTTAGATGCAAAAGCCTCTAAAAGCTATGGTCTCCACACGCTGTATGTGTCACACAAGCGTAATAACACAGTATAATACACTTTAAAAATAATGTCATGAGGTACATCGGCAAAAAATAGGACGATTGTTTTGGGCTTAAGTTACATTTACGGCCAGAATTATGGGTTAGAAAATATTATTAGCTCAATATAAAAACAATAGAAGTCAGTGGAAAATACCTATTATGATGAATTTTTTGTGTGTGTGTGTGTGAGCTTGTGTGCGTGTGTGTGTGTGTGTGTGAGCTCATGTGTATGTTTGTGTGTGTGTGTGTGTGTGTGTGAGCTCATGTGCGTGTGTGTGTGTGAGCTTGTGTGTGTGTGAGTGTGTGTGTGTGTGTGTGAGCGCGTGTGTGCTGCAGAATCTTTTCAGGTGCCACAGGAAAGCAGCTGCTCCTGAGGGTTTTGAGCTAGATTGATTTAGTTTCCTTAATGAAGGAGAGAGCAGACCGGCACACATACACTCCAACGCACACACACACACACACACACACACACACACACACACTCACTCAACTCTTGGCTCGTATGAATGTAACAAAACCTTGTTTTGTCATGATTTTGATAAATTTGTAAGACCTCAACGCCTCCTTCATACACCGAGAGAGCGAAAGCTCAATGAGTCTGAGAAAAATAGATTTGATAAGGGAAGTCTTTGAAGGAGCTTTTTGTGTCATTCTGACTGTGTGCGATTTTCTGTGTTTCAGAGCGGTCACAGAGAGCATTAATCAACTCATCACACTGTGTACCCAGCAGGCACCAGGACAAAAAGAGTGTGATAACGCTCTACGAGAACTCGAGGTACTTAAACACACTCTTAATCTCTCAAAGTTTTACATTTGAGATGAGTATTGATGAAATTCTAATGGTTTTGTACTTCTATGAATGTAAAATAAATAATTGCTTTTTATAAATTAATTAATAATAATAATGCATTAAATGTCGAAAATAACCTTAACTAAGATTAATAAATGCTGTAGAAGTACTGTTCAATCTAATGTTAACTATACCTTATTGTAAAGTGTTAACATATTTCGAATAAACATTTTAATTTTTTCACATATATTTCGACAAATAAATAAGATTCGGGCCTGTCTTATTATGTTATGTCTCCTGTGGTGGGCTTATATAAACAAGATCAACGTTAGATCATATTTGGCTTTATTTGTTGATTAAAAACAGCCTTTTGTTTGATGCCTTTGTGAAACTTTCAAACGTACCAGCCACAGGTCAACTGTGTGTTAAAGTAGAATCAACAATGACGATTTGTGGTCTGTGAATAATTATAATTTATGTCCAAACCTGTGTGTGTGTGTCAGTAATCGTTCTGAAACGGGGTTGCTTGAGCCCCACACACATGGCTTTTTGTTCATTTTCTGAGGTGTTCGGTGGTGTGCTTTTTATTGCATTTATGAGCCTTGAAATGATTCGATATACTGTAAGTTAGAAATAACTCAAATGTGTCCAAGCAGCAGGCATGATCAACATCTTAACGTGGCTGTTCACACAGGCTGTTCGAGGAATGCTGGACAATCCCAATGAGCCGGTCAGCGATCTCTCTTATTTTGACTGCATTGAGAGCGTTATGGAGAATTCCAAGGTAAAGAATCCGTCACAACATTCCTGAATTCTCTAAAGAGATGCGTTGGTCCCAAATGTTTACTCGTATCGCCGTCTGACTGAACAGGTTCTCGGGGAGTCTATGGCTGGAATCTCACAGCACTGTAAGACTGGAAACGTTCCAGCGTTCGGGGATTGTGTGGCTGTGGCGTCCAAGGCTTTGTGTGGGTTGACTGAGGCGGCGGGACAGGTGAGCTTTTGGCCTGATGCTCTCTGAGGCTGCTCCCACAATGCTTTTCAAACATTGTGCCTTAGAAATGCAATTACAAATTCAATGGCTAACTTTTATCCACACCGTTAGATTTAATCAACAACTTGAAAATGCTTTTGCAACTTTTGGTGACATTTTGGGTGAATAGAAATAAATATACACAATCGGTAAGCAAAAACTACGATTAGTACAAAGTAACTAAGAAAATTTGGTCATATATAATGTAATAATTTAGAATAGAATAAATATGACTATATCAATGAAAAATACAAATAATGGATTGATGGATGGTTGGTTAATTGATTAATATTTTCTTTTTCTGCCCATTTTCTACGCATTTCATGCGTTTATTTTTTGTTGTCATTGTTTAAGGGTGAAAAAAGGTTGATTTAATGTGAACATTTAACAATGAAATTTATTATTTTGTAGATTTAAAAATAAGAATAATTTTTATACTAATGTACACTACACAAATTAATCTTACACAACAAGGGGAATTTATAATTTAATATAATAGTCAATAATGCATTTAATAAATAATTAATATATTATAATAATATTAAGTAAATAAATACATACTTTTTTCATGTTGTATTTACTAGTCATTAACTCCCAATGTATTATTTCGGCGTGCCTTTGTTTTGTCAGGCCTCTTATTTGGTAGGCGTCTCAGACCCCAACAGCCAGTCGGGTCATCAGGGATTGGTCGATCCCATTCAGTTTGCAAGAGCCAATCAGGCGATTCAGATGGCCTGCCAAAATCTGGTGGACCCAGCCAGCAGCCCATCCCAGGTGACTGGCTCTTTATCATCTTATCGACTGGCTTTTTGTGTGTTTTTTTTTATCTTTGCGGCTTGCATTCCCTCATCTTTTTGCCTGTGTAGGTTTTGTCAGCAGCTACCATTGTTGCAAAGCACACCTCGGCTCTTTGCAACGCCTGTCGTCTGGCGTCTTCTAAAACAGCCAATCCTGTAGCCCGAAGACATTTCGTTCAGTCAGCCAAAGAGGTTGCCAATACCACGGCTAACCTTGTCAAAACTATAAAGGTACATCCTTCAGTTAATTACCAAAAGATCATGTGGTACCAGAGTAATCGAGAATTGATTGAATCCTGGGCATTTGCATTAAGAACGTAAACTTGAGACCATTTGCAACCTTTGATAAAGCTATATTTATGCGTGAGGACTGCAGTGTTTCAGCAGATGTGATCTCTCTGCTGTGTTTCTCAGGCCTTGGACGGGGATTTCTCAGATGAGAACCGGGAGAGGTGCAGAGTGGCCACGTCCCCGCTGATAGAAGCTGTTGATAATCTCTCCACCTTTGCCTCCAACCCTGAGTTTGCCAGCATTCCTGCGCAGATAAGCCATGAGGTGATGAAATACTGAATACCACAATATTTCATATTATTTTTTGCTTAAATGAGTGTTCCAACTGAATTTTTAGACAGGAGGACAGACAGAGTTAAAAATGCCAAAATAATGCTTTGGGGCTAGGATTTATCTGTTTGGGGCATTCCAGACAAACTGTCTAATAGTGAATCTTTCTACAGGTTACAGCCGATTTGATTCATTCAGAAACAGTCACTTCATGAGTGTATCAATCAATCATTTACTCAACCGATTTGTTCAATAGCACTGATGAGTTCAGGAACAAAACAAATGACTGTCTTTTAATGGATCATTGAATCATTTACTCAACCGATTTGTTCAAAAGCACAGATGAGTTCAGGAACAAAACATATGACGGTCTTATTAAATCATTTATTCAACCGATTTGTTTCTTAAACACTGATACCTTAAAAAAATTACTTTCTTACTGAATCATTTACTTGACCACTTTGTTCGTTTTCAATGAAACGTTCAGAAATAAAACAAATGACTGTCTTGTTGAATCATTTCCTCAAACGATTTGTAAGAAAGCACTGACTTTCTGTGAATGAATCGTTGAATCTTTATTAAAGAGTCAAAGAACTGTTCACTTGACCAATTTGATCAGAAGCACTGATTTATTTAGAAACAAAGCAATCTTTTACTCAACCTGTTCCACTTACTGCTCATTCAGCAATTAAACAAGTCACTGTTTTTGAGTGATTAAAACATTTATTCTAATAATTTGTTAAAAAGGACTGTTTCATTTATAATCAAAACATGTGTCTGTTTTGAGAGTGAAATGTAGAATTATTTACTCAAGCAGTTTATTTAAAAACACTGATTCATTCAGGAAAGAAACACCACTAGATACAAGCGAATGTTGATTTTTTTCGTCTATTTTTTATCATAAGTCAAAATGGTTCCAAAGTAACTGCCAATATTTTGTCTAAAATAAAAAATGTTCAACTTTAGCGCACATGGTTAATTTTCACTTCACATGTGCCATTTTCTTTGTAAAATGTGCCTACACTAACTTCAGGAATAACTAGATGACTCCTCTGTCTTTGAAATATTGCCTGTAATGTTGTGCCAAAACAAAGTGGTTTCTCTCCGTTCACTGACTGTTTGACTCTGGACTTCCTCGCAGGAAGTCTAAAAGGTCAGCGAGTGTGGATGGGAGTTTTGCAACTTTTTTTTCCAGACAATTTTATCACCTCAGTTCATTTCTGGGGTTTGTGGGAGTTTAGTTCTGTTCTTACAACAGCCTCTTGCATGTGTTTAACATTTAAGTATTTAGGACTGAAGGTGTGTTTGTATCAACATTCAAATGTTTTTGGTGATTCATCACGTTTTCAGTTTTGATGGATGGGTAATATAATAAAAATATAAAATGTATTTTAATAAAATAAATGTAAATTAGTTGTCAAATGAGTAATTATGATTAATGATCCATAATAAAAAAAAAATTCCATATATGTGTGTGTGTACTGTGTATATTTATTAAAAATATATAAAAACACACACGCATGTATATATTTAGGAATATATTTAAAATATATTATTAATGAATATACATTTATACATGTAAATAATTACAAAATACTTAAGAACAAAATAATTAAAAACACTAAACTTAATAGTTTTCAACTTTTTTCTTTTCCATCCCAGGGTTCAGCAGCCCAGGAGCCAATCCTCCGCTCAGCTCGTTCAATGCTGGACAGCTCCACCCACTTATTAGAGACCGCCCGCTCTCTCGTCCTTAACCCCAAAGACCCGCCCACCTGGTCCATCCTGGCAGGCCATTCCCGCACGGTATCGGACTCCATCAAGAGCCTCATCACGTCCATCAGGTCAGCATCATGCAAATAAACACCTGCTTCAGCGGTTTGGTGAATGTGAAAAGCTTGCAGCTTCACTCTCCATCAAGTGGTAAATAATAATGATGCGGGTAAAAGATGAGGTTTAATTTAAACTTGTATTAAATAACTGAAGAGCAAGCGTTATTAACAGAAGCAGCTGTTCACGCACACACTCGTTCTCTTCTCAAAATTTCCCGCACACTGAGTCTGTTTCCTTCATTACAGCTCCAGGGGGAAGTAATATCAACCAACAAGCAGTGAAATGGAAAAGCCAATGAATACAGAATAAATACTATATTAAACTGAAACATAAAATATGATGACATAACAGTTAAGCAAATTAATGTCAAAACTGTCACAATAATTGTTTAACATGATAAACTTCACCTGTGTGTTATATACAGTATAATAAAATAAAAAAAAACTTGTAAAAATGTATTGAAAAAATATATATATCTGATTTAACAAAACAAAAAGTCTTTAACAACATTTAATAAGTCTTTAGTTAAACAGTTAAACACAGTGGGTTTTTTTCTTACACATAATATTTTTTTCTTTTCCAGAGTCCAACAGTTGTTTTACAGTAGGTAGTTTTTTTCTGAAGGATGTTTTGAAGGCTATTTTTCTGTAAATAATAGCTAAATAACAGACTGTGTCTGGTGTCACTGGGCTGTATTTTGCGGTAAGTGACTCTTTCTGGGTTTCTCTCTCCACTGAGAGCACCGAGGGTGATTGATGTAGTGTGAGGAGACACAGAGAGCATACAGACCACCTGATCTGAGCTCAGTGATGGTGTCTTCTCGGCTCGCTGCCCGTCTGGCTGCCCTCCACACACTGTCCTCCCAGATCAACCAATCAGAGCTGGAGCTCAGCCAGCTCCCTCGTGTGTGAGTGCGTGTGTGTGTGTGTGTGTGTGTGTGTGTGTAAAGCAAAAACACCCAGGTCTGCACTGACTCTCCTGTTCTCTAACTCTAATGTATGATATCTGGATTGAGTTTTAAAATCTAATTCAATTACGCTGAAAAACGCTCCACGGCAACCCTGTAGCAACCTGGTCTCCTCTGTTTTCACAGGGACAAGGCCCCTGGGCAGCGGGAGTGTGACCAGTCCATCGACAGCATCAACAAGAGCATCAGGGACATCGAGCAGGTGTCCCTCGCCGCCGTGGGTCAGAGTCTGCCCCGCAGAGATGACATCTCTCTGGAGGTAAACCAATACAACACCTGTCTGTGTCAAAACTGCCATCACTCTGTAGTAGCATTACTTTCATTGATGTTGCTCCGGCACACTGTTACAGTTTTTAATAGTTTTTGTTTTATTTAACAATCAATAACAGCCTTTGTTTGATTTGTTTTAAATGCTTTTGGGGATTAATAATTGCTAGTTTAAAAAACAAACAAAAATAACATTGCTGATGATAATGTTAATATTATTTAGTGCTGTCAAACAATTAATTTCTATTAATCTATTAATGCATCCAAAATAAAAGTGTAATGTATAATAAATAAACACAATACACACACATATACACACAAGTTTTAGTTTCCGGTTCAGTTCTAACTAGCAACTAACTACTACCTGTAACTTTTACCTCAGTAAACTCCTCATTTGCTTTGTATTAAGTTAGTAAGGCATTAATATGCACTTCTTAAGTATTAATAAACAGCCAATGTGCAACTAGTGAGAATTACTTCCTACATTAATCCCTTTAAGAATATATACTGTAAATAAGCTTTATTTTGATTGGCTAACCTCTATGTGCTTCTCAAATCCAAGTTATGGAAAAACGGGCATTGCTATGTAAATGTGGCTAGTCATATGTTAATGTAAATAGTTGAATCGTTTTTTAGAACTTGGTCTTTTGAAAGAGTTCACACACTGGTTTCAAAAGAGCGAACTGATATTTTCATATTATAAACTGCCTTTAACCTTAGTGCTAGTATTGTTTTGCTGTTATGAATGTTAGCGTTAGCATCTGATTTAATGCTAATGTGGCTGTGCTCCCATTAGGCTTTACAGGAGCAGCTGACGTCCGCCGTGCAGGAGATCGGCCACCTCATTGACCCCATCTCCACCGCAGCTCGAGGGGAAGCGGCTCAGCTCGGACACAAGGTATAGGAGACACTCCGTGCAATCAATAACCTCGTCCTTCTCACGTACTTTTCTGTGCAAGTGTCACTCGAATAAACCTCATTTATTGATCACGTTATGACAGCGCGTCTACAAATACCTTTGAAAAGCTGGTTTTAATTAAACCCGGCTTTGTTTGTTGCAGCGAGACTGATGCCTTCCGTCTTTAGTGTTTGTCAGCTTGTCATTCGAATAAATAGCTGGAAAATAAAGAAGCCGAATGAGTTCACTCTACATATCACTCTTGCCTGAAATATACACAGGAACTGTACGTTTGCATGCCAACGCGTGCTTTTTTGTTTTGTTTTTTCCCCAGGTGACTCAGTTAGCGAGCTACTTCGAGCCAGTGATTGTGGCGTCGGTGGGACTGGCGTCTAAACATGCCGACCACCAGCAGCAGATGAATATACTGGATCAAACCAAAACGCTGTTTGAATCTGCTCTACAGATGCTCTACGCTGCCAAAGAGGGCGGAGGAAACCCTAAGGTAGGACACATGGATATAACAACACGTGGGGCATTTTTATGTTCTGAAACCAACTGCTGGTTTGTGACCTGGCAGCAAAATTCGCAGACCTTTTGGTTTTAAAGAACAGACTTTTGTTACGTGTGTTGATGAAGGGTTTAATTGGTCTACATTGGCCATCTTTATGCCATTAAGTCAATTCGTTTTTTTGTTCTTGTAGGCGACCCACACCCATGATGCCATAGCTGAAGCGGCCCAGTTGATGAAGGAGGCCGTGGATGACATCATGGTGACCCTAAACGAAGCGGCCAGTGAGGGCGGGATGGTGGGCGGCATGGTGGAGTCCATCGCTGAGTCCATTGGACGGGTTAGTGACTCCATGTTGAAAATTAGTCTATTGCTAATATCAGGAGATCAGTGGACGAGGCCAAAAAAGTCCATATAAAAATAATAATAATCCTAAACTTTTTTTTTTCTAATCCTAATTTTTTTTTCACTGATCAACACCAATAATTCCTTTAAAATGGTGATCATGATTGAAATAAATGTATTATAGATTTTTTTGACAGAATTTTTTTACAAATGATTCACTTTTAAATTTCATCTGTGTTCTTATATAAACTTACTTATATATATATATATATATATATATATATATATATATATATATATATATATATATATATATATGTATATTCATGAAAATGATCAGATTCATTCATTTAAATTCCCTTTTTATTAAAATCGTTCTTTTTTTTTAGAATGCAACAGAAGAATGCTGTATAAAGTTATCTCTAGCTGACTCTCATATGTAAATGTGTCACAGATACTACAGCTGCCTCTGTATCTCATTATTAGACTGAATTGGCACAACATCTCCATTTATCAGCTTTGGATGCACGCAATCTTTCATTATACTGTCATGACTCACGCTGGAAGACAATGGCAGCCAATTGAATATCTGAACTCCGATCATTTTCTGCGGGAATGATCGCTGCGCCGTGCACACGATCCACGCAAAGACAGTAATTTGCATTAGGACCGGATCCAGCATTACATCACTGTTATTGGGGTCTCTTTACTTCGCAGATGGATGAAGGAACACCGCCGGAGCCTGACGGCACTTTTGTAGATTACCAGACCACCATGGTGAAGTTTTCAAAAGCCATCGCAATTACTGCACAGGAAATGGTGAGGTCGCTCACTCGAAATGCTTCAACATCTTCTCACATTTTTAGACGCTCTATCACAGCTTTTGCTTGTTTAATGTGACCCTAGATGACGAAGTCAGTGACATGTCCGGAGGAGCTGGGTGGACTGGCGTCTCAGGTGATGGTGGATTACAGCCAGCTGGCACAACAAGGCCGTCTGGCAGCTGCCACTGCTGAGCCAGAGGAGGTGAGGATCAAAACCCCCACAGGAGCAGTGATCTGAGAAACGCACATTTACAGACACGCAGATGGCCTAAACCTCACATAAACTCCAGACTTAAAGGAAACACAAAAACGCGCCTTTGGAAGCCCAGAATGCTCTTTTACCATACAATGAAACAATAGGCGCGTTTCCGTTACCCTTCAAATTGCGCACATTAAAATTTTTCAATAAAAACCTTTATTCACTTCTGCTTTTCATACACTTTTTTTTCTCAAAATAAGAATGTCAAATTCCATTTTAATGAAGTATTTAAAATGCATCTTTTAAATGACAATCTGCAAAACAAAAACATAGAAATCTGGCAAAAAATGAGCATAAATAATGACTTCGGAATCTTTTGTGAATGAGCTCAGATGAAGATATGAATCATGTCTTTGTGGCAATTTTTCTGGTGATAATACAAGACTTCAAAAGAACAAAGACACCTCAAAAGTAACTGTTAGAGCCAACAAAATGCATCATATTTCGTGACATGTTAGAGCAAAACAGGCACTATTTTTAGAACCAGCACCTTGAAATTATTAAGAAACGAGTGTTTGATTTCATTCAGTGAATATGATGCAGGGCGTTATTTTTAGTGCTGTCAAATGATTAATCGCATCCAAAATAAAAGTTTTCGATTGCATAATATATGCGTGTCTTTTTGTTTAAATAATAAATATACACAGTCTTATTTTGAATGCGATTAATCGTGATTAATCATTTGAAAGCACTAATTATTATTAGCATTAGTGTTAGTATTCTTAATAATATATAGGAAAATGAGTGTAGAAAAACATATTGGCAATATATACCAATCTCCTGAAATCATTCAATAGATTTGTGAGAGAAATGGATAGATTCACTGACTGTTACTCACATCATTGTTCACTCTCAAATATCGTCCGCGATAGTGTATCGCAAGCGCTTAAATATAGCAAAAATAAACTCATTCACACCTTATTTAGTGATTTAGAGCAAACACATGCAACTTGGTCAGTGTCGCATAGCAAACCTTGTACTTCCATTTTGCATGGTGTTAAGCCCGTGAACAAAGGTGCGAACACCAGCCGACACATTTCACACCTTTGCGCTCTCCGCATTTGAAGAAGCGAGCCGACACGTGGACGCGGCAGTCACCAGCTCTCTTCACTAGCATTTTTGCAGAAGCGACCCGTTACCGTTACCATAGCAACCGTGCACCCCCACAAGCCTTAAAAGCCCGTTGTGATATTCATAATGAAGAGCCGCCCACCCATGGATCTGTGTGTCAGGTAATGAACATACAGTGCTGTCGGGCCCCCTCAAAGGCCGTCACAATCACTTCTTAATTATTGGATAGAGCTTTGTTGAACGGAGGCAGTGGCTTTTAGAGCAGTCGCAGAGCACGAATACATTCAGATTTAGACCCAGATTCCGGCTGACTTGGATGCCAGCTCTTTCTTAGGCTTGGTATCATGGCTGTATTTCCAGGTGGGATCTCAGATCAAGACTCGGGTGCAGGAGTTGGGTCACGGCTGCATCTATCTGGTCCAGAAGGCCGGAGCCCTGCAGATGAGCCCGACGGACAGTTTCACCAAGAGAGAGCTGATCGAGTACGCCCGCGCTGTCACAGAGAAGGTAGGCTCACTCAGGATTGTGGGAGGAAGTTTCTTCGATGTAGTTTGCTGCCTTACTTTGTTTCGTTTCTATTAACTTTATTACGGTATGAGAAAATAATTTGGTATGAAAGCCTCTTCTGGCTACTCTTTTAAAATGCTGTTGGTTTGTTGAAAGGTATGCTACACTTGCTAAGGCTCATATTCACGTTGTAAACAAACAATGGTTAGAAGGGGGCAATGCCACCCACAGTACCTTTAGAAATAACATAGCAACAACCTGTTAACACTCTAGCAACACTTTGACAACCTAAAATAACATAGCAACACCCTGTTGATTGATGACGACGCCTTAGTAATCGCATAGCAACACCTATGCTGTCACCCACAATACCCTAGCAAAAACATAGCAATGCCGTGTCAACTATCCACAACACTAGGGGTGTCACGATGCGCGTATCGTCTATCGTACAGTTCCCGGCAATTTTCCAAATCAAAGTAGTCATCGTTATCCCCTTGTTAGTGGAGACTAGTGAGCAGAGCGCATTATTTAGTTGTTTGGAATGCACTTGTCAAAGGGAGTGATGTGATTTCCTCATTATCTTCAGACAACGAACGCAGCACGATGTGCGTCAGCAGATGTCGCTGTTTTAATGTCATGTCGTTTTATTTATGCAGTCCCTTAACGAATCTGCTGAGGCACACCGTGCTGCGTTCGTTGTCACGGAAACATCCCAGATGAAGATAATGAGGAAATGACATCGCTCCCTTTGACAAGTGCAAAAACCCTACTCGCAACACTCTAGCAACACACTGGCTACCACTAACAGCACTTTTAAAAATAACATAGCAACCCCTTATTGATTACTGACAAAAGCTTAGTACTGGTGTAGAAACACCTATTCAATGCCCCGACAAAACCCTTGCAATAACAAAGCAACACCCTGTCGACTACCCACAACTGTAACAACACACTGACAACCACCAAAAACACCCTAAAAATAGCATAGCAACACCCCTGTTGTGGTGCCTCATAATACATAGCATTTCAATTACATAGCACCACCTTGTCGAGTACCTATAACATCCTAGCAATCTCATAGAAACACTGTAGCGACCACCTATAATGCTCTAGAAACTACATAGCAACCCCATAGCAACCATCAGTAATTCCCTAGATAGAATTCACATATTAATATCATTGATACCCTCTGCAATATCTTAACAATCACACAACTACCCACAACACCCTAGCAACAACATAGCCATAATGCTTTAGTATAACAACACCCGTAGAACCTCCCATAACACCCTAGCAACAGCATGGCAACGTCCTTGCTACCATCAAACAACAACCTAGCAAACATAAAACAGCACTCTTTCAACTTAACTTGCTACATCATGTTAACCACATAACAACAGCCATAGAAAGATCAGCAACACCGTAGACACTGCATAGCAACACCCTGGTAATCACTCACACGCAGACAGGCACAGTGAGAGTCGTCTGCTTATTTTCAGCCTGTTTTATGTTCCAGCTGTTTCTCTACTGTTGCTGGAATGAGCGCCGGATGCCCCAGTTAAGACTGAATATAGGAGATGACATCCGTCAGTGTGTCATATTGTCTTTGATTACATCTCAGTAGCTGGAGTCGGCCTGTCCCGCTGTGGTGGCGCTGTGACCCCTCACTGCTTTAAATGAGCTCTGTTAAATGTGTCCACGTCCCCCACTGGCCCCCGTTCAGTTCAAACCTCAGTTCTGCCTGCAGTCATTTCTGTATTAAACGTGAATAGGGATGGTTGCATCTGAATGCCTCCCTTATGGCCTTACTTGTGACAATCATTCTCTGTATATCTCTCTCTCTCTCTCTCATATTATTTTATGATATTTATTACCAAATAACAATAATATTATTATTTATGGATGTACAGTATTTACTTAAACTGTAAATTAAGTAGTTACAATATATTATGTATTTCTAACTATTTAAATGATGTAATAATAATATATTTCTAAAACTATTACTATTTACAGATATATGTATTTCTAATAAAACTCTTACATTATATGATTAATTTAATACGCCAAACATTCTTAAATTATAATTAAAGTTATTGTATTATTGAAGTTATGTTAATAATATTATTAAAATCTACATTTGTATAATAACTATATCATCTATATGTTATGTTATCTATATAATCAGTTTAGTTAAATTATGCAATTACATTAACTTTTTAAGACTATTTATTATTATAATACAATACAACATAATGTAATTATTTTTAAAATTCAACTTTAAATCATATAATAATAAAAACCTTACAAAACATTATTATTGTGAATAAAACTGCCATTTAAATTTAAAAACGTGAAATAAATTGAATAAAATAGGAAATATTTATTGTATTATTAATGCCCAATGAAAAATCTACAGGCTTGGAAAACTGTCCCAGCTCTGCCTATGGAATTTCTAATGAAGTGTGATTCACTCTGTCCTGCAGGTGTCCATGGTGTTGTCAGCCCTGCAGGCTGGTAATAAAGGAACTCAGGCCTGCATAACTGCAGCCAGTTCTGTCTCAGGCATCATTGCTGATCTGGACACAACCATCATGTTCGCCTCTGCCGGCACACTCAATGCAGAGAACGAAGAGTCTTTCGCAGACCACAGGTGAGACCTAGTAGAGCGTAACCCTTTCAACATCATATACATAAAATGTCAAAGGTTGGTTTTATCGGTGTCGGCATAATCTCGGTTGTTATTTGTTTCTGTACACTCCAGGGAGAACATATTGAAAACTGCCAAAGCTTTGGTTGAGGACACCAAGCTGCTTGTGTCTGGTGCTGCTTCGAGCCAGGACAAACTAGCCCAGGCAGCCCAGTCCTCTGCCAAGACCATCACGCAGCTCACTGACGTGGTCAAACTGGGCGCCGCGAGCATGGGCTCAGAGGACCCCGAGACGCAGGTGCGTGGTTCCCTGCAATAATCTGTCATAAGATTTTCACAACACCAAAAATTCAGACATTACCCAATGGCCAGTGTGTTCTAATTCTGTCTGCTCCTGTATTTTTATCCTGGACTATATTTATCCTTTTTTCACACCCTGACTGGGTGTAATGAGAATATCATTAGCTCTCCTCTCAAATGTCTCGACGTTTGGGTGCAGACACTCTCTGACTCACTCTAACAGCCGGTGGCATGTATCATAACATCTCTGGCCAAAATCTAAATGATCTGTAGAGGATTAATAAATCATAATGTCTTGTATAGTACTATAAAGGTGGCTGCGATAAAGAACAGCACCCCTGGAGGTGTGCGATGCATTATCGGAGTGGATAAAGCCAGTGGCGTATCATGACTAAAGGTGGTTGTGATAAAGTCTTCTCTCTATCTCTTTCAGGTTGTACTGATAAATGCAGTCAGAGACGTCGCTAAAGCTTTGGCTGAGCTGATTAGTGCCACTAAATGTGCCGCGGGCAAGGCTGCAGACGATCCGTCCATGTATCAACTGAAAAGTGCTGCCAAGGTACGTTTGGTTGAAGAATGTAATGTGTGTGTCTGTAAGTTCCGGTTTGGAAGAAAGACATTATGTGTCTTAGTGAGGATCATATCTTATACTGATGACTATCACTGTGTGCGTGTTTATGTGTGTACGCCTGTCTAACAGCTGGCCCTGCTTCCCATTTTCTTGGCTGGGTGCTGTCTTCACTGTCATCTTGGTGTGTGGCCACAAATCAAACCCTATCTTTCAGTGATCATAGAGTGTGTGTGAGTGACTCAATGGCCACTCGGCAGGGTACAGGACCAAGCTGCGTGTGTGTATACAGCATAAGGACTGCTTCCTTCCCTTCCTCTCATCCTATCTTCTCTCCAATGCCATGTATGATTTGCTACATGACAATACATATTAATTTTGTAAAACTCATTTTAAAAAATTGAAACGTAGTTATTCTGTGAATCAATAAGCACAGTTTATCATGTGAAGTGAATAGAAGCCTGGAGGGCTTGTTTAAACAAAAATGGATGTGTACCACACATTTTCAAGCGTTCTCTAATCCCTTAATCATTCACCTGGCACTGTTAAACCTCTGGGATTAACTTCCACATACATGCAATATGATATGTTTTATTTAGCATGCTTAAATAATGAAGTGTTATGCAGTTGTGACCTTCATGGAAAGATTTTTTTACATTCCTCCAACATATGGTGACTTCAGATCCTCTGGGATTTTGCTTTAGACATTGTATGCGTTTGTTTCTTCAGTGTGTGTGGTGAAAGTAGTGGTGGCGTCCCTCAGGGCTTTGTCTTAGGCCCTCTTTTTTTTTTCTTTTTGGTTTCCTCCTTTTTCCTTTTGTGATTTAACCTTCGCCTAAAGCAAGATTTATAATCCATTACAGACCTCAGATGTGGTCCATTAAAGGCCCCGTTTGATCACCTGACTATATTCTCATGTTTTGATGTATGATTTAGATTTGAATTCTTTACCTTAAAAAAACCTAATCTGGTTGACCTTGTCTTATATCTCACTGAGCTATTCGATACAGCTGTTCTTGTCATAGCATTGCATCTGACCTTAGTTCACTATTTTAAGTGAAAACTGGCCAAAAACTGTTGACATTATCTAGTTGAGGTCGCTTAAGCTGTGATACATAAAGAAAAGAGTTCCAAGCCTGCCCGAGACATTGACTTTCCTTTTTTTTTTTTTTTTTTTTTTTACAGGTGATGGTGACAAATGTGACCTCTCTGCTGAAAACTGTGAAAGCGGTGGAAGATGAGGCCACTCGCGGGACGAGGGCTCTTGAAGCCACTATTGAGTGCATCAAACAGGAACTCACTGTACGAAACATTCTTTGCGTGATATTCCTAGCGATAATGTGCTTTCCACACTTAAAGAGTAGTTCTTCAAAAGGGAACATGCTATAATTTTCTCACCCTCACGCTGTTCCAAACCTGTATGACTTGCTTCTGTAGAACACAAAAGAGGATATTTTCAATAGGAATAGGATCCAAACAGCATTGTATGAACAAAACAAAACAAATTACCATCTTCTATTATTTTAAGCACTTAGTTAGTACATGTCATGCTCATTTTGATTCTAATTAAGATGCTAATACAATAAACTTATATCACAATCTGACTGTGAATTAGTACCAATTAAGTCCAGGCTAATTAATTGTAGCCCAGACAGAGGTAAAACCTATCCATCTGTGATATGAACTGGTAATGCAGAGTAATAAACCATACTGGCGTTTGCCTGTTCTCCACCTGCTCCTCGTTCTCCTTCTCCCATGGGCATCCCTATTCCACTTATCAGAGGCCGTGTGACAAATTGAGATAGTGGTACAGGAAGGCAAGAGATTTATCTTTTGGTTTAATGCTTCTGTTATCAGATGCCCATCAGGACTTTACGAAATCTTGATGGCATTACTGTATTAGTGCCCAGAAAATCGTCCGTGGTCGTGTGACTGATTCTAAAAATGTATTATCGACTTAAGGTTATTTCTGTAATGTATGAAATATTTCTTAATTTCCCTGACTGTTGCATCATCTGCTTTCCAGGTTTTCCAATCCAAGGACATTCCGGAGAAATCTACCACCCCGGAAGAGTTCATCCGCATGACCAAGGGCATCACCGTTGCGACGGCCAAAGCGGTGGCAGCAGGCAACTCTGCTCAGCAGGAGGACGTGATATCCACTGCCAACCTGAGCCGCAAAGCCATCTCCGACATGCTGACCACCTGCAAGGTGCTTATCCACCATCACACAGACATATGCCCACTCACACAAACACAGTCCCACCGTATGCTGACCAACTGTAGGGTGGAAACCCACAAACACTCGAACACCAACAAAATGTGTTCGTATACGCTCTCCGTGTGCGATGAATGCCGTTTGCTTATTTCTCAATGTCATTTAGCACTAACCTGCTTCTCACTCCTAAATTACGCCCTCTAGTGCCGTCATGATGTAATGCAGTTCCTTGATATAGATCGTTTTCCCTTAAAATCACTCAAATCTACAGATTCCATCTGGACCTAATCATCACGTGCCATAAATTTGCGTTTGTGTCTTGCAGCAAGCCGCATACCACCCAGAAGTGGGCGAGGATGTGAGGAATAAAGCTCTGCTTTACGGCATCGAGTGCACCACCGGATACATCGACTTGCTCGAACACGTCCTGCTCGTGAGTGGGCGCGCCGACGGCTTTTACAGGATGTGTTTGTGCTTTGGTTTCTGTGATTAACCTCGTGCGTTTACTCCACGTAGGTCCTGCAGAAGCCCACGGCCGAACAGAAACAGCAGTTGGCCGTGCTGTCCAAGAAAGTGGCCGGCTCAGTCACAGAGCTCATCCAGACTGCTGAAGCCATGAAAGGTGAGAACACACACATGGCTATGCCACAGTGGGGTTGAAAGTTCTGGGTTTTTTTGGTCCCAAAGTATTTGTCTTTATTGAATACTGACAGGGCAACACAATTGGTTTAACGTTTTCATTACAGTTATTTATTAAATAAAAAGCCAACACTTATAATAATAATTTGGGGCTAGCTCACCCCCAAAAAATGTTTTAATATACTCATCCTCAGGTCAGCTAAGATGTAGAATATTTTTGAAATTTGGAGAACATTTCGAAACAGGTTCACTAAAGGATCCTCTGCAGTGAAAGAATGAGAGTCCAAACAGCTGAAATAAAAACATCACAGTGATCATAAGTAATCGTCGCGTGGAGCAAAAAGCTGTATGTCTGTAATAAATCCATCAAAAAGTCCTCTATCCATAATATTGGGCGAATATGCAGCATTTGCAAGTTAAAAAAAATTACTAAAACAGTTCTAAACAAACATTTATAGAGTTTGAGGTGAGAAGGCAATAAGGAATGGACTTTTTGACTAGAGGACTGCTTGTATTATGGATTATGAACATATATTTTGTCCAGAAGCAATATTTTAAATGCCTTAATATCGGATTTGTGATTAAGAAGCAAACTCATCTACATCTTGGTTGGCCCGTGGGTCATTATCAGCAAATTTTAAGTTTGGGGTGAATGATTTCTCTAAATACAACTGTATTTACATTACAATTATTCAGAAAAAAACTGTTGCCTTTATTTAAATATTTCTTAAGTTTTCCAAAATCCAGTTGCAATGGGAAAAAAATCAAACACGTTCAATTTAATTTCGCCAGTGTCAAATTCTGCTGAGCTTTTCTGCAAGCACGGATCTCTTGCAAGCCTGGTAATGATATATGAGTTTGAGAGGTAATGGGGGAAATCGCAGGTCAATCGAGCTGAATTTGTGCAGGTTTAATAGAGCCATTGGGCTGATGGTGCTCTCTTGCTCTTTTCTATAACACTACTTTGTTGTTTTTCCCTTTTCTGCCACAGATGGAGGTGAGTATGATTACACAGTGTTGTTTTTCTCCAGTATCAGGCCACACACATACAGACGGACTTGAGTAAATGACCAGAATGGACACACACACACTCATACAATGAGTTAGTGTGAGAGAAAAGAGAAGAAGGGATAGAATTGAATTCCCTCAGGTTTAACATAATCCTCAAACACATTCTCACCATCTGTTTTCACAAGCTGTTTGAACAAGACAGACGTCTTTTAGTGCCTCTTGAACATCGGTAAAGGAGAATGTATATCAAAGCACATTTGCCTAATAAATGGTTATTAACATAAAGATGTGCACGTTCATCTAAGCAATTAATGAATGATTGTGACTGTAATAACCTGCCAGTCAGCACTAAGAAGATGTTTATCTTAAAGTTATAGTTAAAGGTTGTGGCTCTATCCTTGCTATAAAATATACATACAGTTTCTGTACAGTATTAAAGGGTTAGTTCACCCCAAAATAAAAATTTGGTCATTAATTGCTCACCCTCATGTCTTTCCAAACCTGGAAGACCTTTCATCTTCAGAAAGCAAATTAGGATATTTTTTCGGAGAGCTATCTGACCCTCCGCAGACAACAACACAGGTCCAGAAACGTAGTAAATACATCTCTTAAACAGTCCTCGTCACATCAGTGGGTCAACTTTAGTTTTGCAACGCTGCGAGAATACTTTTTTTGTGCAAAGAAAACAAAAGTAACGTACTTTACTCAGCCATTCTTCTCCCCTGAGTTACGTCTTCTGCCACTTTAGACTCTCTAAAATGGAAGACGTAATGGAAGACATAGCTAAAGGGAGACGGATGGTTGATTAAAGTGTTATTTTTGTTTTCTTTGCGCAAAAAAATATATGCTCAAAAAGTCGCAAAACTGAAGTCGAGCCACTGATGTCACGTGGACTGCTTTACCGATGCATTCACTACGTTTCTGGATCATTTCAGTTGTGTTTCTGTCTATGGAGGTTTACAGATTCTGTAATAAATATTTAAATTTATGTTCTGAAGACGAATGAAGGTCTTACAGATTTGGAACGACATGAGGGTGAGTAATTAATGACAGAATTACCTGTACCTTTAACATCTACACAGTAGCAATTATGTTTGATGGAAAGTTCTTATGGCAAGTCTTGTGGTAGAATGTGTTTTTTTTCTTTACCAGGAGGTTATTAGTTTGAATCCCCATTGCATGCTTTTTTTTCCTTTTTTTTTTTTTGCTCTTTCCATGTGCATGTGTTATGTAACGTAAGAGACTGGAATACGAGGGTCATGGTGTTTGCTCATCCTCTCAGGTTCTGAGTGGGTGGACCCAGAAGACCCCACAGTGATAGCGGAGACAGAGCTCCTGGGTGCTGCTGCGTCCATCGAGGCCGTGCCAAGAAACTGGAGCAGCTGAAGCCCAGAGCCAAACCAAAGGTATCCTTCCATCCATCCATCAATTTTCTAAATCCAAACACAAACATGTCAGATCAGTTCCACCGAAGGCCATGGGATCATTTCATTCCTGTTTTGTATTCGGGGGGGAGGGTGGTGATGTTATTTTTGTAATTTTAGGACTTCAAGACTTCAGGATGTGGGGTCCTTGTCTTTTATGGTGTCTGGGATGTTTGCGTACATCTGTGTAGCTTTGTCTATGTTTTTTGTGGTTATACGTTTTCCATCTTGTACATTAACGATTTGAGATTTTAAAGTCTGGTGAGCACTGTACTTGAAATGGTCGTCTGGTTTTCGGTTTGTTGGGCTGTTTTGTGATCTGTCTTGCATCTCAATCATTCGGTATCATGAAGTTTCGTTTTAGAGCGTGCTGAACTTCTAGTCAGTCAATCTGAAACTCATCTTCAAGAAGGTCAGCACTTTTAGAAATGATTTTCCCTGAAGCGCTTTTATTGTTTCATCCATCTGTATTATAGCTCAGCTGTCAGTGATGCTTTTCACCTAAAAAAAAAACATTCATCCACATTTTGCTGCTCGGAGCTGAAACTGTTTCTCATCTCACATTTGCTGCCACAGACCCAACACTGAACAGAGACATCTATCTATCTATCTGTCTCTCTCTCTCTCTCTCTCTCTCTCTCTCTCTCTCTCTCTCTATATATATATATATATATATATATATATATATATATATATGTCTGTGTGTGTGTGTGTGTGTGTGTGTATCTGTCTGATTGTTTGTCTATTTCTCTTGTCTTTCTATTTCTATCTATCTATCTATATCCCTCTCTCCCTATTTCTGACTGTCTGTCTGTCTGCATGTCTTTCTATATCGCTGTGTATTTCTGTCTGTCTATTTCTGTCTGTCTATTTTTGTCTGTCTTTCTATTTCTGTCCCTATCTATCTATCTATCTATCTATCTATCTATCTATCTATCTATCTGTCTGTCTATCTGTCTGTCTGTCTGTCTGTCTGTCTGTCTATCTATCTATCTATTTCTGTCTGTCTATTTTTGTCTGTCTTTATCTGTCTGTCTGTCTGTCTGTCTGTCTGTCTGTCTACTTCTCTGTCTTTATATTTCTATCTGTCTGTCTGTCTGCATGTCTATCTATCTATCTATATCTCTCTCTCTCTGTCTGTATCTGTCTATCCCTCCCTCTGCTCTTTAACTCTGCTCTGTTTCACTATGTTGTGTTAGTCAGATCAGGTTCATATATTCTGGAAAGAAGGAAGAACAGGAGTAATGTGTAATGTCGTCACCTTCAGTCCATTCGGACATTTACCGTTGGCCTCTGCAGACTCTTTCACATTTAAACTCTGCATCACACCCCAAGACACATTATGAACTGGTTTATAGTGCATGTTACATGTTTTACCATACGGTTCAAATTCAGCACAGATAAGGATACAATGTCATTGGTGTTTATTATGACCCCTGGAACGTTCTTTACTGTTTCCCCTAATCTTCATTCCTCACTTCCCTCTTTAGCCCTCCCTCCTTTATCCATCCTTCTCTTTTCCCTGCTATCCCAGCATGCCCTGCTCTCTCGTGCTCTCCTATCCTCTCCTCTCTTTCCCCATGTTCTGGAGGTGAGGTAGACCTGGAAGCCTTTCTGCAGGACTCTGTTTGATATGTTTGATATATTAGGTTGTTATTCTGTCCAACTATATATCAAACATATTCCTACAGTGTCCTGCTCTGTCTCCAGACTTGTGTGTGTTCTGTTTATGACTTGTTCATGAACGTGTGTGTTTTTGGGGCTTCAGACAGATCAATCTGTGTAGATGGCATGCAAGGGTGTGTCTTAGGTCCGTTAGAGTCGTGCCGTTTCCTTTGACGCTGTTGACTCTGAACAGTGTGAACCTAAGTGGCACCCCCATGCCACAAGGTGTCACTCTCAGATCACTTTGTTGAAGTTACATCTAATCATCTCCCTTTCATCAGCTCGGCTGTGTTTGAAATAGCATACTAGCATACTACTATTACTGTTAACGCGGTATGTATTGTGCCTTTTGCTCCAAATTTTATTTAAAGTTTCAGTATATGACAAGAGCACACAGCGTTAACCATCCGTTTAGAGTTTTATAAATGAACTAGAAGAAATATCTGCAGCATTCGCAACATTATTATTGTAAAACCGATGGGATTCAGTGTGCAGAGTAAATGTTATTTTCACATCATGTGACAACAGTGTAACATGTTTGAAACATTCAGCATTTTGTCAGCTGTTTGTCACAATAGTTGACTGTATATTTTGTACAGTATGCTAGTATTCCATTACAAACATAGGGTATGTTCAAAATAGCATATTTACTATTCTATTTGTCATATTATTGCAGTATGCATTATGCATATTGTGCATAGAAGCTGCATAGCTTAGCATATCCCACAATGCAATGCTCCTTCCATTTTACATTTCATGCATACAAAAGTGAGTAGTCTTTGCATTGTGTACATGCTATATACTGGAAATGTTTTACAAGCGGACTAGTAATATGCTGTTATGAACAAACTTATACTCTTTGTATGTGTAGCTGAACGTCTTTTAGCGGAGTTTTATTAACCAAATGGTGAAAATCTGTCATTAATTAGTTTATATATAAATAACAACAATGCATGTGACTTGCTAAAAAAGTAGATATTCTATAGTAGTTATTATAGATAATATATGATAGGTAATAATAAAGTCTCAGTTCCTGTTTTTGACGTAATGGCTCGGTGAGATTTTTCTTGCCAGTCCATTAGCAAAGATAAAGCATTTCATCTTCATAATAACTGCATTTATTTTAAGGTAATATTACGGTTTCATGTCTAGCCATCAGCCAGCAGTGAGCCAAGAGTACTCATTACAGTTAATAAGGTCACAATCCACAGTTTTTTTTTTACATGTCTTGCTTTCTTATTTTCGCAGCAAGCCGATGAGTCTCTGGACTTTGAGGAGCAGATCCTGGAAGCGGCAAAATCCATCGCTGCAGCAACCAGCGCTCTGGTCAAATCCGCATCGGCCGCACAAAGAGAGCTTGTGGCTCAGGGCAAGGTACTAAGATCATTACCTTTTTATTTTTTCCATATGGTCTACGAATTTGTCTACATGCAGTGTTGTCATAACCGTTAAAAAATGTGTTTGCGTTAAAATCTGAAAGCGAAATTGCCTGTGCAACCAACTGAACTGAACAAAGCTAAAGCACTAAAATGATTCAATCTGAAATATTTTTAAAACTAAAATAGTATAAGAGTACATAACATTACACGAAAAACTCACTGCTGCTTTAATATTTTTTTGCATTTGTGTAGGTTGGCTCCATCCCTGCCAATGCAGTAGATGATGGCCAGTGGTCCCAGGGTCTAATATCAGCTGTAAGTTGTTCATTAATTGTAATTGAAGTGAAAAATGACCTAATAAAAAAATGAATCGGATTAATGACAATTATTATTACTTTAAATCCTACTGTTTTTCAGGCCCGAATGGTAGCGGCTGCCACTAGTAACCTGTGTGAGGCCGCTAACGCTTCGGTCCAGGGTCACGCCAGCGAGGAGAAGCTCATTTCCTCCGCCAAACAGGTGGCAGCTTCCACCGCTCAGCTGCTGGTGGCCTGCAAAGTCAAAGCGGACCAGGACTCGGAGGCCATGAGGAGATTACAGGTTACAATCACCCGAACAAGACGAAATAATATAAGATTGAAGTCAGTCGTTCGGTTTAAAAAATCGTTTTTTTTGTTTGTGCACAGGCTGCTGGTAACGCAGTGAAGAGAGCATCTGACAACCTGGTGAAGGCAGCTCAGAAAGCAGCCTTTGATAAAGCCGAGGATGACAGCGTCGTGGTTAAAACCAAATTCGTAGGAGGAATCGCTCAGGTGAGATTGTCCAAAGCAGTTTTGAAATGTTCCTTGACTTCCGAAGCAGTGCCGCTCAATTAAAAAGAGATTTGACATTTATGGATCTACAAAGCCATCAGCCGGGTTTGAAAGCTGTAGTTTTGTACCAAGCATCCACAGCTGGCATCCTACACTGGGCTGCTGTATCCACAAACAGCTCGTTTTCACGTTTCATCCTGGGCCAAATGCGCATTAATTAAAGGCTGCTTGTCTGCCTATTCAAAGCTTCCTTCCTCCCAGAATGCCTCGGTGTCTTGTCTTCATCTTTAGAGGGCACTGGAATAATGTGAACATCTGAGAAAGCCTATTGAGTGGATGGCGTGAGTGTTTGCATGCACCCTCGAATCCTTGCCAGCACAACAAAAAGAAGCTTTTTCAGCCCCTCTTCAGAAGGTCAAGCCTTGATCTATCCATCCCATTCCTTAAATCCACAAAAATGTTACTCTCTTTGGAAAATTGCAGATCCAGTCTTTTTTTCTTTTTTTTTCTAGCACAGTTATGCTAAAATTACACTAAAGCATATGAAGCTTTTTCTCTGTCACTGAGAAAGGAGCTGAAGGAAAAACTAATTCTGAAAAACAAAAACTGGAAGGAAAAACATCCCTTGGCATTTTTCCTTGGCTGTAATATGTAAGCAGTATTTATGTATCATTGTACCACAAACTATTTGGCTGTCTTGACTTAAAGGCCGAAAGATTATTTTTAAATAATCCACAGGACTGATTGGAACTTTTAACATTGTGTGCAAACACTGGATCTCGTCTAGAAACATGAAAATAAAGAATTTCTCTGTGCATTGTTTAGAAAAAAAACTTTTAGAATCGTTGGTAAAACCAAAAAATAAAAAAAAAAAGTTTTTTGTTGCATTTGTCACATTCATGCATAAAATGAGCAGAATTTATTTGTTTAAAGTAGTACTGTCCAATGATTAATCACATTAAAATTAAACATTTTTATTTGCATAATATACGCATATGTGTATATTTGTGAATACATTTATTATGTATATATAAATACACACACTTGCATGTATATATGCTATATTTGTATATTAAATATATTTATATATATAACACAATTTATATAAATGTATACACATGTAAATATTTGTGTGTGTATATATATATATATATATATATATATATATATAATAAATACACAGTGCACACAGATATATTAAAACAATATATATTAATATAAATATGAATATACATTATAATATTAAATATATATTAAAACAACAATGTTTTTTTTTGCATGAATAATCGCACTATACTTCATTTGTTGCATTTATGCAACAGAAGCAACCAAAACTGTATAACACACACTTTTCCATTACATTAATACATTAATTTCTTGCATTCATATCACATTCATGAATGCATCAAGAGTTTTCAAATTAATTCGCATTTGTCGCATTCAGGCAATACTAAATGGTTTTCAGTATTTTTTTTTCATGTCACATTAATTCATGAAACATTTCCAGAAAGAATTTGTGGTAGTCTTTCGTGAAACCATTCTTTCATAAAATCCTGAATTATTGCATAAAAACACCAACAGAATACATTTTTGTAAATTGTTTGTGAAACAGTTTTTATCATATTAATAATTACTGTATTAATCATTTAATAAAACTGTTCTCATAAATGATTAATGCAGAACAAATGTTTGCAAATCATTTTTGCATAAATCGTATCTGCATTTGTCACACATTTGTGCTGAAATATTCATATTCATATGCCATTCGTTGATGAAATATGACTTTTAGGTAAAATGGTTTCCAAAAACGCGGATACATTCATGTTTCATTCATGTGTGAAGCACAAGTAGAGTAAGTTTCTGGGTAATCGTTTGTGAAAATATTTTTATGTAAATGTGTCATCTAGTCATATTAGTTCATTCTAATGAATCATTAATGAAAGCATTCGTATGTGAAGCGACCGGAACACATTTTTTGCTCGTTATTCTTGTGGAAATTTGTCGTGTTCAACACAAGCCAAAAAAATAATAATTTTCAGTTCGTGTTACATTAATAAGTGAAACAAGAATAAACCAGAATCATAACCAGAAGTAATTTCTGTTGTAATCTTTCATACGTAAATAGTCATAATCATGCATTAAAAGGCAAAGGTATGCATTTACTGCATAAAACCATGTTATTACCACATTATTACATTGTCGTATTGATTCCTTCGTAATCATTCAAAAGACGTAGTTCATTTTTTTAAACATGAGCGGACTGAATCTGCGTGATGCATTCGCTGTATGTGCTCTCTCGTGTCATAAATTGTTCGTAATTTACACGACAACGTTGCCCGTTCGGTGACTAATAGCATTGCGTTATTTGCAGATCATCGCGGCTCAGGAGGAGATGCTCAGAAAAGAGAGGGAGCTGGAAGAAGCCCGGAAGAAACTCGCCCACATCCGACAGCAGCAATACAAGTTCCTGCCCAGCGAGCTGCGAGAAGACCAGAGCTGAACCATACCCGTCGGATCATGATTGTTACGGATGATTGGCTGCTCCTTATATGCAGAGATGTCACACGTCATTGGTTGTGTAACTGTCAGGTGACTTGTTAACGTTAAATGTGATTGGCTCACACGGGACTAGCGCCACCGATTGGCTGTATGTTGGGGCATGAATGAATTTCCTCTTACATAGGGCTAATATTTTACTTTCTTGTTTTTTTTGGGTTTTTATAAGATGTAAAGCACTTGTTAGAGGTTTGTTTGCGTGACTGTGTGTTTTACGTATCGATAGTGTGCCGCTCATCGGCGATAGCTTACCATAGGGATCTCGATAACTAATCCTGCACAATGCGTCAATGTTTATAATGAAACCAATGTGAAACTATTAATAACCGGCAGGCAAAAACCAGACAAATTTTACTTATGAAGTACGCTGTAAGCTTTCAATATTCCCGCGAGTTCT
The DNA here is from genome assembly GCF_018831695.1 of Puntigrus tetrazona. Lineage (NCBI taxonomy): Eukaryota > Metazoa > Chordata > Actinopteri > Cypriniformes > Cyprinidae > Puntigrus > Puntigrus tetrazona. The sequence goes on from NC_056723.1 coordinate 12,154,560, forward strand.
CAAGTGACGATAAGCTTGGAGCGCCTCTAGTATGCACTGCTCGATTCATACATATCCCACTCTAGAACCGCGTTATGTTAGTAAGGTTATGAATTATAGGCAGTTGTGAGGAAAGAATGTACCGGTGTGCTTCGTCGCGTTATTTATTGTTAGAAGAAACGGTAATAGAGTAGCTTCCAGCTTCTCTTTGCGTTTGTAGGCGTAGCAGGGGTTGATTCAAGCAAATAGTTTCATTGAGTCCTCTCTTCATGCCTCAGATTGTTACATTTCCCTTGATTCATCTGCGTGTCTAAACTCGGTCAGGTTTGCGCAAGCACAAAAAATATGTTCGGAATTACCTGCTACCGCACTACTTAGACTATTTCTGCAGCATGCTTTTCACGGTATGCGCATTTTGTGCGTTAGAATAATCAGATGACATTACGTATCCCACAATGCAATGGGTTTTTTTTCGTTTCTGTTTTACGAATGAACAAATACAATATTAGCTTCAATTCTGGCTTACCGAATACTAGCCTTTTTTAACAAATAAAAATGCGAAAAAACGGACATTATAGGAAATTACGCGATATGCAGGAACGATATATCCCACAATGCATTGTGCTGCTTCTTTTTGCCAGCGTAATGAATGAACAAGAAGTAATACCAGCTTTCAAATAGCCGTGCTACATATATTTTATATGCGTCAAAATTTTCTAAATAATTTATACTTGGAAAAAATGTGAAACTAAACAAATATACATAGTAACAAAATAAATGTGAATAATAAATAATTATAAGGTCGTGTTTCAGCAATATTACTTCTATTTGTCCAAAATATGCAGTTTGGAGAAACAGTATTGCATAGATCACTATATCCCACAATTAATTTTTAATTTTCAGTGTGATAAATGAACAAAAAAGTAATACCAGACATAGTTTTGGCTGAATTCAAAATGCCATACCATTTTTAAATTTTTAGCACGAAATTGGATACAAATTCGAAAAACCTTTTTGAAAACGATCTGAATGAAATGGGCGTAATAACGAGGTCACGTGTCGACAATTGCTTTTCGCGGACTGCGCACTATTTAAATTTAATTTTGAAATAATAGACAGCAAACACTGCTATTTTACGTATTAAAAAAACCTAGCATTTCATTCCGAACATATTCTACATCTAGAGCTGCGTGAGAAGACGGAAAAACTCGCCAAACGAACTACGCGGCGAAGTCGCGCGGCGACTATGTAGCATACTTACCACTTAAAATGTTTATCGGTGCATCGTAATAACCCAGACTGTTTCACGTGCTGTTTTTAAAGCGATAGTAAGCATTATACAGTATGTACTGCGCAGTATGCAGCACGCGGAGCGCTAGCATTCCGTTCTGAACGCAGCCAGAATCTCAGTGTTGTACTTTCTAATATCACCGTTCTCATACGCTCGCATTTCTAGCTTCCACCACAGATCAACTTCCTGTTCGGGATTGTGCCTGCATGTACAGCGGGAAGCTCCACACCAGTAACTTTGGCGTCAGTGTAGCCTCGCCTGCAGATAGCGCATCTCTTCTGCTTATCGTGTGTGTTTTTGGTCGGGAAAACGAGGGCGAAATTCCCGTTTCGTTTCCTGTTTGCGTCGTGTAGAATAACGTGTGGCACTTACAAGCTGAGAACTGACTGTTGTGACTTCAGATCTGGACTGCATTGTGTCATAGTGCCTTATTCTGACTTCTTCAGTAGCTCGGCGCGTGCAAGTTGCTCCTAAGTGCTGCTCGCGGGCCAGATTTCACTGGAGTTCAACGTTAAAGGTGTTTCGGATCAGCTATAAGCATCGCCCGTCTTCTGAGGAGTGAAGCAGATGTCTTTTGTCCTTTTCAAACTAGCTTTAGATGTGTACCGCGTTGTTTCCGCGTATGGCGACTAAAACTGACATCCGTCGGGCGGCCATTTTGTTCTGCAATATTGTACCTACTGAGGCCTAAAGATGCACTTGCCTTGGCAGGCCGCTATACTGCCGTACAATTAACCATTTAGACGTTTAGATGTAACGAAGGTAACAAACCACGGGTAGGAAAAGGAAGGATGTGATAGTTTCTGTCAGCACTGACTGCTTTCAGCTTGTCCACGTGAAGAAGATTATTGAAATGTCCCAAAAAAAAGAACAAGGTTATCTTGCTTTTCATTTCAATAAACTATTATGTATGAGGTTTCGTTTAGTTCTTTTCGTTTACTTGGAGTTATAGCTATAATGAAGATATTGCAATATGTGGTTGAACATGTGGTGTCTTTCAGTGGAGCCGAAGAAAACAGCAAGAACTATCGCCTTCTTTTGACATAGAGTTAGGGCTGTCTTTAATCAACTGACATAGTGACATTAATAATATTATTAATAATGATAATAATAATGGACATTAAAATGCTGTATGTATAATATTTATCTGGTCACGAAAGTATTTTTTGTATTGCCCTGAAAAAATAAAGAGTTTCAACAAAGTATGATTTGTGAAAGCTTTTTTTTGGCGGATTATACAGGATTATGATTATTATAATAGCGCATTTTTAAGCAATAATAGGATCGAGTTTTATATTAGTGCTCTTATTACATATTTTACATGTACTTAGTATAGTGATAACAGAAAGTGTGTGTGTGTGTATATATATATATATATATATATATATATATATATATATATATATATACACAATATGCATTGAACATATATAAAATATGCACACTTTGTTGTAATTATTCACTTGTATTTTTATATATATATATATATATATATATATATATATTTTTTTTTTTTTTTTTTTTTATTAATTATTAAATGGTTTTAATTAACTATGGAAAAATACTATTTACATTTTTATCCTAAAAGGAATTATGTATGATTATTTGTATTATATTATTATTATTATTATTATTATTATTATTATTTCTGTTATTTATTATTCTAGTATTTTTGAGGATGAAATGTCCCTTGCAAAAATGAACCATGGTTTCAGTAGTAAAATTCTAGTGTTTTCTTTTTTTCTATAGAGCTTACCGTTTGTAACCACACTTTTACTGCAAATACCACGGTTAAACTGTGGTTAGTGAAGCAAAAACATAGTTAATTTGTGGTTTAACTATAGTAACCATTTTGCCTTTTTTCTTTTTTTAGCAGTACTAAAAACATGGTTACCAACCCACATTAAAAATACTATAGTAATTAATTGTAAATACTATAGTGTTTTTGAGCTATACTATAGTAAAGTGTATGATACTGTATATATTACAGTATTTGCAACACTTGTTAATAAATCCTAACTGTAATATTAACTATAGCGAACTGATAAACTATAATAAACACTGTACTATAGCTACTTTAGTGTATTTAAATAAAACATAATGTATAGTTGTAGAAAACTTAGTAGAGTATTAGGTAATTTGTTTATATTAAGTGTTATGTCGCCACAGTAACTATAGAATTACCACAACAAATCAATTCAATTACTGGTTCAAAAAGTACAGTGTTTTTTGTAAATGGGAATATATTTTTTAATTTTTTGGTAACACAATAAGATACAGTAAGGTGTCATTTCTTAACATGGAAAAACAATGAACTATACATTTATTACGGTATTTATTCATCTTTGTTAATGCTAGTTAATAAAAAATACAATCATTAATTGTTGGTCAATCTCACAAAGCAATAATTAATGTAAACAAACAACTTGTGATTTGAATAATGCATTAATAAATTCTGAAATTAAATTCTGAATAAAAGTATTGTTTATTTCATATTAACTAATATAGTTAACTAATGAAACTTGTAAAGTATTACCATTTTTATTTATATATATATATATATATATATATATATATATATATATATATATATTTATGTATATGTATATATATATATATCACAGTGTAAATAGATCATAAATAAATAAAAAAGTATATTTTTGCCATACATCAATTTTATATCATATCTACCAGAAACCATCCAGAAATCCATTGCGATTTTTCTTGCATGCATCTATAACTTAAGTGTGTGTTTTTTAAGCTGAAGCAGACTATGGTATTATATTCGAGAGCACACTAAAGCAAGCAAATGCTCACCATTTACGCCCATTATAAACGTGCTCACGTGCTTCCTCTTATACACTGTCTGCGCTTCAGTCTCTCTCTAGACGGGACACATTCTCTCCAGCGGGTGCCGCTGTTCCTTCTTCATGTGTTGTGGTCTCGGTCATTCTGGGAATTATATTGTGGATGGCTAAATTACAGTCTGTGTGACCAAAAAAGGACATGTGGCAGCTTTTGCTTCGTCTCCCGACGGCGCAGCTGTAAGAGGACGGCATGTTCGGCTTAAACGCGACGGTAAAAAAACGGTTAAATCAATCAATTGACAAAGCTAATATGAGGCAAGACGGAAACATATGCATGCATTATTTAGTCTCATTCGGTTAGTATCCATTAGTTCTAGATATTAAGGCCAGACGGAGGAAGTCCGGCAGACTAGAGCAAAGCTTGTCTAATGAACTCCATATTAGGCTCCTAAAGTGTGTCGCACTTACTATGGGTCCAGCCTGCGGAAAACGAAAAAATGTGGAGCCATTCAGTCTCTACAAGATACACAGCGTACAGTGCTGGCAATAGAAGGAATGTTTGGGGTTTTGGCTCAGATCCGTGAGATTTCGACTCTTTTCCTCCACTGTATGAATCTGAACGTTCACTAAACATTATTGGTCACGTAACTGTGGAGCTCAGCTGATATGGGTCTGTTCGGTCATGTGTGGAGCCCATCTTTAAAGTCTGGACCGAGGCATGATGGGAAACCTCATTAAACGATGCGAACCCTGCGTGAACTCATATGGTTACTTGAAAAAGCCACGTTCACACATGCGGCAAGATCAGACTGTATAAAGTATTGTTGGGCTAAGAAAGAACAATGCTATCATTTGCTCACCTTTTTTTCGGTGGAAATGGGTTTCTGTAAAAAGCGATATCTGTTGATGCAAAATTTTCTTAATTTATCGGCCTTCGTAATGAACCAAGCTTTTGTCTTTTCAAGACATTATTAAAAGACTGTATTGCTGTGTTGCTTTTATCAACAGTTTGGACTCTCGTTCTGACGGCACCCATTCACTTGCAGAGGATCCACTGGCGAGCAAGTGACGTAAGTGACTCGTCTACAACTAGGATGAGAATTCTGAGCTAATTTAAATTTCTGGGTGAGCTATTCTTTGGCGTATTGTAAAAATATTTGCAGTCCGTCTTTGTTTACGTGCTAATATTCGACTGTATGCGCAGCACATGCCGTGCTGTCGGTTTCCTGTCAGCTGGACACATTTTTGTGAGATGATTGGCTTTGTTTGGATTGCTGTATTCGTACCGCAGGAATGACGCGGTCTCGTTTCTGTCGAGAAATACGCTTCAGCGATTTATGACTCATGAAGCTGCTCACGTTTGACGTTTTGTAATATTTGTCGAACAATGAATGCTCTTCTCGGAGAATCTCACACACAGGAATTTTTATTTTTACACATTTGGGTCTTGAATTGATTAAGAAATGACGTGTTTAGACGATGGAATGCCGGTTAGAATGTTTCGGCCTTCTAGAATCGTGTTCTGGAAATCTCAGGCTTTGTTTAATTAAAATTGTGTGTGTGTGAATTCTACAGAGTTGGACACATGAAGGTTGGCCGTGAGGACTTCAGGTATTCGTGATAACTCAAGTTCACGGCAGTTTTATTTTCCAGTAATCTTCACGTCACCTCAGGCCTGAAGTGGAATTCTTCCCAAAGAAGAAAAGGGGGAAAATGAGGGGAAGCGATGTTGTCACAGCTGTTTGACTAATTTTAAGCAACGCTCTCGCTTGGGAATGAAAACCAGCTCACGTTTGTTTGCTTTGCTGTGTTTCCATTGTTAATGAATTTCTGTGGTGTTTAATCTGACACTCCGTTTGCCAAAATACGTTTTGTGAAAACTGAATTGGCCTCACATCGGGGTTATTATAGTTAACCAAAACCATTACAAATAAATGAATAGGATTAAATCAAATAAAATGCCATTACTTTTGAAGAACTAAACTAAAAATAAAAGTAATTGCATGTGTATGGACCTTTTTTATACGTACAAAAAACCCCAAATAACTAAAATGTTGACTTAAATTAAAATGAGCAGAAAATATGAAAATGTTAATAAAAATTATAATAGTACCTTAATGATATTAAAATAGCATTGCAACAGATACAGGATGTAGAATTGGAATGAAAGAAATAAAAAAAATATTAATTTGATGTATGGTTTATTTTACCTGAAATGGACAGTATTTTTATTTAGTCATGTATTTGATAAATTATAATGGAATTAGATACAAAATGAATTTATATGAAGAAACTAAAAATATAATGAAAATACAAATGTATCTATTAGAGGAATCTGCTTGGAGGGGCGCATTTTTTGAGAGTAAACCCAGCAGGCGTGACGGAGCGCTCCGGACTGTACACATGCCTATTTTAGGCTTGTTCGTGACTGGGGTTGCCCGATTTCCGTGTGGTGTCATCCCTGTGGAGCGAGACTCACGGGACGCTGTCCATGCTCTCCGGGGTGGCTGTTTATTGTTATTACAACACATTTCCAAATACAGCGTGCTGTCGCCTTCTTAGTTAGCAGTGTCTGCTATAAGACAAGCGTCGCTGATACTTAGAAACAAGGATCTGAACAAACCGTTATCTTAAGTACTTTTTAAATAAGACGGGTTTAAAACCCATACACTTACAATGAAGAAAGGATCGGTTTCTAGGTTCTTTTAGTTTGGTATCCGACTAGCAAGCGCTCAGAAACCTTAAAAAACAAATTATGAACACCGTGGACAAAAATGTTAAATAAAAACAGAACATTTGAAACAATTCATAATACCTATAGCAGTACAAAAGTGAACTCAGAAGTGTACATTTACTATAGTAGAACTATTACTGTAAAAATATCGACTTCATTTCCATAGTTCTTCTTACACCGAGTAAATATAAATACCTGTCTTTTCACACTTTTAATGTCTGGTTCTACTTATTCCAAACGGTCCCTCGAGGAAGCTCGGGGAACATATGTATTATTTGTTTTTGCAGGCCAGTGTCTGCACCTGTGGGGGACGTTTGGTCTGAGGATCACATTAATAACCTCTGCTCTATGCATCAGCTGAGACGGATGACCTGCCGACCTTCCTCAGGCGGCCCACTGAGACACCGTCCTGCTGGAAAGATGTGAGGAGCAGAGAAAAAGTCGTTTCTGGTATAGGTATAAACAAACTGGTATAGAGGCTGGAGTAAAGGCTCGTTTAGGAAGAATAACTGTATAGATAAACTACGTTAATGTCCACAACGAGGGGGCGATAACGTTATGTGTATGGTAAAATTGAACTGGGTCATCAAAGGTCAGCAGCAAAGATAATAAAAAAAATTTATAAAATGGGATTAGATACATTTGTGTTATTTAGCATATTCTAAGTTTGCAATTTAAAAAGTTATGTGTTACTTTATTGGTAATCTAAAAAAAAAAATTTTAACAATTTTAACAAAATTAAGTAATCTGATTACAGAACTTGAGTTACTTGTAGGAAAGAGACAGGGTTTACCTTAAACCAGGATTAGGCCATAGTTCAATTAGGACATTAAACATTCCTTCGAAAAAAAAGCACTTCTGGTGTGAATTTTAAGACAAAACAAAGGCACTGACATGTTTTAAGGTCAGTCAGTGCCAATTTCTTTCATTTAAACCAGCTCAGTCTCACATTTGGTCTAGGACTAAATGTAGACCGGGGGGGTAAAGTGTTACCACAAACACTGGTAGACAGCATCGCTGATTATAACGGGTTCTATAGTATTTTGGGTAGACACGGTGTAACATTGGTTCAACGGGTCGTTGTATGTGTGGGGCAGAGCTATCAAAATATGGGCGAGACCCTTTTAGGGTAGGGTCGTGTTTTGATCATTTCAAATATCAACATTGGCTACCACAAATCACTTACCTCACCTTTAATATGTTGTGGGAATCAATTCTTAATTCATCACAGTTTAGCCAAATATAGCTTAACTGGCCACATTTTAAGCATTAAAACAAGCACAAATTAATAAGTTGCTGGAATGAATTCAGGCATGTCATGCGCAGTACTCCATACATTTGAAATGAAACAAAACCACAGTCTAGGAAAATGATGGGTACATAAAACTTTGGCAGCTTCAAAATATAATTATAATTTAAACTGTACATAATTGCACCAGTTAGTGGTTTTCCACAGGTGTTTGGAGGACTTTTTTTTTCCTTGTGTTAATGTTTCTGGTCCACTACTTTAAAACGTTTGCAATCCAGTGCTCCGAGTTCTGCTGTGGGCTATCGGATAAAAAAGCTTCCATGCTGTTCTACTAACCGTGGTGTGACTAGGTGCTAGCATTTCTGAGTCAGCGATGATGCCACTGATATATCTGGATTCGAGCTCATGCTGGACACCAAATACTTGAGGTGAGGAGCTAGTGTCTTTTAGCACCCTAAAGCTGGCACTGGTTTGAAGAAAGCTTTCAATCATCTGGACACACCCTTCCGTCTTCATGACACCTCTCCTCAGACTCGCACATCAAACTGTCCTCTCGAGCACTTTATAGACTAGCATTTGAGCCTTTCAACACCTCGCAAATAGATCAGCATTGGTCATTTTACATGGTACAAGTGAATTTAGCCATCACAACATTATAGTGTATGGTCGCAGGTTTGTTTCTTCTAGTCTGGACCAGCATGGAAGTTGAGTTTAGATGGTCTGAACACCAGAGACAAAAGCTTAGAGATTTTGGCAGTGATTGTGCACCGTTTATTCATGAGTGCTAGCCTGGAACCGTCAGAATTAGTTTTTGGTGTAACGCAACACCTTGCCGTCTCGTTCTTAGAAAGGAAACCTCCCAGTCCAGGAGGTTTTTTGCCAAGAAAAGAAGCCACATCTTTCAGCAGAAGAAAAGGCCTGCCGTAAGCGTTTTCTTTCTTTTTCTGTCTCGCTGCTGTGGCTTTCCCCACCCAAACGCTACTAAAGCTGAATAAACAGCAGTGAACAAGGGCTTGCTGAGTTTCTGGAAATATGTGGAGGAAATGGGTCTCTCGTTTAGACAAATGGCCCACTTTTGAGAGGAGTCAAATGAGCCTGCAGGGACCAAACAGCAGGTTGGAGAACATGTTGCTTTCAGTCAAAAGGAGAAACCGAAATGATCGCTGTTGAAGCCTAGATTATACTGTATGAGTTCTACAAATATTTACTGCCACCCCGGAGCTTCAATGTTTTGTTTAAATAGCAATGTCAGTAGCAAGCTGTTCGAGGTGGTGTAGCCTAATGTTTAAAGCTATGGGTTAGAAACTAAAAGGATGTAGGTGTTCTTTATGAGAGGTTGTATACTCAAATCCCACATGTAATTCATAATATGATTAATGATGTAATTTAAAACGCTGTCACAATGTGACTCTTTGGGAAAGGCTGTAGGTTCAAATCCCACACAGTAATTATTTTTTTGCCATAATTGTGCAGTTTATGAAAGGCTGTATGTTCAAATCTCACGCGTAATTCATAATCTGGCACAATTAGAACTCTTTCTGAAACACTGTAGGTTCAAATCCCACGTGTTATTCATAATCTGAAGAAAGCTGTAATAAAATGCTGTAGGCATATATGTAATTCGTATATTTACTATAATTGTGATTTTCTTGAAAGGCTGTAGGTTCAAATCTCACACATAATTCATAATCTAAAACAGTGGTCTTTATGAAAGGCTGCAGGTTCAAATCCCAGATCAAATTCACAATCTAATGAAATCTCTAATAAAAATAGGTTTGAATCCCACACAGAATTCATAATTTAATGAAGCCTGTAATGAAATGCTATAGATTGAATTCCCACATGTAATTCACAATATGCCACCCCGTCAATTAATAATTCTAGGTTTGAATCCCAAATAAATAATTCAGTATAAAGAAGCCCATTTCTACCTCAAAGTAAAAGCATAAAAAAAGGTAACTGTTACTCTTTTTCTCTTAAGTGCAACTTTATGTGTCATTTGCAGTGGTTTTGTTTTTTGTAATTGCAAATGCATATATCAATATGGCACAATATCACATATGTTTTGCACTGTATTTATCTCAGAATTGTTTCTCATAATTGTAACTTCATCTTATAATGTGACCTTATTTTTTCAATGACTTCATATCTCACAAATATCTAAATATCACAAAATATCTCCAATTGCGACTTTGTTTCCCACCATTGTACATTTGTACATTGTACATACTGACGTGATTTTATATATCACCAATGTTCAGAATAACCATTTTTTGTTATTCTGAAAATTGGTTTGGATCACAACATCAGTGAAATTACAAATCAATGACAAAATCAGCGATTGATTAAGGCTAAGCCAATCACATTCTGTTAAAGTTCAACGATTTGCAAGTATAAATGCTGCAATAAATCATTACTTTCATCTGTTTATTTTTAATATCTTTTAATCTATCAAAGATAAAAGAGCCCTAATGTTAACCGGGATTCCCGCATCTGATTGGAGATCTTTCAAAAAATCTGACCCTTGATTTTCAGACTTTCATCAGACGTCCCTCTTTCATCTCTTATGATAAGGTTTTCCTCCTCAAAGCTTCAAGGAGATTTCATACATCCCATGCCAGTTTTCATAAAACACCATAAGCTCAGCATCAGATTTTATTCAGTACAGTCAGCAGAGCAGTTGATCTTAGAAGAATTCCTCTGACTGATCTTGGCCTCGCTCCCACTTCTTCCAGCTCTCAGACAGGAAGTGTGAACCCCCACCAAGACTGACATGAGAACAGTCACAACATCTGAACAAATACTGACAGGGTCACGAGGGCCTGATCTGGGGTGAGCGGACAGCTTGTCAAGAGGTGTGGGTTTCTTTGGTATGTCTCACTCAAAACAGCTTGCAGTTGTGACGCAGAGTCACCATTAACATTTTGTCTGTGTGTGTCCAAGTGAGTGTGTGTTTCACTCACTCCAAACCAGGAATGACCTACGCTTCCCATGCAAGTGTTTAATGTCACAAACCAACAGACAAAGTTCATGGTTCATGGAGTTAACGTATTTTCATTTTGGCCTTTGCATATTGGTAAGCTAATGTGTTGTAATGGGAACACAAATAGCACTCTCTATATTAAGTGTACAAGAAATATTCTAGTAGAGTCTAATATTAGTATGTGAATAAGCTAAAGTGTAATGCTTACACATAGCATATTATGTGTTTTGTTTTACCATGTTGCTAATATGCCGTGTGTACAAATAATGTGCTTTATGATAAGTGCACAGAAGAAAACTAAAGTTAACGTGTTAATGTTAATATGCTAATATCACTTTCATGAAAAGTCTAAAATAAATTGAAGAATACATTTCAATGGTGTTAGCATGTTGCTAAAGTGTAATGCGTTCACAAATAGCATACTAGAGGATTATGGCAAGGGAAAATCAACAAAAAATTCCAATATAGTTTGGTTTTTACATGTAACTAAGTTAATGTGTTAATGCATACAAATAGCACTCTTAATGATGAGTGTAGTGAAATCAAATCAGCAAAATATTCCAGTAGGGTGCACTAATATGATAATGTGTAATGCATACAAATCTTCGTGGTAAGCCTAATGAAGAAATAACAGTACAGTGTATTCTTTGTTTGGTGCTAGCATATAGCTAAATTAATGTGTTAGCTTTAATATATGCAAATGTAAAATCATTTGGCTTGTACATTCTCTTAAAAATTCTCTGAGCTCATTGCAATGCATTCTGATGTTTTACATTCCTGTACCCTTCTTTTAAGCCAAATGATGCCTTAGAATAGAGTCTAAATAGACAGCACAAGATGTTTTACAACGGACAAGCCAAGGAGCTATTTCAGAAATGCATGTATCCTCAGGTAAACCGTCCTGTCTCCTCATTTATCCCTAATTGATTTGTCCCGACTGGGAGAGTTGAACATGACACATGGTCAGTAATGAAGACGAGCACATACCCAGAGGTTTTATAGCTCAGTGAAATGGAAACAAAACTATTTAGGAAGCCATAAACTCAACAGCGGAGCTCATCATGTCAGCACTCAGCACCAAGCTCCATATATGGAAAGATCTGCTACTGCTCCCGTGGAAAGTTTTCACCTACTGACATCTAGGAATGAAAAAAATGGGCAAATATCGATGGAGTTCTGTCAGTGTCACCACTATGTATGTTAACACGCATGCTAAAATGCCTCGATGTCAACCAGGCCTGAATGTTCTGCTGTTGAAACTTGATAGATGGTCCTACATACCTTAGTTTAGTGGAGTTTGTCACCAGAACAGCTTGAAAACATTGTACCAGTGAACCTCCTAAATGAGGCTCATCAGTGCAGAGAATTCCTGATCTCCATCCGGCCCTGGTGCCATTATGGAATCTCTTATCTTGAAGATGCAAAGTAAAGCGAACTGCCAATAAGCGCTTTGTTGACTCCTTCCCAACAGTGTCCAAGTGTTCAACACCACAGTATTTCTATGCTGATTTCATAGCTAGAACGTTTGTTGACTGACAAGCAGTATTTGATTTTCAGTCTTTTTAAGTCTTTTTCCATTCATTTTCGAGTGGAAATGGATCTACTGAACATCTGGAAGAGAACAATCGCTGTCATCTCTTGTCTCGTATGAATTCATCTTTCTGGTCATATGATGGTGGTCTGTCTAGCATGAGATATGTCTCTGAGTTTTTTCCAGCTGTGTTAGTGGAACACAAACAAACACTTCTTAGGGAGGAACCCTTACTAGCCCGCAACTATTCAACCATTATGGCTGCCACCCGCATCAAACGGACGAGAGAAAAGACAGCCCTCAAATGAATCACATTCCACTGCCAAAGCTGCTTGTTTTTCACATTATCATGAATGACGTGAAATGCAGAGGAGTTTGTCTGCTTATTTTCCTCTCCATTTTTATGACCAGGGATATGCTTTACACACAGATAACAATTTGGCCAACAGCTTAAAATGACTGGAGGAGATATGTAGGTCTCGGAGTGACTAGCTGCTTGGTAATTTGAAGGCTGTTCATATGAAAATAATGTCTTGCTACATCCCAATGAAGGGCAGAATTAAAACCGTAATAATTCCATTGTGGTTATTGGAAGAGAAGGGCATTCTGGGTGTTGTGTTTTTTCAAACAAACTACTCTTGGTGGAACATCCTGATGGCAGTTCCTTCCCCCAATAGTTATGATTTATGTATGTGCATGACACAAAGGCTGTCCTAAAGTAGTCTAAAGTAGAAAATTATTGGCTGAGATCATGTAGAGTGCTTTGAAGCTACATTAAAACTCCAATTTTGACCTTCAACCTCTTGGTCCCCATTGAAGTCCTGGAAGGTTTTCCTCAAAAAACATTCTTTTAGACTAAAGAAAGAAAGACTTGAATATCTTGGATGACATGGTGGAGAGCAAATTATCAGGAAATGTTGATTCTGGATCCTATAAAGTGATTATGTTGTCATATCCCATTTACTGCTTTCATATGTGAAACCGAACAATCCAGATGTGTCTAAACCACGTTATCCAACTGAACTGCACTCCACAAACCAAATATCTGCTGATTAAATGCCATTATAATGCAGTGTAGGACAACTATCCAAGCAATTACTACCGTTTCCTGAAACCGCAGAGATATGAGGGCCTTTCGTAACACAGGAACCTTTTCATAGTACCGAACTAATTGTACAGCTACACACTTTTTGGCGCATTAGCACCTCAGAACTGGGAGCGATTTTAATTCCTACTTCAGAGTAGGATCTAAATACGTTCTAGGAAATATCATTGATGCGTAAGATGATAAAACTATTAATTTATTTTCACATAATTGTATATTATTTTATTTTACGTAGTTTACATGGTACGTTGTTTATTATAGTTTAAATGTGGCTATGTTAAGATTCATTTTAATATGCCAATTTGAATATATTTAAAATGAATGAAAGATCCTGCAAGTCCAAATATCATATGAACAAGAAACTATGCTTCTAAGCACAGGTTGAGAGCTGTAGCTCGAACTATGCCGGTTTGCAATGCTGATTGCGAATGTTAGTTTGAACGGTAGATTTGGGAAACACCAAATCGTTGAATTATGCTGGTAGTGACCAAACTTGTAACGATAGTTGGCTAACATGCTTTTAGGAAATGCATGCCCATGCAAACCACTAATCCTAATTCAACACAGTTTCTACTTTGGATTGCTATGGGGAAATACATTGAATACCTAGGAGCTTGGATTGCAATGAAAGTACTTTCTGCTAGTATATAGACCTACGGACGGTTAGAGTTCAGGAGAAGTTTCAAATCAGTGCCAAATAATAAAAGAATTCACCCCTATCATCCTCATCTCTGCCTTGGACTGGAGTCACGTAGGCCTTACAGTGGACATAAACTGGCACTCAAGGCGAAAATCTGCCAGGCATTTCTCCCGTCCCTCCTGAGAGACCAGCTCAGCTCCAATCTCAGCTTGCAGCAGCAGAATGCTGCGCATCTCTTTAATGGGTACCAACAATCTAAACATGAGACCCCTTATGCCAGGGTTTATTAAGTACACAACTCAAAAAGCCATCTAGTTCTCCTCTCTCCTCATGTCCAACTGTGTGAGTCTCATAGCCTCATGTGGTTTGATTGGCCTGTTGGTTTTTGTGTTGCAGGAACTTGTTTGAATTCTACTGTGATGAGTTTGCAGGGTCATTACAGATCAGATCCCAAAGAGAAGTGGTCTTTTATCACCCTGAGAATGTTTATTTTGCTATCATTACACTTTTTATAGGTTTTCACAGCGAAAGAAGAAACAGGTTTTTTGGATCTTCATAAAACCTTGTAAAAGTTTAAAAGGATCCAAAAATGTTTAAGGTTGTTTATAGAACCATCAATGCTAATAAATTATCTTTATTTTTAAGAGTACATCCTATTTATGCTGCTTTATTTTTATTTTTTAAAGCAGCATAAATATTATTCTTTATTTAGAAAGATGCAACCGGCCAATCAGAATCAAATATTTTAGACATCTGTGAAATCAAAAGTATGTCCTGCACATTACATAGTTGGAAATAATAATGAAGATATTACTTAAGAATTAGTTTTTATGACTTATTAATTTGTGGCCATCTTAGTTAACTAGTTTTAGCTTGTAACCACACTGAGCTAATCATTTCTCATTTAATTTATTTGAATTGTGGGCAAAGTAAGTAAAATTCTTGCTTCTTGGTTTTCCGATGACATCTTGGTTTTTCTTTCAGAATCTTCTCAATATTAAGCGATATTCCCACAAAAAATGAACATTTCCCTGTTTTCCATCCCATGTGTTTCGATAAGTTAAGCTGTTCTTCATAGAAGTACTCCTATTATATTCAAAGCCATATGAAAAGGCATAAAGCAACTTGGACATTTCTGTAAATAACTTAATTTGTCTTCCACAGGACAAAGAAAATCGTACGGATTTCCAATTAAATGAGCGTTAGTAGATGTTGACAAAACTGCCATTTTGCCTAAACTAGCTGTTTATGTGATATACAGTATGTTGTATAATAATTCAAAAAGAGTTGGTGAAACCTTAGTGTAAGCGATACATGAGCTTGTTATTAAATGCACATGCACTGGTCATACCTCCAGTGATAACTATCGTAGGGTTTGATTTCACTGGCATGACCGAGTGGAAGCAAGTGTACGCGTGTATGTCATCACCCTCTTGATATGTGTGTGTTGGGCACTCAAGTTGCAGTGGGGTCGAGTTGCACCCCTCCCACCCCCTCTCCATTTGCTGTCCGGAATAAATTTACCCCAGCATGGTACTGGTTAATCCTCTCTATATATACACACTGCAGTTTCCCAGAGCTCCTCAGATGGTATCATAGAGGCGAGAGACTCTTGAAAGACTCTAAAAAGTCAATTTTGTCATTGAGAATACATCCCCCGGGGAGCTTTGGATGCTTCCTGTCACAAGGGAGAGACATAGATAAAGTGAGGGTCATGTGACCGTCTGCGGATGAAGTTTAGTGAGACTTGTAAACAGCTACATATTAGCATTTTCTGAAGAAAATGTGAGCATGCAAAAGTGATGCAAGTTGTTCCCAGGGACCTATAATGATGTTCTGGATGGTTACTAGGTGCATGCTAGGATTTTCTGGTTTCTAGGTCACTGCTAGGTGGTTTCTTGGGTATATTGTGTAGTTGCTAGACAGCTGTTGCCGTATTCTTGGTGGCTGATTCGCAGTTGCCGTTGATTGGCGGTTGCTTAGCATGGTTCATAAGTAGATACTAGGTTTTATGGGGACATTTTCAGGTGTTTGCTAGGGCATTGCTAGACAGTTGCATAGCCAAAGATACAACACAGTAAATATATATATATAAGTAGTGTGTCTTCTGGGAATTTTTACCAATTTTTTGCACAAGGGTGTTCTGGGTCATTGTTAGGTCATTGCTGGGCAGTTCCTAGGTGTGTACTACCTTTTTAGCATAGGAATTTTTTCCCCCAGACCTGTTACTGTCTGCGTTTCCATTGCTGCCATTCATTAAAATTTTAACATATTAATAGATTAATAGAATAACACAATAAAGACCAAAGATTACCTGTTAGATGTACCCAAAATGAATTATATCCTATCACTTTATCACTACGGAGACATCAGAGCCAGCGGCAAATATCAGAAGGACTAGCCGAGTGGAGGCTGCTCTCAGTGGGATATATGAGCACTGAGCGCCCGGTAATGTCCTGGAACTGATTTCTCCAAAATTGGTGAAGCTAATTTTAAAAAGCTATATTTCTGAAAAAAACTACATTCTCACCTGAAATACTTTCAAAACTACAGTTCATGACATAACGGCCCAGTTTCATAGACATGATTTAGCCTAAGCCAGGATTATTCCATAGTTCAAATAGGACATGTAAATAATTTCAGGACAACATTACGACAAAATAAAGGCACTGACATGTTTTAAGATCAGCAAGTTTCTTTCAGTTAAAACTGCTCAGATTTACTCTTTAATTTAGCACTAGGCTTAAGCCTCGTCTGTAAAGCCAGAGGAATAGCAGTAATATTTTAAAAAACCATATTATGCGAATGGATGGTGTTTGGTTGAGTTCATGCAGCATTATATTTCAATCAGCATGTTAAATGCCCAAGTCCCAGCCCCGAAAGTTCTGGACCTTTGAAAAAGTGCTACCTTGTGAGCTGGGACTTTCTGAGGAGTAGATTTTAACCCAGAACTTTATTTAGATCCTGTTTCCTGCGGTGGAAACACACGGAGTACTGTCCCAAAGTCCTTAGGTCCTGGTGAAAGTTCCTGCAGTAGAAACAGTCTTTTTGTGACTGATTACCAGACCGTTGTGATTTAGCTTAGTCCCTCGTTCTCAAGCAATACTGTAAGTCTTTTCCCCCCTGAATACTCATCATGGATAAGTTACATAGAAAAGTAATATTGCATCTTTATATTTAGCCACATAGCACAATATCCATAACACGAATGCTTCAAATTATAAGCCCTGCATTTGAGAAATAGTAATAGTCATATTTGCCCATTTGGTCAACGGCTTAAAATACATCTTACCATTTAATGTGCAGTTCTATATGTAAGTATGTGCAGAAGGACTCTTGTTCTTGTCAGCTTCTCTGGTTTCCTTTGCCTTTCATTCCATAATCCTCAGTAGACATGGGAAGTGTGACCTCTCCTCAGAAGCTTCCGGACAGTCATTAGTAGGGCCTTAAAGAGGACTGAGATACTGTGCTCTCTGATGCATGAATTTGATAAATATAGACAATGTGAATGACAAATGTTAATGCATGGTAAAAAAACACATATTATGCAAAATGTATGTAAATGTAAGTTGGCACTCTTTAACGATAAATATACACCGCTCTTTTTTTCTAAATCCCCTTAAATCATAAGCAGTGTCACAGAACAAGCCAGAACAAGAATCTGACAAATGCCATGTAAAATATGTAAAAAACCATTGACAGACACTGCTGTATTATCAGAGTTTTTGTCTATCACAGTTTTTGAGATGCTAGCCGTAAAGGCACATCCCCGTTCTGGAAAATGGGGCGGGGAGCAGCAGCTCATTTGCATTTAAAGAGACATGCACTGAAACAGGTATTTCTGCTTCCACTCAAAACAGGCATTTTCAAAATGATGTGTGGGATTTTTTTTGTGTGTGTGGAAACTTCACAGACACATTCTGGGGACACATGTGACTTGTGTTACAGCTTGTAAAAAGGGCCATATTTAGTGTCGTTTGATGCATTTCTTCTTTAAAATAAATTTTGTCGTGGCAATTTTGTTTTAACGCTTTCTACAATTTTCTAACACAGTTTTCCCACTGTGTATTTTAAGGGACTTGCTTTCTGTTTGGGAAAGGACAGTGTTCCACGGTTGAGGTCATATCCCGAGGGTCCACAGATTTAGATAAACATGCATCTGATGCCAGCGCAGATCCCTAGCACGGAGGGCCCTGTGTCATAAAACAGTACAAGATCACCAGAGAGGATAAACCGTCAAGAACAACAAGAAGACATAAACAATATCTTTCCACAGCAACCTCAGCTTTCCTTATCGTCCCTGATGCTGGTTAGTCTTTATATGTTGGAACAGATGGGAGAAGCAATAAGATAATCGCGATCATCAGTCTTTTCCGTTCATGCACATTTCTTCAAATTTAAAAGGTTTGCTTTGTATTAGTTGGACTGGAGAAAGCTGAATATTAAAAGGTCTCAGATAACACTTCCTCTCTCATCTCTACCCAGCCTGTCACTATAAATTTGTACTGTGAGGGATTGCGGACTAATCCGGAGTGATCCTCATATAAACAGTGTTTAATAAAGAGTAGAACGAAGCCAAAAATCAGTTCACACTGTCAGAAACCTTTTATTTCCTAATGGGAAAGTATGAGGAAACCATTTCATTCTGTCTCATTGAGTTACTTCCCAAACGACCAACCAATATTTTTAAATAATATGTCTTTGGAGGACTGCATTTTATTGTAATCTTTTTAGATATTGTTTTCCAAACTACAGACCATCGTCTAATGCTTCTTTTAATAATACTCATTTTATTCCCAAATTGGCTTGAATGCTGTTGCAGGCCTTAGGGGTATTTATGTTATTATGTGTTCAATAAAAATATTTACCCATAGTTCTTTGGGGCTTGTTTATATCAGCCGCGCTGCATCCAGCCATGGAAAAAAAATGGACGTTTGTTACAGCTATTGCATTGCAATAACAGGAAATGTCATAACAGTGATAACAGTCATCTGTGAATTGCATTCTCATATAATTTGTCTTTTACATTATAACTTTGTGACAAAAAGAGAAGAAAGATTTGTTTGTTTTTGCATTATTTTAAAGACTCATTACTCATTGTAAGGTAAAGCTTATTGGAGAAAAACGATTTTTCATTCTTTTAATAAAAATGCTGCTTCCGAATTGTTTGTTTGTGGTTATTAATTAATAAATGTATTTATTTTCAACGCACGATAATGACATATAGGGGCTGAATGCATGCAAGCAAGAAACCTTTTATGAAAATCAAGTGAGTTTAAAAAAAAAAACAACCAAACTGCTTTGAGCTATTTAATACAATTACAAGAGAACAGAAATAGTGCAAGACAACTGGTATTATATTTAAGACTGGGGTTATTTTAGGGAATTATCGCATTATGTTTGACCACTTGTCTAAGTGTTTTGAAATTTGTAATTTACAGACTGGGCCAGGTGCTCGGGTATTAAGACAGCCCTAAAAATACTCTGAGAAGCTTGTATAAGGAGGAGAAGGGCAGACTGAAGGATAACGAAGTATTCGGTGCACTCAATATCCCAAAGAAACAAACTCAAGCTCCTCTTGCATCTATCATGGGATGCATAAAGGCACATTGCTGAAGTTGTTAATTACATTATAAGCCCATGCAAGGTTTTTGTTCATTCGTATCGCGCGGAAGTGTTGAAACAAAGGCACGTTTGAGGTCTGATAAGG
The DNA here is from genome assembly GCF_018831695.1 of Puntigrus tetrazona. Classification (NCBI taxonomy): domain Eukaryota; kingdom Metazoa; phylum Chordata; class Actinopteri; order Cypriniformes; family Cyprinidae; genus Puntigrus; species Puntigrus tetrazona. The sequence goes on from NC_056723.1 coordinate 12,174,589, forward strand.
CTCAGACCAGACTGATGATGAGTCTGAAGTGTCTGAGAATAAAGGTGACTCTTGATTCAGCACTTTTCTCTGAGGTTAATACCAATGGAGTAACCGTGGGTCATCGGGGTCACAAAAAGGGTCACAATCTGAAAAATGAATGAATCTATAGAGCTGGGTGGATTACTCACAAATTGTAGTCTGTTACTAATTCCAAGTCAAATTTGGCTAAAATAATTGTAATTAGTAACGTAATCCATTACAATACATATTTAGGTAATATAATCAGACTACTTTCTGATTACTTTTAGATGAATTTATTTGTTTATCATGTTAATTTAAATAGGAGTTTTGTAAATCAGTGGTAAAATGCAGTGTGTCCTGAATATAAATGATCTCCCTGTGAATAAAATTAAAACAGGAAGTGTATCTAAGCAGTAGATTTTTAGAAAGGAACTTTCTGAAAAATTAAATAGGTTGAATTAGGTACAATCAATAAATGTATAATGTATTGATATTGTATGAATAATATGTAATCATGTAATCTAAAAAAGTCTGATTATGAGAATTTATGAAATGTTATTTAATCTGATCTGATCTACATAATCCAGATTACATACATACTACCAAGATCTGTATACTGTGTGTGTTTGTGTGTATATATATATATATATATATATATATATATATATATATATATATATATATATATATATATATATATATATATGCTGTCAAACAATTAATGGTGTATAATCGCATCCAATTTCATATATATATATATAGTGTGTGTATATACTGTATATTTATATAGCCTATATAAATACAGACTCGTGATATACAACATGTGTGTGCGCGTGTGTATGATGTCGTTGAATATAATAATAATAAATAAGCAGCTGCTTTCTGACACTTTTGAACCTCTAAAGTTGTTGAATCAGATCCTTCCGCGAGCGTTGCGTTTTGATGACATTGCGTCACGCGTCTCGAGACCCCCGTCTGCGTCTCAGTGTGCGCGCGTGAAGACGTCTCGAGGAGTCCGCCGTGCCCATCACACCCCTTATATAGGCATATAAACGGTCAAATGTCGAGCAGCAGCGAATCGCCTCTCAGATCCATAAAAAAAGACACGGGGCATGGAGAAGCGGCCCAATGCGGCTGTTTCCAAAAAAGTATTGAATGTCCAGAGGAATTCAGTCACCCCTCCCGTGAAAGCGCGTATTTGAGAGCGCGCACAGGAGCGGGCGCTCGCACTCCGGCTCTGCGTTCAGTCCCAAGCGCTTCCGACCCTCGCTCCTCTCTGGACATTTCTCTATTGCAGCCGAGCAACCCTTAAGCAGCCATGGATGCCATTAAGAAGAAGATGCAGATGCTCAAGCTCGACAAGGAGAACGCCTTGGACAGAGCCGAGCAGGCTGAGGGAGACAAAAAGGCAGCGGAGGACAGGAGCAAACAGGTCTGCGGTTTTTATGAGGACTTTTAAACGTTATCCATGACGCGCGCGCGCCTCTCCCGCGCGCTACTTGATAAGTGGATTATTATTACCCGAGTGGATTTATAGTGACAAAACAAGGGTAAAAGTAATACAACTTTTCAGTGTCAATTAATTCCCTTTTTCTTTTTCCAAAGTCCTTTTATTGTAAAACATCTATGCAGAAACATGCAGCCTAACCTTTCATTTATTAACCCTTAATGTTCCGTTGGCGCAGGATGAACTGCTTACTGTCTAATAATAGCCTATTTCTGTAACTTCTACCTTGCATTAGTCTTCAGAGTTTCAATTTGGTTGAACAAGATAATGACAGTAGGCTGTAACCTAACTTTTTAAGGTTACTTAAAAATGAAGGCTACTTAAACTGAAGCATTCAGTCAAGTGCGCTGTTTTTGTGACCGTAGTAGCCTAATTTTCTAAATGAAAACCTTGTGTTTTTTTCCTTCAGATATTCTTCTGACCAAACCGAGCTTTTATGATGCTTTAACCCTTTGCGGTGTCACGAAGTGAGCTACAAAAACTTTTGAGACCCCAACAAAGCACAAAAAACGCTTTGCTAAACGAGCGCGTTAAAAATGCGCGTTGAGCATATTTTACTCCGAGCCCACAAACAGAAGCAAGGGTTAAGCATCGTAAACAGACACGTTTACTCCTAATACGAGTTTCCCTCATGTGTTATGAAAACTGTCATTTATGCACGTGTAGTTAGAAGACGAACTAATTCAGTTGGAAAAGAAATTGCGCGTAACGGAGGACGAGCGCGATAAAGTGCTCGAGGAGTACCAGAGCGTCGAGGAGAAGCTCCTGTCCGCCGAGGAGGTCGCCACCAAGGTATTTCCCCATGTTCCTGCCTGAATCTCCCTAACTTTTCTTTCTCCCCCTCTCTCTTTCCCTGTCTGCGCGTCTGGCCGCCGCACCGCGCGCGCGCGCACTCTGCTTCCCGCTCTTCGCCGCTGTCAATCAAATCGCTCAAACGCGCGCAGCTCGAGGATGACCTCCTAGCGCTGCAGAAGAAACTGAAGGGCACTGAGGATGAGCTCGACAAATATTCCGAGGCTCTTAAAGATGCGCAGGAGAAGCTGGAGCTGGCTGAGAAGAAAGCCACAGATGTGAGTAGCTACACGGAGCATCACCGCCTTCCTCACGCATCTTTCCCTGACACTTTTGGCATGCGCACGCCTTTTTTATTTACAGGTCTGTTTGCATATTCGGGGTCGGTTGTGAATGTTGCTTTCGGACACAGGTTGCTCTTTTTTGTTTCTCAGACTTCCCTAGAGCCTTAAAGCCGCCTGTGGCGCGGTATTATAAACGCATACCCCATATATCTGAGCAAACGCGGTGTGTTTGTGTAGTCACGCAAACATAAATACACGATTCGCGATTTTAAATTACAAGACGTGCATTCCAAGACGGAGCAGGCAGGCTGTTATATTTAGCCTAGTGCTTTATATGGTCAAGACTCAGACTCGCTCCTTGGGCCCTGCCCTTGACAAAGACCGGTCGACTCGTAGTCTTTCTTTTAACGTCGCCGTGGACTCCTTTAAGACTCAACTGTGTTCTGAGAACTGTGTGGGTAGACGATCCAAAGTCTTCACGCGCATTTGCACGGCTTTGCGTGATATTAGACAGTCCTTCAGCCTCGGTTGAACTCTTCGTTTTGCGTTTCACCGAATCGTCGTGAGTTATTCAATAACCAGCCAGAGATGTTAAATTAAAACGAAAGTAAGTGGATTAAAATAACGTATGTGAGTAGAAACCGACTGTCATCCAGTTTTGTAGCGCTAAAATAATAAAACTTTGCAATACGGCCTTGAAAAGTGCGCGCTCCCCCTGGTGTACATCAACAGAACTGCAGGCGCAAAATACAATTTAACGTAATTACTGTAATTGTAATATTACATTATTAACGTTGATAAATTATATAAATATATTAGTGATACATTTTAAATAGTATAATTGTTTTTTCCATTCCAATACATTTAATTGAATAGTAATACATTTATATAATAACAATAATGTAATATCAAGTATAAAAGTATTTGGGCATATGTATATATATATATATATATATATATATATATATATATATATATATATATATATGTGTGTGTGTGTGTGTGTGTATATATATATGTGTGTGTGTGTGTATATATATATATATATATGTGTGTGTGTGTGTGTGTATATATATATATATATATATATATGTGTGTGTGTGTGTGTGTGTGTGTGTGAAATATTAATATTAGTCATTTTTCACAATATCATTGTATTAATTATATTATACGTATAATAAAGCCATCTTTATTATACAAGATCAAATTGTCCAAAAAAACAGCTCTGACCGCTGCTGTAGTTACCCTATAGAGGGCGCAACAGGACTAAACAAGTCTCTTCGAGGCCCAGGACCAGGCCCCCTCCCACTGAAGTCATTCCATATTTAGCAGCTCAGTTTCAGCACCAGCACTCTATGGTCAATTACCCATCAGGCTGTCGGTTAACCCGTCCAGGTGTGCAGCAGGTGCAGGGTGGTAATACCCTACTGCACGTCCTCCAGATGACTTTAAAATAAACCACTATTCGGATTAACCGATAAAACGTGTCTTTCATGCAGCATATGCATTGCAGTTCACCTCTTCTGAGTCTCGCGTGGAGATCCCGATCGCCGAAAAGCGGCAGATAAGCCCTAGATCACGGCAATGACGTCGTTCGGGGCTCGCCTATGAAAACATGGTTACTTCCGGTGTGATCTGAAACGTCGCTCCGCGTCTTCGCGCGCGCACACACACGCAGATCAGGGGCAGCAGCAGCAGCGTCTCTGAGCCGCGTTCGTCGGAAGGAAACGCGTTCAACGACGACGCTTTTAGCGTTTATACAGGATAAGGATGGCGGCTACATCGCTGGAAGCGGTCAAAAGGAAAATAAAACTGTTGCAAGAGCAGGCGGACGGTGCTGAAGAGAAAGCGGAGAAACTGCAGCGGGAGCTGGCGCTGGAGAGGAAAGCCAGAGAAGCAGTAAGAGCGCAGAACGATACAAAGTATAAAAAGTGCGAGGGTAGAAACGCCGCGCGCTGCAGCGTAGCGTAACGTCGCGCGCATTCCGGGCGTTCCGATAGTTTAAACGGTCGCGTTCGGAACGGAACGGTGATGCGCGGTATTAACGTAGCGGAATTTCCTAGACGCCCTCTGCGCGCTGTTTACCAGCCCGTTAAACGGCGACATTTGTAGCGCGAACGTTTTCTGGTTTTAGTTTCTTTTTTTTTTTAAACGACTTCCATTACTGAACAACGGAACAGGAAACGCTAATTAAATGTTTTCCAGAGTGATTATAACCTGACGCATGTACGTTGGGGCTGCTGAATAATGACATCCGATTCGCGTCCGAGCGAGCCGTTCGTTTGAGTCGAATCTTGAAAGTGAATCGGTTGAACCAGCTCGTCTAATCGGTCCGAGTGATTTAGTTCACGGATTTGACTGATACGCTGTGAACGGTCTTAAAAAACGTTTAGTTGGCTCTCTTAAATCCGTTCCACGTCTAATAAAGCAAACTGACAGGCGGGAATCGTTTCGTTCGAACGTTATCGATTCTCAAAGAGCCTAGAACCAATGAGTGACCTGATAAAGTTAACTGAAATGATGTGAAGCATACAAAATCCAGCTTTATAAATTGCATTTATTATTATTATTATTATTATTATTATTATTATTATTATTATTATTATTATTATTATTATTAAATGGCAAAAACGTTCAGCTGGTAGATTAAAAAAGTCATTACTTAAATGCCAATTCATGCTGTAGTTTGAACTGAATCATTACAATTTTAGTAACTAAATCATGACTGCGTACTGAATTGAGAAGACGCATAAAAAAAATAATTTTATAATGGAATTTTAAGGGCAATGTTATGTCAATTACGTTTGAATGTCAATTAGTGAGTCGTTTGTAACTGGTTCTTTGAACTGAACCGTTCAAAAGAATCGATTCGCGGAAATGAGTCTGACTCTTTGAAACTGAGCATTTTAACAACAGTGACCATGTTGTTTTCACCCCAAACTTTGAGATTGCTGACGACATCTCTGCGCGAGACTCATCCCTGCGTTTTCAGTCGGTTCTCTTGTTGACAGTCGTAATTGGAGAGTCTGGTTATAATCCAGTTAGTTGAGTAAGTTGTGTTGCTGTGAATAGGTCCTTGTTTGATGACAATTTGCTCTGAGTGTAATCATTTTAGGCTAATAGCCTACAGCGGTTCAGTAGTGATCCTGGACAGAACTGTTTATGCAGGCTGTGCTGTAGTGGTTTTATCTTAATGAATAGGAGGTGCTGCTGCTTCTAGCTGTATGTTGACATCTCCTGAAGCCTTTTAGCATTCCCTTATATGGTCAGTCTGCATCATGCGTACAGTAGGACTCTCCTTAGTCATGCTGAGATAAATAACGATGGCTGTAGTTTGCCATAGAAGCATGGCATTGATTAGTCCGTCTCGAGCACGCTTCAGACTCCGGGACCTTTTAAGTAAATGCAGGAGTTCAGTTCTGGCTGTCAAGGTTATCTGTGTTGCTTTCTGGTTTTTCATATCTCGGCTGACAATATAACATGCACTTTGCCCGAGGTAGTTCCCTTTAGTGGAAGGCCTTTGTTTATAGCTGGACTGGGACTTAAGAAGAGGTTATTTGTTATGATGCAGTAAAAACATAAATGTGCACATATGTTTTCATAGTGTAACAGTATTATATTATAGGGTATTATAGTCTTGTAGACGAGATTATGCATCGTATGCAAAGTGGTGACTTAACATCGTCTAATGTCCAAAGCTGAACGAAATGAAATGTAGCAGGTGAGCTTGATTAGGGCTGGCTTTCGCTACAGATGTTCACGTTAAGTTAAATTCAGTTCGATTCATTTAGGTATATTTCAGTTACTGTATTTGAACGATTTACATTCCTTGGTCACTTGTTATTAAATGAAACTTAATTTATATTTAATAATTAGTTATTTTCTTTTATTATATTAATCTCCACTGCACTGTCTGTACTATAATGTTAGTGTTGTCAAATGATTAATCATCCAAAATAGATTTGCATCCAAAATGTTTTACATAATGCATGTGGAAAAAAAAAAATATATATATATATATCAGTATATTGTGAAAATATATTTTCAGTATTTCTGAATCTAGTAATAAAATGTGATTTTTTTATTTTATTTTATTTATTTTTTTCTTTTCGTGGCAATGCTATTTTTATTTTCCAATACATACGGAGTAATGTTCTTTTGAAATTGAATCTGAAAAAAAAAAATTCTTTTTTTAAATTATCACTTTAAATTTAATACTGTAAATTATACTTTTTTTCTAAAAGTAACTGATATATCTTTTGTAAATTAAAAAGCAATGCGTTACTTTTTAGTAGTTATTTGAAAAAAAGTAATCTGATTACATAAATATTACTTGCAATGCGTTACCCCCAAAACCGCTTTTCGACGCATGAGTTATGTAGTGTGTTGCATTGTTAATTGCATTTAGCATCGTGATTCACAGTCCACCAGGAACCCACAGCTACTGCTGTACGAGTACAACACAGTTTCAAAACCAGCATTGAGTTTCCCGGCAGTCGGCGAAAGTATGTTTGAAACGATCCAAGCTTGTGTGTTTCAGGCATCAGGCTCTCCACTAGTCATGTGTTTTTGCCCTTTGACAGTGTAGTCCATGTAGTTCCTCTGGGACTCCTTCCCAACGCCTGTTAATGTTGTCCCAGAGGCTCTGTAATGATCCGATGGCCTAGCCCTGTCTCGTCCATTAGCGCTGCTGCTGTCATTATGTGCTATACAATGTGTTCAAGCACAGCAGAAGAAATCTGTCGACCTCACTAGATCTTAGTAGGAGCTAGTTATACGCCGCCATTTATGACCAAAATACACAGTCGCCAAAGCCTGACTGCAAACACAAGCCAGACAAGTCCGTTGCTCTAAATGGGTGCCGTCAGCGCTCGTGCGGTGTAGGTGTCACTGGCTGCATGAATAGGGTGTGAACCTCTGACCTTGAGCTTTTACACAGTTCCTCTGTGCTCTTCAAGGCCGAGGGCGATGTAGCTTCCCTGAACAGACGCATCCAGCTGGTTGAGGAGGAGTTGGATCGCGCACAGGAGCGTTTGGCCACTGCCCTGCAGAAGCTGGAGGAGGCCGAGAAGGCTGCCGACGAGAGCGAGAGGTTAGTACGCTACACTTACAGTCACTTTACGGCTGAAAGTCTACTGCTTGACAATTTGTGTTGATCTCAGCGACGTTATTGCTGTGCAGGACTCCTAATGGAATTTAATGAGCGAGTCATTCATGACGGCTTTCGGTATTTTCACTTTCATTTTGACTTATTTATTGCCTTCAAACATTGAGTGTCAGCTAAGGGCTGTTTAATTGGTCGGTCCTACCGAACAAATATGCTCCGAATGAACACTGAATCTGATTTGCGAATGCACTGAATAAACTCAGTATTTGGTTTGCATTCATTCGCTTTGTTTACAGTGTCTCGTTTGTGAATGATCCAAAACAAATGAACTAACTTGTTTTGTGAATGAACCGAATAAATCTTGTTTGTAAACCAACCTAAATGAACACTCTCAAAATAATTTTGAGTGTATGATTCACCGACTCATTTATAGTATATAAACTTTTATTTCAGATTATTTAAAGTACCCTATTGTAGGGTTTCAGAGGTTCATATTTTGGTTTTGGGAGGACCCAGCAACAGGTTGACATGCACGCAAGGTCAAAAATCACCTTCATTGTCTTACGCATTTTCTTTTTACCTTATTTGCTCAATGACTCCCAAACAATTAGTATAAAGATTAATTCTTCCGAACCCCTCGTTTGCGTGACACTAGTCTGTGGTGATTGGTCTCATTTTCATCTCATTATGCCTGCAGTGCTGCTTTGTGTACAGAGTTTTCTCATGGAAACTGCTATTTGAACTCTTAAAGCACCACCTAGCGGTGAAGAATGAATTTGTAGCTTCATTCAGATGAGCGCAAAAAGAAGTGGGCGGGGCAATATGCTAATGTTTCATGTTGATGTCAACATCCAACAGCTTGGGATTCATTAAAGACGACTCTTTTAATGATTCGGAGTCGACACTTTCTTTTGAGAGATGATAACTTCATGCACGGCACACTTTCAGATTTAAATCCACTTTTTAAATGAGTCACTGGGATTAAACATCACTGTAATGTACAGTACATACAGGGCTATGGCATACTGTTGGTATTGTGAAGTGCAATGCAATCAAGTGCGGCGTCCTCTGTGAGACTGTCAGCCTGATTCTCTGAAGCAGAACGAGTCAGTTGAGCAGGTCCACACCCCGTCCCTCCCCCTCTCGCGGTAACTGTGGTTACTGTGTGCAGCTCCGCCGACGTGTTGCTATTGAAATGACAACATGCTGCCACTTCCTAGCCTGCACCGCACATCTGGTGCCCTGCATAAAGACTGTTTGTGTGCGCTGAGGGAAGTCCGTGCAGTTTGCTCATCCCCAGCACCACGACCCTACATGAGTAGTTTGCAATCGTAGTCGTTACGGCAAACATCGATGTTGCTGTTATTAATTTGGGGTTTCGTTTTTTTATTTTAACCCTTTAAAATAAAAATACAATTATATTGTTCGTTTACCCCAAAATAAAAATTCTGCCATACTACTCACCCTCATGAAGACCTTCGTTCACCTTCGCAACACACATTAAGATATTTTTGATTGAAATCTGAGATCCCTTTGACCCTCCATAGACAGCAACACAACTGAAATGATCCAGGTCCAGAAACTTAGTAAAGACATCTGTAAAACAGTCCACGTGACATCAAAACTGAAGTTGGACTGTTTTACCGATGTATTACGTTCCTGGACCTGGATCGTTTCAGCTGTGTATGGAGGGTCAGATAGCTCTCAGATTTCATCAAAAATATCTTAATTTGTTTTCTGAAGATGAACGAAGGTCTTACTGGTTTGGAAAGACACGAGGGTGAGTAATTACAGAATTCTCATTTTTGAGTTGAACTAACCCTTTAACAATAAGTTATTTAACCATTTTTAATGCTATAAAAAAGGAAGCATTATTTTGATGCATAAAAAGACTTGAGGGTTCTTTTTTTTTTTCTTTTTTTTTTTTTTGTTGACCAAGACTTCTGCACTCATAGCACAGAAATCAAGGGCATGCGGCCGTTGTAGTTGTGTGATGCTGTTTTTGGCCTAAACAACTGACGTGAGCTGTTTGCGTTGAGCCAGTGGGTTCCTGAATAAACAGCAATTTGTAGAGGCACTAGGCTGCGTTTCCCTTCCCTTTGTTTGCGCACACAGAGTCCCTCTGTCTCCAGCCCAGCTCGCCTGCATAGAACCACTCTGTACCGAGACCTGGTCTAGCTCTTAAGTGCTTTCTCCCTCCCATTCATCCGTTCTGACAGCGACCGTTGTGATAATACAAGAAAGCATGGGTTTAGAAGCTAAAACTGCAACTTTGATCTCAGAGCTTAGCTGCAGACGCGTTGGCGACTTTGAATGTAATTTGTAGCGCGTTATCGATCCGAATCGAGTCATAGTGATGCTCAGGAGTGATTTCATTCTTCCCTTTCAAATCATTTCTCGCTTCCTCCTTCTTCCAGAGGCATGAAGGTCATTGAAAACAGAGCTCTGAAGGACGAGGAGAAGATGGAGATCCAGGAGATCCAGCTCAAGGAGGCCAAACACATTGCTGAGGAGGCCGACCGCAAATACGAGGAGGCAGGTTCCCTCAGCCATTAAACCACATGTGCATTACTTCCTGCCTAGTCACATGACCTTTCACACTTAAAGTGTGAGAAAAGCACATGCTTGCAGTTCAGCATACACATAAAAAAAGATTGCTGTTTTGTAATCTGATCAAAACAACTAGCTTTGTGATTCTTTTTAGTTTTGATTTGGTCTCACTTAATGTATAGTAAGTGCCTCCCCTTTCAAATTGCCTATAAGAACGTGTGTGTGTGTGTGTGTGTGTGTGTGTGTGTGTGTGTGTGCGCGCAGGTGGCCCGTAAGCTGGTGATCGTTGAGGGTGAGCTGGAGCGCACAGAGGAGCGCGCCGAGCTGAATGAGAGGTACGAGACTTTCCTGCAGCCTCTGCATGTCTGCACAAACCTACACACACATTTATATTCATGCATGTGCCTGAGCCTCTTCACACTCTCACAGATGCATACACAGAATACATGAGATGCTAACTAGCCTTTTACTCTGAGGCCAATAAATGTGAAATGTATTAATGACAAAAGCTGATTTTTTTTTTTTTTTTTTTTTTTTTTACATTTGTTTTCTGTCAAACGGTCCTTTTTGTAATCCATATAAAAGCCTCTTTTACTTTAGTCAGCAATCCGTGTGCTGTGCTTGTCCCACCTCCAGCTTTTTCTGATTGGTCGATTTTTGACCTATCATACGCTAATACTATTTTTAACTTGAAATGAATGGCATCCTCAGATGTATGATCTGCGCCATTATACAAATATGCCAGTTTCCTTACTATCTAGAAAAACAGTAGGTCGATAAGTTTTATACATGCATACAAATTATCCTATAAATGATATAAGAAAGTACACGGATGACCTTCTACTTATTGCACATACCGACAGCAGCTTAGATTTAACACAGCTATATCGCCTAAGAGTTTTACTACCATATTGCTAATGGCTAATACCTGCTTCACGTTCCTGTTCCTGTTTTGGTTGTCTTTATGTTTTTTTTGACTTTTGCATGCACTGTTAACTTGCATGTGGCCCGTGTTTGGAATGGCCTTCCCTCTGCACACACTAACAGACGCCTTCGAAGATCACAGGATGAGCTTCGAGTGTTGGACCAAACCTATAAGTCATTAAAGGCATCAGAAGAACAGGTACTACTTGGGTCACATACGTCTAACCTTGTGTACTCTGTAGTAGGCAAAAACCACAGTTTCCCTTGCTTTCCACGCTCGCAGCTTTATTTGATCCATCTTTTTGTTTGTTTGTTTGTTTCACGCCCTTCTAACTTGGCAGGAATGCTGCAACTTTTTTTTTTTTTTTTTTTTTTTCTCGAACGGTGTAACTCCTAACAAGTTGCATGCGGCGGTTATGTAGACTTCATGGCACGTTCCTGCTGTGTTAAGGGGACTTCGGGCTCCCCTCGTCCTCCATCCCTGTTTTGATTTTTTTGGTTTTTTGTTTTCCTCCTCCTTTCTTTCTTCCGGTTCCCTGATGTCCCTCTGTTCCTGCTTCTGGTCGTCCTCCTCTCAATGTACCTTTCCTCCTCCTCCTCTCCTCTTCTCTGTGTTCTGTGTAAAACACCAGCAAATGCTCTGAGCTTGAGGAAGAGTTGAAAACTGTGACCAACAACCTGAAGTCCCTGGAAGCCCAGGCTGAGAAGGTAGGTGTGCTCTGCTGCTCTCCCAGGCACACCATCTACCCCTCCTCCTCAACAAACCGGGAAAACCAGTGTTTCTATACGTGTAGCAAACCATCTTTGTCTGTATATGTCAATAAGGGGTTGAATTGTGTGCTTGCTTGCTTTTTGACACATTTTCTGATTTGTTCTGTTGTGGAGCTTCAGATTTAGTTTACCATTAAACACATGACCATTAAAGTCTTGTTAAAGTGAAATCTGGTTAAAAGTCAAGGTCCTTGCACAGAAATTTTCGCTTTGGCCTCATGCTGTGTCAGTCTTGTTTACACAGTACCTCCGAACCGTTTGTCTGACCTAAAAAAAAAAAAAAACCATCTTTGATTTGAATTTTCGCATCCGTAGCAAGCATTTTTATAAGAAAGGATGACAAATGTGGAAAATACAAAAGATTCGGTGTACAAGGACCCTCAGTCAAAATGGTTGACTGCAATTAATCGCATCCAAAATAAGTTTACAGTTGTTATTATTACTACAACGAATTGATTTGACAGCCCTAGTATATTATACATTAGGAATCGGTTTATGTGCAGTGTTATTGAGCGGAAAGCTAATGTAGTGTAAATGCTCGTGTTTTGACGTCTCTTGTTCTTATAATGTCTGCAGTACTCACAGAAAGAAGACAAATACGAGGAGGAGATCAAGGTCCTCACTGACAAACTAAAGGAGGTATGAACATCTTTCATGATATTTAGTAATCACTGTTACTGTGTGTATAACACGCACAGTAGTACACTTATCTCATTTGATATTTTTTATTATTTTTTCCCCCCACTGGTTCTGGGTATTTAAATACGTTATTGGCTGCAAATGATTGTCCCCGCAGTCTTAATTTTTTATTTTTTTTTCTCTGCTGCAGGCCGAGACCCGTGCCGAGTTCGCCGAGAGGTCAGTCGCCAAGCTTGAGAAGACCATCGATGACCTTGAAGGTACGACTTTCATTCATTCGAGTCACCTCAGCCCCTGTCCAGTTTTCATTCATATGCGCGATTGTGAAGTATTCAGAGCGACCACCCCTTTCGCTTCAGGTCATAAATCTTTCAGCCTTGTATTTCTCTACCGTCATTCTGTTCCTCAAACCTTCTGCCCTACTGGCCTCCTTTCAGCTTCCTTATCGCTTCAGTCGCACAGTTAAGCATTACCTCTTGCAGAGAGACCAGTCATTGTGCGGATCCACACACACACAGACATCACGTTGTTTTCAGTCGTGTTACAGAGGTCCAATTACATGAAGCATTTAAACTTGATTAGGCTTTTATGAGCTGCTCTTAAATAGCCTTCTCCTGTTCTGCTCGTATTTGGATTTACACAAGCCCAAGTTCATTTTCATAACTGTACTGCCGTGTTTGCTCTTTGTTAATGTGTCTATGATAATTCAACATCTCGGGTGGAGAGGCATCAGTAAGAACCTTTAATAGGGATAGCCTATGCAAAAATAAAAACATTCGCATATTAGCATTTATCAAAATGGTTCAAAATGTTTTCATTTATTTTGGTGGAACACAAACTATCCCAGAGTGCTCCTTTCCCATACGGAGAACTGAAAATGAGTCCCAAAATGACAATAAATGCATCATTTAGAAAGATTTGAGAAGATTTACAAAAGATTTGTTTTGTGTAAATGCTACTTCCATTCATTAAAAAAAAATGCATTGTGGGTTCCAGGAAAAATAAGCACCACAACAGTTTTCTATTGATAATGTTTTTGAGCAGAAAATCAGCGTATTAGTGTGGTTTCTTAAGGATCATGTGACGGCAATGATGCTGAAAATTCAGCTTTGATCACAGGAATAAATTACATTCTAAAATATATTCAAATAAAAAACTGTTATATTAAATTGTAATACTATTTCATCATTTTTCTGCATTTTTGAACAAATAAATGCAGCTTTGGTAAACATGAACAAACTTTTCAGAAAAATGTTTTATTTAAGTGCACTTTGAGACTTTTTCTGAAGCATTTTAGAATGACAAATAGCATTTCGGATGCTGTGCCAAAGTCGTTTGTTTTTGTTTTGTTTTGTTTTTTTTTTTTTTTGATGCGGAATGCATTCAGTAAAACTTTGACTACAGACAAAGACAGAAACCAGTGACTGCTGGAATGACATCTAGACGAGCCATGAGCTCCAAGAGGTGGGAAGAGAGCATTCTGGGCATTTTTAAATAGTTTTCCACTGAAGGATTAAAGCCCCACAGGTTTTGAGTGAATAAATAATGGCCGAATTCATTTGAACGTCTCGTTTAGTAAGTGACCTGGAGTTTCACGGTGACTCTGACGAATTTGTCATGGTCTTTGCCTTGTGTTTCAGTTCCTTTCCATTCCTCCTTAACTTGATTTTCTGTTTTCCCTCCACTCTCTCTCTGTCGTCACGTCACTCTCTCGCTGTCTGTCACTCGGTCAACGGGGCCCGTCTTGCCGCTGGATTGGATGCTTCACTCCTGCACCTGTTTTTACCCCCCACCCCCACCACTTCCTCTCCTCTCTCCTCTGTCCCCCCTCCATCACACACACCGTCCCGAATCCCGATAGATGAGTTATATTCCCAGAAACTCAAGTACAAAGCCATCAGCGAGGAGCTGGACCACGCTCTCAACGACATGACTTCAATGTAATTCATCCGCGGTCTCTGCCTGTGCCTGTGCCCCTCCCCATTACCCATAATCCCCCTCTCACCCGCTCTAAATAAGGTCTTCAGTTCACACGCTATGACTCTTTCCTCCGTTTAAAAACTCTATCTCTGTAACTCTACAAGGCTTATGGTTCCTGTTCTGTTATTTGAGGTATTTAAAGTATTTGCTTATTGCAAATTTGTCCATGAGTGTTAATGTGAAGGCCATGGCTTGTAGAGTCAGTGTATAGGAGTTTTGTGATGTGAATTCATAACTATTTTATTTCTTCATTTCAAATAATATTGTGAGAAAACGAAACTCTTAACTCTCCAGTGTTTGGTTACATTTTTGCTCTTCAATACTAGGGCTGGGTGATCTAGCTTTAAAAGGGAGTTTATTTATATTTTGTTATGTACTTTGTAAAACTAATAAAATATATAATTATTAAATGTAATTGTTGAAAAAAAGTTTAATGTAAAATATAATTTTTTTTTCCCTCAAAATATATAAAATTAAACATTATGCATTAGTATGCACAAGTATGCATTATAATTTTTGAATTGACAGTATAAATTGACATTTGACTTATTTTTGTAAAAAAAAAAAATGCAATTAAGCAAAAACAAATATTTCTTATTCCCCAAATCTTTATATTAGAATGATTTCTGAAGGATCGTGTGATGCTGAAAATTCAGCTTTATCTCACAGTAATTACATTTTAAAATGTATTCAAATAGGGAACGTTATTTAACGTATTATTTTAAATATTTCACAATTGTTCTGCATTTTTGATCAAATAAACTGTTTTTCAAAAATACCAAAATCCGCTAAATATCTTTTAGGAATGTTAACCATATAGAATAGTGTTTGATTTTTAAAACGCAACAATATGAAAAGATGGCCTACATCACCCAGCCCTATTGGTAGCACTGTGAAGCATGTGACACAGTCAGAAACGCACCACGGTTTTACAGTGGGAAGCGTTTCATGCTCAGACTTCCTGTGTGGGGTGTTTCCTCTCCTCTGGTGTACATTCATCTACTAACAAGGTCTTCTTCTGTTCAGAAGACAGGCCCAAAGCCTGCCGCGATGCTTTCTGACCACCACGTGTGATATTATCTCACATGTAGTAATTGTTCAGTAGCGTGAGCTGCTTGGTAAGTCAGCGCTGCTTGTTTGGCTCCACTCCATGGCCAATCATCGTTAGCATTAGCGCTAGCTGGAGACGTTTCTGATGTCAGAGATGAATAGAGACTCTTTATATTAAGCAAGCAGCATCGTGGCTCCCGTATGTGGTGGTTTCTTCCCCCCTCTTGTGTTTGATGGCTTCCTCTGTCCCTTCCATCACCTTTCTTTTTACTTTTTTCCCCCCGCGCAGATAAAATGTTCATCAAAGACGCGTCCCGCCGGCTGAACGACTTCACTCTGCTCTTTCCAGCCTTTCTTTTTCCTCTCATCCCTCTACATCATGTTTTGTTATCCATCTCTTCTTGTACAGAACCTTTAATTCTTTCGGCTTTATGTAAAACTATGTAAACGTCTCATTTTTGTTCTTTATTTCCTTTTCATTTCTATGTGCTTTAAATGCTGTGGCTCTAATAAAGTCAGAAGCACTGGTAGAAGTCACGGGTTTCTTCTATGGTTATTGTTTGAGATGCGATTATAAATAATAAAGGAGATCTTCTCACGTGGGGAACGTTCCTAAAGCGCTGCACGTTGGCTTCCCATTATTTACATGTCAGGCAAATTTGTGATCTCCTACTATTCAAATTTCTGTGGCTTTTTAATCAGGTTTTCTCAGGGTAGTAGATGACGGTCAATTCTGTTCTAACATTGAATATCGTCATTGAAACCGCATGATGATTAGCTGTCATATAGTAAATGTTCCCCTGGTGTTAAACCTGTTCTCTCTGTTTGAGTATAGCTAGCATCGCTAATAGTTTTGTTATAATAGTTATAACTCCACTGAAGATTAATCATGCATCAGGTCTCACAGACTTGCATTTAGAGCGCAGATGAGCCATATCTGTGTGAATTATGTCTAATAGACAGTGTAATATGTAAAAGTAACATTATGTGATAACACTATATTATTATTATTATTACCTAATCTGAGGAAATTGTTGCTGTAATGGTGTTTTCTTTAAATAAATTCTCCACTTTAGACATTTTAAGCCGTAAAACGTATATACAGTAGTCAAAAGGTTTTGATCCACTTCAAAATGTTATTAAAGTCGTCCTAAAACAAATGCTTGAACTGTTTTGATCCGCTTCAGATGTCGACTACTGTATAAATTTGATATTAAAGTTGTTGGTTTTTTTTTTTATTTAAGTGCTTTTGGTATTTAAACTTTAAACGCATGTTGTCAGTAGTGAAAACATGACCGTTTTTGTTTTTTTGTTTTTTAAAGTCAGCTCTAGCTCCTAATCTTATGTTTACATATTCTACGAAGGCATGAGAATTCAAATCCAAGTACGGCGAATGTCATTGCAATGCTAGTTGGGGATCTACAATAAGGATTTCTTCTGTGGCGTGGAAAAAAAAATATATTTAGCTGAGATATCTGGAGTCTAAGGGGAAAAAAAAAAATCTAAATATTGAGAAAATTAATCCTTAGCAATGCATACTACTAATCAAATAGCATTTTAATGTATTTTCGGTTGGAAATTAACAAAATATCTTCATGGAACATAATCTAATCTTAATATCTTAATACATTGTATGGGGCAAAATCATTGTTAGCCGTTACTACAAATGTTTAAATCAGGGGTCATCAAACTTGGTCCTGGAGGGCCGGTGTCCTGCAGAGTTTAGCTCCGACTTACACCTGCCTAGAGGTTAAGTATACCTAGTAAGACCTAAATCAAAACCCTAATCAAACACACCAGAAGCAGCTAAATTCTGCAGGATGCCGGCCCCGGGACCGAACTTGGTGACCCCTGGTTTAAATGATACTTATCACTGTGTTTTTTGGGCCAGGCTCACACACACACACACACACACACACACACACACACACAGACACACACACACATATCAGTAATTACATTACAAATTATAATGTATATTATGTATTTACATTAAGACATTTTTTCTAAAGTTTTGTAATATAGGAATAACGTAAATAACAAATGATTGCAAACAGAGATGACATACTTCCTTGGTCTTTGAAATGAAGAAACCCTTAAATGGGTCCATGGACCTCACACCTCACTGTGTGTCTGTTATACTGGGAGCTCTGTCTGGTCCATCTGAATCACCTCCTCCAGGTCGATGTAAGTCTGAGTGAAATGCCACTAACCTGCTGCTGTTCTCATTTCTTCTTCACTCTTCTTTCTGTGTGTTTCTCTCCCTCTCTCTTTCTCTGGTCTTAACCTGCTGCCGCTCCTGTAGACCGCCTCTACCAGCAACTCGAGAAAAACCGCCTTCTCTCTAACGAGCTAAGAATGGCCTTGAATGAGGACTAAAACTAGTGTGGTTTATTGTATTCTCATCTCCAAATGGGGTCTAAAACGAATGCTGTTGTGATTGAAAGTTCAAGGAACGCGTTTTTGTTCTTGCTGCCTTCAAGTCATGTTGGAAAGATGATAATTGTTGAGTTGAGATTAACCACAAATTGTTGGTATGTTGTATTTTGTGCACTTTATAGAATTTACTTAAACCCAAAAATATTTAATATTTATTTAAATTTTTTTGCTGCTCAAAAAAAGAAATTGCCAGCCTTTTTATATTAATTGAAATATTTAAAATATTGATGTATAATTTAATATACTGAAATCTTAACTATAAATTATAAATTGAATATATTATAAAATGTAATTGTATATATTATACATTTATATTTAAAAAATTCCTGTTAGTGCTGACAAATGATTAATTACATTCAAAATAAGTTTGTTTACATACTGTGTATAATTTAGAAAATCTTTTTTTAAATATTGTTTTTACGTGTACATTTCTATAAATATATACGTTTGTGTACATGTGTAATAAATATACGCAGTACACATGCATCATGTAAACAACTGTTATTTTGGATGTGATTAATTGCAATTAATCATTTGACAAATCAATAATTTGAGGTGTGTGTGTGTATATAAACACCCTGATTTTGTTCATACTTCATATTAACAGTATTTTTTAATTTGTTAGTAGTTTTATTATTGTTAATTATTTAAATTCTAATTAATCCTTTGCTCTGAATTGTCAGGAAAAAACACTGGCAACAAAGTAGATGCATTTGTAAATTTCTCTTTTACTGAACAATCAGAATAAATGAATTGCACTTTCTGAGCTCGTCCCAGATCTTGAAGGCAGCACGTGGATAATGGATGGCTAGCACTTTAATCAGGATGTCATCTAATGCCTTTTGCTTTATGCAAGAGTCGGCACTCTCTAACTGTGTCCGTCATACGTTTATATATTAACGCGTGTGTGTGTGTATCTCAGTTCTGGATATTTATATGAAAGCATGAACTGAGCGCGTGAACACTGTATGTTCAATGCTCAAGGCATCCACTGCATGTCATTCCCTACATGCTTTGCTCTGATATTAACTCGTCTCTCACTTGATGTTCTAACAGAGAAACTCTCACATGCTAAAGAAGAGAACCTCGATATGAACCAGATGTTGGAACAGACTCTATTGGAGCTGAATAACATGTGAATCCTGCTCACGTAATCATGACCGTGTCTGCATTTAGTTTTTTTTTGTTTTGTCTGTTTGTTTTTTTCGTCCTGACAATTGAATAATGTGCCATTTGTTACAAACCTTTAGTTTTCCTTGTATTGTATTTTATTTTTATTTTATGTAATAATATGGTACATGTTTGTTTTTATTCTGGTTGTGCACAAAGTTAGCAACAATTGCACTTAATTCAATATATGCACATAACGGTTCGAGTCTGAAGCCAAGTTGAATTGAAATTGAGCAGTTTTTTTCCTTTATTTTATCGTGTACGTGGGATTAGGTTGTCCTATGTATACTGGTGCTACTGTGAAGGCGGATGTCTAGCAGTGTGTAGCTTTATAGAGTTCGATTTTTTTTTTTTTTTCCAATTTAGATATCATTCTTTGTGCCAATATTTAGCCCGAAAGGGACTTATTTACACTCCAACTTTTTATTTATTTTTGACGTCCCTCCCATTTTGTCAGGCAACGTTTTTTTTTTTTTTTTTTTTTTTTTTTTTTTTGAGTTCGCTTCTGCCGAAAACCATATTTGAAAAATGAGGAAATCACATTTGGTTGTGCCTCGTCCATTTTAGTCGTTTTAAATGTGCTGTAGGTGTATTAAATGTCATATAAAAATGTACAAAGCTAAAATAAATATGAATAAAACCACTCCGTTTGACATTTTCTAAAGCCTGGGCTCTGTTTTTGCGTCTTTAGCATTTCAAGTGCACTCAATTGTGTTCACTAGATTGATCACAGAGCTTTTCATCTCCTCCCACTCAATGCTGAGAGGATGTTGCTTAACAACGCATGCTAATCAGACTATCTGCTTCCTGTAACGTTTCGTATTTGCTTATTTTGTTGCATAAATGTCTCGTTGGAGTTGGACTGTCGTGTCCGAGCAGCATTGCGGGACGTGGACTAACCGAATGCGTTCAAACCGTTTAAACCACTTGATTACAAAAGCCGACATTTCAGCCAAAGTCACTCTTGAGGCTGTTCTGTTGAAACTGATGAAACATTAGCGCTGTCGGTTTTGATTGGTGCTCTGTTCAAGCTGTAAACCAACTATTGAAACGTTTAAAATTGGATGTTCAGAAATTCTGGGTCTTGACAAAAAGAATGAAGTGCACTCCCAGTGTGAATAAAATGGCTGATAATATTATAGATATGCACATTATATACATTTCTGATTTACGTATGTCTGTATGAATTTATTCCCTTGTGACCCAAGCATATTTATTCCCTGATTTAAACATTACCATAACAGTATATTTGAGCATTTATATTTCTTTTTTTTCCTGATCTAAACATTATAAGGGTGTATGCATTTTTAATATATTCTGATCTAAGCATTTCTATAATATTAAAAAAAATATCTAAAGAGGGGGATAAATGATCTGAACAATGTTACATTTTATATAAACTAAATTTAAATTTTTCTAGAGTGATTATACATGTTGCTTCTGATGTATAATTTGTAGATTTGTCTGATCTAAACAATATAATTATAATAATTGTATGCATTATACAAAGCATTTCTATTTAATTTTTAATCTATTTTTTTTTAGATATAGATGTTATATTACAATAATGTTTTCTTCTGATCTAAGCATTTGTAATATTTTAGTAATTCTAAGCGTTTGCGTCATTTTATATATCAGAATATATAATTTTATATTTTTCTAGATGGCGAGACCTATTCTGTCCTAAACTTTATGCCTATTATAAGGTAGTTCTAACCAGCATTTCTGTATGTGATAAAATACTGACTGTGCCGTGAACACGGTTATATGTGCATTTAGAATGAAGAGCCCCCGGCAAGGTGAGCTGGTTTTTAAACGTAGTTATCGAGAAAGGTCAGGTAAGTCACACAGAAGTAATGATTGATCTGACTGAACGGAATTCACGAGCATGTGGCCCTTAATGGTACAATGCGACATGTTAAGTGATCGTTCGTGTAATATAAACATACAACAATGAACTTTGCGTCACTAGGCTGCCTGCTGGCTGTGTTATATGACATGTATATTAATGTCTGTCCTGAAATTGTCCAAATAACAGCTGCTATCGCCTAAATAGTACATTAAGTCAAGTTTTTTGACAGCAGCTTTAATAAGCGTGAAGGCGGAGCTTGCTGTCAATCTCGGGAGGCGCGCGTCTGATTGGTTCGTGTGCCAGCTGTGACCGCGACTTCAGCCAATCAACTGTTGGCTTGTAAAGTCTCCACACTTGTCAAAATAAAAGTATTTCTACGTAACGTGTGTGGTTGAGTACTTATTTTTCCTTAACTTTCCGTTCATACTCTTTAACATTTGTAAAAGACGGGACTTTTTTTTCCACTTGAGAAACCCACAAGCAAGCAACAATACATTTTTATTTGACGACGGAAAAGCATGTGCGTTTATATCAATTTTTAGATTACACTGTTAAATATTTGTGTGTAGTAAATTGCTTTTTTTAAGCATGTTACATTATTAAACGCACGACCAGATGCGGACAGTAGTGAAGTATTTTTAATCTGCCTTAAAAGTACTTAATTACATTGAAAGTACGTACCAAAGTCAAAATAATTTCAAGTTATTCATATTAAATAAACGTCGTGGACTTTTATTCTGTAAAATAGCCAGGTTGTCAGTTGTTTGTCGCTCAAACGGGAACTCTTTGCTGTACTCTTCATGTCAACGATTGTATCACTTTCCCCCATATATTGTCATCATTAGTGTTAAAACAGCCATGTCTCGGTTACTGTGTTTATCACGGGGTCTCATATGCACACGGTGTAAATACAGTGTTCAGAAATCCGAGCCCTTTGTGTCTTTGTTGACATCCAGAGGGAAGTTGAGAGATCAGCTGAAGAGGTTGATTTCGACAGGCAGAAGACCCGTCCTCACGACCTGCAACAGCAGACACCCGCTCCTGTGGCTGTTCGGTATCGGGACGGGTGTTGTTCTGGCTCTAGGGCTGAAATATCGCGCTTCTGAGTCTGGACGCTGTGAAAGTAACGTGCAGAAGACGCTCAGAGTCACTGAATACACAGCCGCTATAGAAACCAGCAGAGACCTGCTGCAGCGGATAAAGGTACAGGTATCAGGACGACACTTAACTCCCTTTATTTCATTTACTTCTTTTTAGCATCGTTTGTTGAGTTTACGAGATAACGGTGATAATGTTGTGCTGTACCTGTGTCTGTGTATTTGGCAAAGAAATCTATTGATGTTTAATTTCTTTATTTTAAAATATTAATGATGTTATATATATATATATATATATATATATATATATATATATATATATATATATATATATATATATATATATATATATATATATATATATATATATATATATATATATATATATATATATATATATATATATATATATATATATATATATATATATATATATATATATATATATATATATATATACATATATATATATATATATATATATATATATATATATATATATATATATATATATATATATATATATATATATATATATATATATATATATTATTATTAAAGAATATTTTTTGTGAGATATAGTGCTGTCAAATAATTAATCATATGAATGTGCATGTGTTTATATACTCTTATGTATATACTTTATGTAAACAGAATATTTTGGATGTGATTACTCACGATTAATCATTTGATAGCACTAGGATGTGTATTATTACAAAATGTTTTTGTATTATTAATATTAAAAACATTTGCTGAAGTTGTGTTATTATTTATTTAATCATTTGAACTATATATCTATATATATATATCTATATATGTATATAATGTATGTATGTGTATTGTGTGTATAAATGTATATCTAAATACGCACACAAACTATTTTAAAAATAGTAACATATTTATATTCTTATGTTTTATAAATAAACATTTTTCTTAAATATTTAAATGCATGTCCTAGTATTTTATTTATATGTATATATACATAATAAAAAATAAATGTTATGCACACATTATATAAACAAATTCATTATATAAACATCCAGAATGTGTATATATAATTGCATCTGTGTATATATATATATATATATATATATATATATATATATATATATATATATATATATATATATATATATAAACACACACACATATACATACACTCATGTATGTGTGTGTATTAATTATGTATCTATTTTCATTTTAAATTTCTAGTTCAAAACTTTCTTGTGTAGAATGGCCTACAGATAAGTCCTATTATTTTGCAGGATGAAGTTGGAGCTCCTGGGATGGTTATCGGAGTCTCCGTGGATGGCAGGCATGTTTGGTGTGAAGGTAGGAAGTCTCCCACCGCACACTGAAGTTTGGTCACATGAAAGCTC
Organism: Puntigrus tetrazona; assembly: GCF_018831695.1. Classification (NCBI taxonomy): domain Eukaryota; kingdom Metazoa; phylum Chordata; class Actinopteri; order Cypriniformes; family Cyprinidae; genus Puntigrus; species Puntigrus tetrazona. The sequence goes on from NC_056723.1 coordinate 12,198,133, forward strand.
TTGGGTAGTGTGCACTACTACGGCATTTACAAAATGCATCCATGCTTAAAAGGAACGCATTCGTGTTAAGGCCACAGGTCTTCACGGGCTTTGAGGCCTGTGTTAATTCAGGAGCTCAGAAAGCACCCACAGGCTGTATTCGTTGTCTCTCAGGAGTTGGCTATTCAGATCTGGAGAACAGAGTGCCTTGTGGTCCAGACACAGTGATGAGAATCGCCAGCATCAGTAAACCTCTGACTGCAGCCGCCGTTGCCAGACTCTGGGAGGATGGTAAGATAGATCTAGACGCTCCTGTCCAAAAATACGTGCCAGAGTTCCCGCAGAAGCAATTTGAAGGGGCAGATGTGAGTACATCCATTTAAAAAAAAAGTTTTGTGAATGTAAATTAATCATGTTTTAACATGTTGCTAACATAATGTAGGACACTGTTAGCATGTTTTAGCATGCTGCTAGCGTGATTTAGCACATTTTTAGCATTTCAATAGCATGAGTCAGGACATTGCTAGCATTTAAAATGTTGCATGATTTAGCACATTGCTAAAATGACATGTTGCTAGTATGATTTAGCTCATTGATAACATGATTTAACATTTTTCTAGCATATTTAATATGCTATTTGCATGATTTATCAAGTTGTTATCATGATTTAAGACGTTGCTGGTATTCAACATGTCGTTGTTTGATTTTACACTTTGCTAACATAACTTAATGTTATTAGCACATTGGTAGCATGTTTGTAACATGATTTAGCATGTTGTCTAATAGCTTAGCATAGCTTTTGATCTTTGTTAGCGATAAACAGCTTCAAGACTCTATATGTGTTACTGTACAAAAGTTTTGGCACCCTCAATCAAAGTCCTCGCGGGTTATTTCCAACATCATTTATTTGACTTCCCTCTGTCCTTAAACCAGGTCACAATAACGCCCCGGATGCTCCTGTCCCACTTGAGTGGCATCCGTCACTACGAGAAAGATGCCAAGAAAGTGCGAGAGGACAAAGAGAAAGCCAAGCGCCTTCTGAAGCCCGCGGAGAAGAAAGAGGAGAAGGCCTCAGACGAAAACAAAGAGAAGCCGAAAGCGGAGGACATCGGCGCTAAAAGCAAAGAAGCTAAAGAAGGCCGAAAGAGGAAAAAAGAGTTCGAGCAGGAGGAGTATTACCTCAAAGACAACTTTGAGAATGTCATCCAGGCTCTGGACTTATTCAAAGACGATCCTCTGATTTTTAAACCCGGTACGCTTTCACTGCACACAGCAAAAAGCACTGTTATAATGTGCTCCGAGGTTGGGTTTATTTTTAGATATCTTGATCTTTAGCTTGCCGTCTGCCGAACCTGACTCGTCCTGGACCTCGAAAAGAGTAGTTTAGAGGAATGTCATTGTTGCACGGTGATGTTTCTGTGCAGTGGTTTGTCTTTAAATCTCTGTTGCACGCAGGTTCCACGTTCCTGTATTCGACGCATGCGTACACCCTGCTGAGCGCCGCGGTGGAGAGAGCGGCAGGGCAGCGCTTCCTCGACCACATGATGAAGATGTTTAGAGAGCTGGGCATGCTGAACACCGTGCCGGACGAAAACGACCCTATCATATACAAGCGCTCTAGGTACAGGGGAACGTGCAACTGAAATTTAGATTTTTCAATGCTGTTAGCCTACATATAATAGCAATGTGTTACGGGCACCCCAGTTTTTGATCTAATGCAATATGTAAAAAAAAAACATCTGAAAACATAACACCTGTCCTGCATTGATCATGTTTTTAAATTCTGATTACTGATTTTAGGGAAACAAAAGCTGAACATTTCTACTCAAACTATTGATTGTGTTAAATCAGTCACGTGGACCATTGCTGTAATTAACGGACTGTTTTGAATTTGTTTTGATTTTAAAATAAAGCTAAATGAAATTCTTCAAATTAGATGAATAATGTAACTTAAAATGTAATTAGAAAATTTGAAATGTTGCCTTATTGATATAAGTTGAAGCTGAAGAGTTAAATTATTAAAACGACTAAGCTAGACATATTTTAAAAAAACTAAAAATAAAACACATATATATAATATATATATATATTATATATATATATATATATATATATATATATATATAAGATAATATATAAATAATGTGAAAGTGCGATATGATGCAGAGCAAACAATGTGCAGGAAAAGAAATAAAAAACATAAAACAGGAAATAATATCAAAGACAATCCCTAAAGACTGTGTCAAAGTTAGTAGTAATTTTTTTTGGTATAATATATATTATAAATATGTACATAATTTTTCAGGTTATAAGATCTGGTGTGTCTTCCCAAAAAAATTACTTTACTTTTCCAAGATGTGTACATTCAAGTATACAAGATGTAAAGAAAACATGACATTACGTTTTATTTGGTTACACCACATGACATATTTAGAGTTATCATTTAAATCGTTTTTTGAAAAATATTAGTTTTTCCCAAAATCATATTAAATCCAATATTTTGGTTTCATAAGATTACACCATGCAACTGAAACATCTTTTTAAACACCTGTTTAACGTCTTCCCCGTTTCCTGCAGGTTCTACCACTTCAATAAAAAGGGTCGCGTTGTGAACTGCCCCTATGTGGACAATTCATACAAATGGGCCGGAGGTGGATTTCTGTCCACGGCGGGTGACCTTCTGCTGTTCGGTAACGCTCTGCTCTACAGCTATCAGATGGCCGAGCTGAAGAACACAGACGGACTGCTTCCTGGCTTCCTCAAGCCCCGCACTGCCAAAGCCATATGGGCACCGGTGGACAAAACGGAGGCGTCGTGGGACAAAGACGGACTGTATGCCCAGGGCTGGCTGGTGGTGGAGAAACAGCAGAAATACGGGCAGTGCCGCAGCCGCAGGCATTACGTCTCACACACGGGGGGCGCCGTGGGGGCCAGCAGCGTCCTGCTGGTGTTACCCAGCCAGAGCAAACACGGTCCTCCACGGGGGGTGGTGGTGACCATCATCACAAACATGCAGTCGGTGGGGCTCAACGCCACCGCTCTGAAGATCGCGCAGGAGTTCGACAAGGCCAGGGATGAAACACCGCCCTGATCCCTTTGTAGTCTTTTAAGAGGTTGGTGGTGAATATCGTGCTGAGGTGTTCATGTCCTCGTTTTTAATTCAACATTTGTGCCAAGCACTTGATTTGATAGCTTTAGACGTAATAAGGAATATGTTGAAGAAATAAAAAGGTATTATGTCATCTTTTACAACCTCATAGTCATTTAAAGTCTTTGTGCAATACTTGTGCTTTTTAAAATGCATTTCACACCTGAGTCCTCAAGTGAACTGAATAAAGGGTCAAAACGTGACAAACTGTACCTAACAATAACAGAGGAGTTATGTGATAGAAATGATTTCACACACAGATATACAGCACACACACATGTCATGCATAGTAAGTACCACAAGATGGCAGTCATAACACTTTAATAACAGAAAAGACAGAGAAACTCAATTCGGTTCATATTTATTTTTATTGTTTTGAATCATTTGTATTTTCTAACGTATCGCATACATTTTTATTATCATTTCACATCAAATCACTTTATAATGTAAATATACTTTTATATTTCATGTAATTATTATTATTAGTAGGCTTATTAGATTATATTTCACTGTTTACGTAGAATAATTAATCGTGTAAAAATGATCAGCTGATATAGCAGTTACATTATTTAAAGCTTTTGCTGTTTTTGCTGCTATCTTTTTTGTTTTAATATAAAACCTTTAATTTATTATCAATCATCAATCATTTTTATTTATATAGCGCTTTTAACAACACAGGTTGCATCAAAGCACTGTACAGTAGAATGAGAGGGATGTATAATGACGAGAGTGACCGATTTCTTATGAAATGCAGAGACGGTCTCTGTAGTCAATTCAACGAGAATCACTAGAAGTTAAGTGTCCCCAACCAAGCAAGCCAGAGGCGACAGCGGCAAGAAACAAAACCCCATGCATACAGAATGGAGAAAAAAAACCTTGGGAGAAACCAGACTCAGTTGGGGTCAGTTCTCCTCTGACCGGACGCCCAGCACTTAACTTCCAGTTCAATTTTAAACGCATTTTAAATTATGCAAAATACAAATATTTTATAGTTATTAATGCTGTTGTTTGTTTTTGTTATTTGGTTATTCATCATTTGTATTTTGTAGTATTTACATTTTTGTTGTTACATTTTTATTATTGATTTTATTTTACTTTTTTCTCGAATATATTATATACTGTATATATTTATACATATATATATCCTCCCCATCATTCTCGGACATGCCTTTCTTTAACCCTTAAACTATCAATGTGCACCACAACACGTCCCGTAGACTACTCTGAAGACTTTTTGAGGCATGAAAAATACTTTTGAACCCAGTACTGTTACAATGATCATACTTGCCCACAATTAAAGCCGCGGCAGTCCCACGCCTGGTTTTTACAGTTAATAAGTGCACACTAATCGCGCCGTTTAGAAGCACGCGAGCAGAAAAAGAGGACTCGCGGGCCGGCGACCCGCGGGAAGCTGAACCGGACCCCATCCGACACCCACCGAGCGTTGCGTCACTATTGATCTTCACTCCCAAGTGAGAGATATAAAGCAGCATACCGCTTTGGTAAGAGCGCTTCACCTGGTCAGAGGTGCTGAGGGAAGCGAGGGCACCAAACCACCTGACGTCTCGGGTCATTCCCATAGATATGGTGTGGAGAGACACCACACACCCCGCCCAGCACCGCCCGAGACAGACATCCCGCGAGAAGCTGAACGCGCTCGTCTCATGCTCTCTAAACTGGTTTTTGTTTTTGTTGTTGTTTTTGTTTGGCGGTCTTATTTTAACGTTATTTTAAAGTGCCCTTGTGTCTCAGTGCAGTCACACACTTAATTACAGTCTAATATCAATCAACTACTTTTACTTGCTCTATGTTTTGGGTTAGTTTTAGAGTTACTTGAAAGTAATTGAGCATAGTCTATTGTTATTATACGAGTAATTACGTGCAGCAAGGACACATGATAAAGCTAGCCTCTGTCGGTCTTCAGATCCGAGTGTGAAGTTAGAGAAAGAAAAGTCTCTTTTAATCGGGACGATCGGCGCGGACTGGATTCTATTTCTGACGTCACAAAGATGAATTTAGAACGCTCGTGGAGTGACGTCATTCAGAGCGCGTGACTCACTCTCTCTCGATGCTGATTGGCTGTTCAGAGTTGGCGACTTTTACAAACAAGATGTGTTGAGTTTGTAACGATTTAAGCTGGTAAAGTTAGTCGCGTGCTCGCTTGTTATACGTTTACGTGGAGGCAACATAGGCCCGTGCAGCCTATAAAATGTTTTTTAGCAACAATATAAAATATATATTTTTAAAATAGTTTTTATATATGATCAATTGGAGAGATAGTGTTTCATTTTAGGCTTTTGGTTCTTATTTATATATTTGTTGGTCTTGTCTCTAAAGCCGTTCTAACTCTCGAAGTAACTCTCCTGCAGACTGTTGGCAGCCGTTTTGCGTGTGATAACCGGTAAACTATATAAACTTATACGGAGGCAAAAACATGCTCACTGCTCGGTATTCTGATGAACCGGAACTGCCTTTATTTGCATATGTCCTTTTATGGAAGACAGGTCACAGATCACGTGAGCAGTATGAGGGCACACTCAATACAAATGTTAACATTTTCTCTTTATTCTGGGAAAAACAATGTTTCGGGGGTCAAAAGGGTTAACACGGATACACTGTAAAAAAAAAAAAAAAAAGAAAATCCGTAACAATACAGTAAAAACGTCTGTTTTTAACTGAAGGAATTCTCCGTATTTTTAGTTTACAGGCGTTTTTCCGTAATTTTCAATGACGCATTGCATTGTGGGTGCAAGATCCTTGCGGCGAGAAACAAACGCCATTACTAAACAGATTACTTCATTCAGTTTCCGGAGAAGGATTAGTTTAACGCTTCTAACGTAAAATGTAAGTTAAGGATTTAGTTTTTGTTTTTTACAATCTTTAGTAATGCCAACGTTGTATTTAGGCGCTATATCTTATTAGTTCGTTGAGACCCGTTGAGTTTAACTTCACGTTGCTGTTTTGCATGTCTTCACACAACGACACAATTATTTGCTTCCAGTTTCGATTTAATTGGTATTGGTGGAGATAATGTCAATATATGTGACTGTGCCCTTATATTTCAGTGTTTTATTAGACTAATTTATTGTGGGCGCAAGAAATTTCTGGCGCGAATCGCGTGCGGGAGAAGCAAACGTCATCAACACACGGTTTACTTCATCCGGAGAAAGATTAACGACCCTGAGGTAAAATATTAAAAACACTTGCTTTTTCAACAACATATTGCCTGTTTTCGCTCTATTTCGCCCTCAAAAAACATTACAAACCCAGCCACAGCACTGTTTTCCTTCCTGAGTGAATCAACAGTTTAAATGAATCGGTTCAGTCGTTATGACTCGCTTATTAACGGTGACTTACTGCCACCTACAGACGGATTAATTTTTTTAAATTTTATATCAAAACATGTATGCATCAAATTAGGCCTTTATAAATATGCAGTTTTAAGTATGTAAAAGCTGATAGAGCACTGAATATATTGCTTCAGAATAAATTTACACCACCAAAAATCTAGGTGTTTTAAAAAGGTTAACGCGGATACTTTTACGTTAAAAACAATCTTTAAGATAACATTCTGGGTTAAGTTTCAAACAAAAGTTTGATTACCACTCACACACAAAAACACTGACCTTAAAAAGTTATTCATAAATTCATATAATAAAACCACTTTTATTTGCTCATTAAAAGGTGCCTGCATTATCTGATCTGTTGAGTTTTAGGATCATGAAGTTAAAATACTCGATAAAACTTTACAAAGGGCTTGGTATCTGTTTTTTCCACATGTTTACATGCAGGTCGTTTACCTTTTTGTGAACACACATGTGAAACGGTGATTCGTTTTTGTTTTATTTAAAAAAAAAAAAAAAAAAAGAAAGTCTGTTGTAAGCGCTACGCTGAATTATTCACTCGACCGATTCGTTAAAAACAAACCCAAAAAGATTCATAAAAGTGATTCTGTTTGCTTTCACCAGGAGTCGCGCAGGAGTTGGACAAGGCCAGGGATGAAGACTTGATTCAGAAACACCGCCGCGATCCCTTTGTAGTCTTTTAAGAGGTTGGTGGTGAATATCGTGCTGAGGTGTTCATGTCCTCGTTTTTAATTCAACATTTGTGCCAAGCACTTGATTTGATAGCTTTAGACGTAATAAGGAATATGTTGAAGAAATAAAAAGGTATTATGTCATCTTTTACAACCTCATAGTCATTTAAAGTCTTTGTGCAATACTTGTGCTTTTTAAAATGCATTTCACACCTGAGTCCTCAAGTGAACTGAATAAAGGGTCAAAACGTGACAAACTGTACCTAACAATAACAGAGGAGTTATGTGATAGAAATGATTTCACACACAGATATACAGCACACACACATGTCATGCATAGTAAGTACCACAAGATGGCAGTCATAACACTTTAATAACAGAAAAGACAGAGAAACTCAATTCGGTTCATATTTATTTTTATTGTTTTGAATCATTTGTATTTTCTAACGTATCGCATACATTTTTATTATCATTTCACATCAAATCACTTTATAATGTAAATATACTTTTATATTTCATGTAATTATTATTATTAGTAGGCTTATTAGATTATATTTCACTGTTTACGTAGAATAATTAATCGTGTAAAAATGATCAGCTGATATAGCAGTTACATTATTTAAAGCTTTTGCTGTTTTTGCTGCTATCTTTTTTGTTTTAATATAAAACCTTTAATTTATTATCAATCATCAATCATTTTTATTTATATAGCGCTTTTAACAACACAGGTTGCATCAAAGCACTGTACAGTAGAATGAGAGGGATGTATAATGACGAGAGTGACCGATTTCTTATGAAATGCAGAGACGGTCTCTGTAGTCAATTCAACGAGAATCACTAGAAGTTAAGTGTCCCCAACCAAGCAAGCCAGAGGCGACAGCGGCAAGGAAACAAAACCCCATGCATACAGAATGGAGAGAAAAAAAACCTTGGGAGAAACCAGACTCAGTTGGGGTCAGTTCTCCTCTGACCGGACGCCCAGCACTTAACTTCCAGTTCAATTTTAAACGCATTTTAAATTATGCAAAATACAAATATTTTATAGTTATTAATGCTGTTGTTTGTTTTTGTTATTTGGTTATTCATCATTTGTATTTTGTAGTATTTACATTTTTGTTGTTACATTTTTATTATTGATTTTATTTTACTTTTTTTCTCGAATATATTATATACTGTATATATTTATACATATATATATCCTCCCCATCATTCTCGGACATGCCTTTCTTTAACCCTTAAACTATCAATGTGCACCACAACACGTCCCGTAGACTACTCTGAAGACTTTTGAGGCATGAAAAATACTTTTTGAACCCAGTACTGTTACAATGATCATACTTGCCCACAATTAAAGCCGCGGCAGTCCCACGCCTGGTTTTACAGTTAATAAGTGCACACTAATCGCGCGCCGTTTAGAAGCACGCGCGAGCAGAAAGAGGGACTCGCGGGCGGCGACCCGCGGGAAGCTGAACCGGACCCCATCCGACACCCACCGGCGTTGCGTCACTATTGATCTTCACTCCCAAGTGAGAGATATAAAGCAGCATACCGCTTTGGTAAGAGCGCTTCACCTGGTCAGAGGTGCTGAGGGAAGCGAGGGCACCAAACCACCTGACGTCTCGGGTCATTCCCATAGATATGGTGTGGAGAGACACCACACACACCCGCCCAGCACCGCCCGAGACAGACATCCGCGAGAAGCTGAGCGCGCTCGTCTCATGCTCTCTAAACTGGTTTTTGTTTTTGTTGTTGTTTTTTGTTTGGCGGTCTTATTTTAACGTTATTTTAAAGTGCCCTTGTGTCTCAGTGCAGTCACACACTTAATTACAGTCTAATATCAATCAACTACTTTTACTTGCTCTATGTTTTGGGTTAGTTTTAGAGTTACTTGAAAGTAATTGAGCATAGTCTATTGTTATTATACGAGTAATTACGTGCAGCAAGGACACATGATAAAGCTAGCCTCTGTCGGTCTTCAGATCCGAGTGTGAAGTTAGAGAAAGAAAAGTCTCTTTTAATCGGGACGATCGGCGCGGACTGGATTCTATTTCTGACGTCACAAAGATGAATTTAGAACGCTCGTGGAGTGACGTCATTCAGAGCGCGTGACTCACTCTCTCGATGCTGATTGGCTGTTCAGAGTTGGCGACTTTTACAAACAAGAGGTGTTGAGTTTGTAACGATTTAAGCTGGTAAAGTTAGTCGCGTGCTCGCTTGTTATACGTTTACGTGGAGGCAACATAGGCCCGTGCAGCCTATAAAATGTTTTTAGCAACAATATAAAATATATATTTTTAAAATAGTTTTTATATATGATCAATTGGAGAGATAGTGTTTCATTTTAGGCTTTTGGTTCTTATTTATATATTTGTTGGTCTTGTCTCTAAAGCCGTTCTAACTCTCGAAGTAACTCTCCTGCAGACTGTTGGCAGCCGTTTTGCGTGTGATAACCGGTAAACTATATAAACTTATACGGAGGCAAAAACATGCTCACTGCTCGGTATTCTGATGAACCGGAACTGCCTTTATTTGCATATGTCCTTTTATGGAAGACAGGTCACAGATCACGTGAGCAGTATGAGGGCACACTCAATACAAATGTTAACATTTTCTCTTTATTCTGGGAAAAACAATGTTTCGGGGGTCAAAAGGGTTAACACGGATACACTGTAAAAAAAAAAAAAAAAAAAAGAAAATCCGTAACAATACAGTAAAAACGTCTGTTTTTTAACTGAAGGAATTCTCCGTATTTTTAGTTTACAGGCGTTTTTCCGTAATTTTCAATGACGCATTGCATTGTGGGTGCAAGATCCTTGCGGCGAGAAACAAACGCCATTACTAAACAGATTACTTCATTCAGTTTTCGGAGAAGGATTAGTTTAACGCTTCTAACGTAAAATGTAAGTTAAGGATTTAGTTTTTGTTTTTTACAATCTTTAGTAATGCCAACGTTGTATTTAGGCGCTATATCTTATTAGTTCGTTGAGACCCGTTGAGTTTAACTTCACGTTGCTGTTTTGCATGTCTTCACACAACGACACAATTATTTGCTTCCAGTTTCGATTTAATTGGTATTGGTGGAGATAATGTCAATATATGTGACTGTGCCCTTATATTTCAGTGTTTTATTAGACTAATTTATTGTGGGCGCAAGAAATTTCTGGCGCGAATCGCGTGCGGGAGAAGCAAACGTCATCAACACACGGTTTACTTCATCGGAGAAAGATTAACGACCCTGAGGTAAAATATTAAAAACACTTGCTTTTTCAACAACATATTGCCTGTTTTCGCTCTATTTCGCCCTCAAAAAACATTACAAACCCAGCCACAGCACTGTTTTCCTTCCTGAGTGAATCAACAGTTTAAATGAATCGGTTCAGTCGTTATGACTCGCTTATTAACGGTGACTTACTGCCACCTACAGACGGATTAATTTTTTTTAAATTTTATATCAAAACATGTATGCATCAAATTAGGCCTTTATAAATATGCAGTTTTAAGTATGTAAAAGCTGATAGAGCACTGAATATATTGCTTCAGAATAAATTTACACCACCAAAAATCTAGGTGTTTTAAAAAAGGTTAACGCGGATACTTTTACGTTAAAAACAATCTTTAAGATAACATTCTGGGTTAAGTTTCAAACAAAAGTTTGATTACCACTCACACACAAAAACACTGACCTTAAAAAGTTATTCATAAATTCATATAATAAAACCACTTTTATTTGCTCATTAAAAGGTGCCTGCATTATCTGATCTGTTGAGTTTTAGGATCATGAAGTTAAAATACTCGATAAAACTTTACAAAGGGCTTGGTATCTGTTTTTTCCACATGTTTACATGCAGGTCGTTTACCTTTTGTGAACACACATGTGAAACGGTGATTCGTTTTGTTTTATTTAAAAAAAAAAAAAAGAAAGTCTGTTGTAAGCGCTACGCTGAATTATTCACTCGACCGATTCGTTAAAAACAAACCCAAAAAGATTCATAAAAGTGATTCTGTTTGCTTTCACCAGGAGTCGCGCAGGAGTTGGACAAGGCCAGGGATGAAGACTTGATTCAGAAACACCGCCGCGATCCCTTTGTAGTCTTTTAAGAGGTTGGTGGTGAATATCGTGCTGAGGTGTTCATGTCCTCGTTTTTAATTCAACATTTGTGCCAAGCACTTGATTTGATAGCTTTAGACGTAATAAGGAATATGTTGAAGAAATAAAAAGGTATTATGTCATCTTTTACAACCTCATAGTCATTTAAAGTCTTTGTGCAATACTTGTGCTTTTTAAAATGCATTTCACACCTGAGTCCTCAAGTGAACTGAATAAAGGGTCAAAACGTGACAAACTGTACCTAACAATAACAGAGGAGTTATGTGATAGAAATGATTTCACACACAGATATACAGCACACACACATGTCATGCATAGTAAGTACCACAAGATGGCAGTCATAACACTTTAATAACAGAAAAGACAGAGAAACTCAATTCGGTTCATATTTATTTTTATTGTTTTGAATCATTTGTATTTTCTAACGTATCGCATACATTTTTATTATCATTTCACATCAAATCACTTTATAATGTAAATATACTTTTATATTTCATGTAATTATTATTATTAGTAGGCTTATTAGATTATATTTCACTGTTTACGTAGAATAATTAATCGTGTAAAAATGATCAGCTGATATAGCAGTTACATTATTTAAAGCTTTTGCTGTTTTTGCTGCTATCTTTTTTGTTTTAATATAAAACCTTTAATTTATTATCAATCATCAATCATTTTTATTTATATAGCGCTTTTAACAACACAGGTTGCATCAAAGCACTGTACAGTAGAATGAGAGGGATGTATAATGGCGAGAGTGACCGATTTCTTATGAAATGCAGAGACGGTCTCTGTAGTCAATTCAACGAGAATCACTAGAAGTTAAGTGTCCCCAACCAAGCAAGCCAGAGGCGACAGCGGCAAGGAAACAAAACCCCATGCATACAGAATGGAGAGAAAAAAAACCTTGGGAGAAACCAGACTCAGTTGGGGTCAGTTCTCCTCTGACCGGACGCCCAGCACTTAACTTCCAGTTCAATTTTAAACGCATTTTAAATTATGCAAAATACAAATATTTTATAGTTATTAATGCTGTTGTTTGTTTTTGTTATTTGGTTATTCATCATTTGTATTTTGTAGTATTTACATTTTTGTTGTTACATTTTTATTATTGATTTTATTTTACTTTTTTTCTCGAATATATTATATACTGTATATATTTATACATATATATATCCTCCCCATCATTCTCGGACATGCCTTTCTTTAACCCTTAAACTATCAATGTGCACCACAACACGTCCCGTAGACTACTCTGAAGACTTTTGAGGCATGAAAAATACTTTTGAACCCAGTACTGTTACAATGATCATACTTGCCCACAATTAAAGCCGCGGCAGTCCCACGCCTGGTTTTACAGTTAATAAGTGCACACTAATCGCGCCGTTTAGAAGCACGCGAGCAGAAAGAGGACTCGCGGGCGCGGCGACCGCGGGAAGCTGAACCGGACCCCATCCGACACCCACCGAGCGTTGCGTCACTATTGATCTTCACTCCCAAGTGAGAGATATAAAGCAGCATACCGCTTTGGTAAGAGCGCTTCACCTGGTCAGAGGTGCTGAGGGAAGCGAGGGCACCAAACCACCTGACGTCTCGGGTCATTCCCATAGATATGGTGTGGAGAGACACCACACACCCGCCCAGCACCGCCCGAGACAGACATCCCGCGAGAAGCTGAGCGCGCTCGTCTCATGCTCTCTAAACTGGTTTTTGTTTTTGTTGTTGTTTTTGTTTGGCGGTCTTATTTTAACGTTATTTTAAAGTGCCCTTGTGTCTCAGTGCAGTCACACACTTAATTACAGTCTAATATCAATCAACTACTTTTACTTGCTCTATGTTTTGGGTTAGTTTTAGAGTTACTTGAAAGTAATTGAGCATAGTCTATTGTTATTATACGAGTAATTACGTGCAGCAAGGACACATGATAAAGCTAGCCTCTGTCGGTCTTCAGATCCGAGTGTGAAGTTAGAGAAAGAAAAGTCTCTTTTAATCGGGACGATCGGCGCGGACTGGATTCTATTTCTGACGTCACAAAGATGAATTTAGAACGCTCGTGGAGTGACGTCATTCAGAGCGCGTGACTCACTCTCTCTCGATGCTGATTGGCTGTTCAGAGTTGGCGACTTTTACAAACAAGATGTGTTGAGTTTGTAACGATTTAAGCTGGTAAAGTTAGTCGCGTGCTCGCTTGTTATACGTTTACGTGGAGGCAACATAGGCCCGTGCAGCCTATAAAATGTTTTTAGCAACAATATAAAATATATATTTTTAAAATAGTTTTTATATATGATCAATTGGAGAGATAGTGTTTCATTTTAGGCTTTTGGTTCTTATTTATATATTTGTTGGTCTTGTCTCTAAAGCCGTTCTAACTCTCGAAGTAACTCTCCTGCAGACTGTTGGCAGCCGTTTTGCGTGTGATAACCGGTAAACTATATAAACTTATACGGAGGCAAAAACATGCTCACTGCTCGGTATTCTGATGAACCGGAACTGCCTTTATTTGCATATGTCCTTTTATGGAAGACAGGTCACAGATCACGTGAGCAGTATGAGGGCACACTCAATACAAATGTTAACATTTTCTCTTTATTCTGGGAAAAACAATGTTTTGGGGTCAAAAGGGTTAACACGGATACACTGTAAAAAAAAAAAAAAAAAAGAAAATCCGTAACAATACAGTAAAAACGTCTGTTTTTAACTGAAGGAATTCTCCGTATTTTTAGTTTACAGGCGTTTTTCCGTAATTTTCAATGACGCATTGCATTGTGGGTGCAAGATCCTTGCGGCGAGAAACAAACGCCATTACTAAACAGATTACTTCATTCAGTTTCGGAGAAGGATTAGTTTAACGCTTCTAACGTAAAATGTAAGTTAAGGATTTAGTTTTTGTTTTTTACAATCTTTAGTAATGCCAACGTTGTATTTAGGCGCTATATCTTATTAGTTCGTTGAGACCCGTTGAGTTTAACTTCACGTTGCTGTTTTGCATGTCTTCACACAACGACACAATTATTTGCTTCCAGTTTCGATTTAATTGGTATTGGTGGAGATAATGTCAATATATGTGACTGTGCCCTTATATTTCAGTGTTTTATTAGACTAATTTATTGTGGGCGCAAGAAATTTCTGGCGCGAATCGCGTGCGGGAGAAGCAAACGTCATCAACACACGGTTTACTTCATCCGGAGAAAGATTAACGACCCTGAGGTAAAATATTAAAAACACTTGCTTTTTCAACAACATATTGCCTGTTTTCGCTCTATTTCGCCCTCAAAAACATTACAAACCCAGCCACAGCACTGTTTTCCTTCCTGAGTGAATCAACAGTTTAAATGAATCGGTTCAGTCGTTATGACTCGCTTATTAACGGTGACTTACTGCCACCTACAGACGGATTAATTTTTTTAAATTTTATATCAAAACATGTATGCATCAAATTAGGCCTTTATAAATATGCAGTTTTAAGTATGTAAAAGCTGATAGAGCACTGAATATATTGCTTCAGAATAAATTTACACCACCAAAAATCTAGGTGTTTTAAAAAAAGGTTAACGCGGATACTTTTACGTTAAAAACAATCTTTAAGATAACATTCTGGGTTAAGTTTCAAACAAAAGTTTGATTACCACTCACACACAAAAACACTGACCTTAAAAAGTTATTCATAAATTCATATAATAAAACCACTTTTATTTGCTCATTAAAAGGTGCCTGCATTATCTGATCTGTTGAGTTTTAGGATCATGAAGTTAAAATACTCGATAAAACTTTACAAAGGGCTTGGTATCTGTTTTTTCCACATGTTTACATGCAGGTCGTTTACCTTTTTGTGAACACACATGTGAAACGGTGATTCGTTTTGTTTTATTTAAAAAAAAAAAAAGAAAGTCTGTTGTAAGCGCTACGCTGAATTATTCACTCGACCGATTCGTTAAAAACAAACCCAAAAAGATTCATAAAAGTGATTCTGTTTGCTTTCACCAGGAGTCGCGCAGGAGTTGGACAAGGCCAGGGATGAAGACTTGATTCAGAAACACCGCCGCGATCCCTTTGTAGTCTTTTAAGAGGTTGGTGGTGAATATCGTGCTGAGGTGTTCATGTCCTCGTTTTTAATTCAACATTTGTGCCAAGCACTTGATTTGATAGCTTTAGACGTAATAAGGAATATGTTGAAGAAATAAAAAGGTATTATGTCATCTTTTACAACCTCATAGTCATTTAAAGTCTTTGTGCAATACTTGTGCTTTTTAAAATGCATTTCACACCTGAGTCCTCAAGTGAACTGAATAAAGGGTCAAAACGTGACAAACTGTACCTAACAATAACAGAGGAGTTATGTGATAGAAATGATTTCACACACAGATATACAGCACACACACATGTCATGCATAGTAAGTACCACAAGATGGCAGTCATAACACTTTAATAACAGAAAAGACAGAGAAACTCAATTCGGTTCATATTTATTTTTATTGTTTTGAATCATTTGTATTTTCTAACGTATCGCATACATTTTTATTATCATTTCACATCAAATCACTTTATAATGTAAATATACTTTTATATTTCATGTAATTATTATTATTAGTAGGCTTATTAGATTATATTTCACTGTTTACGTAGAATAATTAATCGTGTAAAATGATCAGCTGATATAGCAGTTACATTATTTAAAGCTTTTGCTGTTTTTGCTGCTATCTTTTTTGTTTTAATATAAAACCTTTAATTTATTATCAATCATCAATCATTTTTATTTATATAGCGCTTTTAACAACACAGGTTGCATCAAAGCACTGTACAGTAGAATGAGAGGGATGTATAATGACGAGAGTGACCGATTTCTTATGAAATGCAGAGACGGTCTCTGTAGTCAATTCAACGAGAATCACTAGAAGTTAAGTGTCCCCAACCAAGCAAGCCAGAGGCGACAGCGGCAAGGAAACAAAACCCCATGCATACAGAATGGAGAAAAAAAACCTTGGGAGAAACCAGACTCAGTTGGGGTCAGTTCTCCTCTGACCGGACGCCCAGCACTTAACTTCCAGTTCAATTTTAAACGCATTTTAAATTATGCAAAATACAAATATTTTATAGTTATTAATGCTGTTGTTTGTTTTTGTTATTTGGTTATTCATCATTTGTATTTTGTAGTATTTACATTTTTGTTGTTACATTTTTATTATTGATTTTATTTTACTTTTTCTCGAATATATTATATACTGTATATATTTATACATATATATATCCTCCCCATCATTCTCGGACATGCCTTTCTTTAACCCTTAAACTATCAATGTGCACCACAACACGTCCCGTAGACTACTCTGAAGACTTTTGAGGCATGAAAAATACTTTTTGAACCCAGTACTGTTACAATGATCATACTTGCCCACAATTAAAGCCGCGGCAGTCCCACGCCTGGTTTTACAGTTAATAAGTGCACACTAATCGCGCCGTTTAGAAGCACGCGAGCAGAAAGAGGGACTCGCGGGCCGGCGACCCGCGGGAAGCTGAACCGGACCCCATCCGACACCCACCGAGCGTTGCGTCACTATTGATCTTCACTCCCAAGTGAGAGATATAAAGCAGCATACCGCTTTGGTAAGAGCGCTTCACCTGGTCAGAGGTGCTGAGGGAAGCGAGGGCACCAAACCACCTGACGTCTCGGGTCATTCCCATAGATATGGTGTGGAGAGACAGAGACACCACACCCCGCCCAGCACCGCCCGAGACAGACATCCCGCGAGAAGCTGAACGCGCTCGTCTCATGCTCTCTAAACTGGTTTTTGTTTTTGTTGTTGTTTTTGTTTGGCGGTCTTATTTTAACGTTATTTTAAAGTGCCCTTGTGTCTCAGTGCAGTCACACACTTAATTACAGTCTAATATCAATCAACTACTTTTACTTGCTCTATGTTTTGGGTTAGTTTTAGAGTTACTTGAAAGTAATTGAGCATAGTCTATTGTTATTATACGAGTAATTACGTGCAGCAAGGACACATGATAAAGCTAGCCTCTGTCGGTCTTCAGATCCGAGTGTGAAGTTAGAGAAAGAAAAGTCTCTTTTAATCGGGACGATCGGCGCGGACTGGATTCTATTTCTGACGTCACAAAGATGAATTTAGAACGCTCGTGGAGTGACGTCATTCAGAGCGCGTGACTCACTCTCTCTCGATGCTGATTGGCTGTTCAGAGTTGGCGACTTTTACAAACAAGATGTGTTGAGTTTGTAACGATTTAAGCTGGTAAAGTTAGTCGCGTGCTCGCTTGTTATACGTTACGTGGAGGCAACATAGGCCCGTGCAGCCTATAAAATGTTTTTAGCAACAATATAAAATATATATTTTTAAAATAGTTTTTATATATGATCAATTGGAGAGATAGTGTTTCATTTTAGGCTTTTGGTTCTTATTTATATATTTGTTGGTCTTGTCTCTAAAGCCGTTCTAACTCTCGAAGTAACTCTCCTGCAGACTGTTGGCAGCCGTTTTGCGTGTGATAACCGGTAAACTATATAAACTTATACGGAGGCAAAAACATGCTCACTGCTCGGTATTCTGATGAACCGGAACTGCCTTTATTTGCATATGTCCTTTTATGGAAGACAGGTCACAGATCACGTGAGCAGTATGAGGGCACACTCAATACAAATGTTAACATTTTCTCTTTATTCTGGGAAAAACAATGTTTCGGGGGTCAAAAGGGTTAACACGGATACACTGTAAAAAAAAAAAAAAAAAAAAGAAAATCCGTAACAATACAGTAAAAACGTCTGTTTTTAACTGAAGGAATTCTCCGTATTTTTAGTTTACAGGCGTTTTTCCGTAATTTTCAATGACGCATTGCATTGTGGGTGCAAGATCCTTGCGGCGAGAAACAAACGCCATTACTAAACAGATTACTTCATTCAGTTTCCGGAGAAGGATTAGTTTAACGCTTCTAACGTAAAATGTAAGTTAAGGATTTAGTTTTTGTTTTTTACAATCTTTAGTAATGCCAACGTTGTATTTAGGCGCTATATCTTATTAGTTCGTTGAGACCCGTTGAGTTTAACTTCACGTTGCTGTTTTGCATGTCTTCACACAACGACACAATTATTTGCTTCCAGTTTCGATTTAATTGGTATTGGTGGAGATAATGTCAATATATGTGACTGTGCCCTTATATTTCAGTGTTTTATTAGACTAATTTATTGTGGGCGCAAGAAATTTCTGGCGCGAATCGCGTGCGGGAGAAGCAAACGTCATCAACACACGGTTTACTTCATCCGGAGAAAGATTAACGACCCTGAGGTAAAATATTAAAAACACTTGCTTTTTCAACAACATATTGCCTGTTTTCGCTCTATTTCGCCCTCAAAAACATTACAAACCCAGCCACAGCACTGTTTTCCTTCCTGAGTGAATCAACAGTTTAAATGAATCGGTTCAGTCGTTATGACTCGCTTATTAACGGTGACTTACTGCCACCTACAGACGGATTAATTTTTTTAAATTTTATATCAAAACATGTATGCATCAAATTAGGCCTTTATAAATATGCAGTTTTAAGTATGTAAAAGCTGATAGAGCACTGAATATATTGCTTCAGAATAAATTTACACCACCAAAAATCTAGGTGTTTTAAAAAAGGTTAACGCGGATACTTTTACGTTAAAAACAATCTTTAAGATAACATTCTGGGTTAAGTTTCAAACAAAAGTTTGATTACCACTCACACACAAAAACACTGACCTTAAAAAGTTATTCATAAATTCATATAATAAAACCACTTTTATTTGCTCATTAAAAGGTGCCTGCATTATCTGATCTGTTGAGTTTTAGGATCATGAAGTTAAAATACTCGATAAAACTTTACAAAGGGCTTGGTATCTGTTTTTTCCACATGTTTACATGCAGGTCGTTTACCTTTTGTGAACACACATGTGAAACGGTGATTCGTTTTTGTTTTATTTAAAAAAAAAAAAGAAAGTCTGTTGTAAGCGCTACGCTGAATTATTCACTCGACCGATTCGTTAAAAACAAACCCAAAAAGATTCATAAAAGTGATTCTGTTTGCTTTCACCAGGAGTCGCGCAGGAGTTGGACAAGGCCAGGGATGAAGACTTGATTCAGAAACACCGCCGCGATCCCTTTGTAGTCTTTTAAGAGGTTGGTGGTGAATATCGTGCTGAGGTGTTCATGTCCTCGTTTTTAATTCAACATTTGTGCCAAGCACTTGATTTGATAGCTTTAGACGTAATAAGGAATATGTTGAAGAAATAAAAAGGTATTATGTCATCTTTTACAACCTCATAGTCATTTAAAGTCTTTGTGCAATACTTGTGCTTTTTAAAATGCATTTCACACCTGAGTCCTCAAGTGAACTGAATAAAGGGTCAAAACGTGACAAACTGTACCTAACAATAACAGAGGAGTTATGTGATAGAAATGATTTCACACACAGATATACAGCACACACACATGTCATGCATAGTAAGTACCACAAGATGGCAGTCATAACACTTTAATAACAGAAAAGACAGAGAAACTCAATTCGGTTCATATTTATTTTTATTGTTTTGAATCATTTGTATTTTCTAACGTATCGCATACATTTTTATTATCATTTCACATCAAATCACTTTATAATGTAAATATACTTTTATATTTCATGTAATTATTATTATTAGTAGGCTTATTAGATTATATTTCACTGTTTACGTAGAATAATTAATCGTGTAAAAATGATCAGCTGATATAGCAGTTACATTATTTAAAGCTTTTGCTGTTTTTGCTGCTATCTTTTTTGTTTTAATATAAAACCTTTAATTTATTATCAATCATCAATCATTTTTATTTATATAGCGCTTTTAACAACACAGGTTGCATCAAAGCACTGTACAGTAGAATGAGAGGGATGTATAATGACGAGAGTGACCGATTTCTTATGAAATGCAGAGACGGTCTCTGTAGTCAATTCAACGAGAATCACTAGAAGTTAAGTGTCCCCAACCAAGCAAGCCAGAGGCGACAGCGGCAAGGAAACAAAACCCCATGCATACAGAATGGAGAGAAAAAAAACCTTGGGAGAAACCAGACTCAGTTGGGGTCAGTTCTCCTCTGACCGGACGCCCAGCACTTAACTTCCAGTTCAATTTTAACGCATTTTAAATTATGCAAAATACAAATATTTTATAGTTATTAATGCTGTTGTTTGTTTTTGTTATTTGGTTATTCATCATTTGTATTTTGTAGTATTTACATTTTTGTTGTTACATTTTTATTATTGATTTTATTTTACTTTTTTTCTCGAATATATTATATACTGTATATATTTATACATATATATATCCTCCCCATCATTCTCGGACATGCCTTTCTTTAACCCTTAAACTATCAATGTGCACCACAACACGTCCCGTAGACTACTCTGAAGACTTTTGAGGCATGAAAAATACTTTTTGAACCCAGTACTGTTACAATGATCATACTTGCCCACAATTAAAGCCGCGGCAGTCCCACGCCTGGTTTTTACAGTTAATAAGTGCACACTAATCGCGCCGTTTAGAAGCACGCGAGCAGAAAGAGGGACTCGCGGGCCGGCGACCGCGGGAAGCTGAACGGACCCCATCCGACACCCACCGAGCGTTGCGTCACTATTGATCTTCACTCCCAAGTGAGAGATATAAAGCAGCATACCGCTTTGGTAAGAGCGCTTCACCTGGTCAGAGGTGCTGAGGGAAGCGAGGGCACCAAACCACCTGACGTCTCGGGTCATTCCCATAGATATGGTGTGGAGAGACACCACACCACACACCCCGCCCAGCACCGCCCGAGACAGACATCCCGCGAGAAGCTGAACGCGCTCGTCTCATGCTCTCTAAACTGGTTTTTGTTTTTGTTGTTGTTTTTGTTTGGCGGTCTTATTTTAACGTTATTTTAAAGTGCCCTTGTGTCTCAGTGCAGTCACACACTTAATTACAGTCTAATATCAATCAACTACTTTTACTTGCTCTATGTTTTGGGTTAGTTTTAGAGTTACTTGAAAGTAATTGAGCATAGTCTATTGTTATTATACGAGTAATTACGTGCAGCAAGGACACATGATAAAGCTAGCCTCTGTCGGTCTTCAGATCCGAGTGTGAAGTTAGAGAAAGAAAAGTCTCTTTTAATCGGGACGATCGGCGCGGACTGGATTCTATTTCTGACGTCACAAAGATGAATTTAGAACGCTCGTGGAGTGACGTCATTCAGAGCGCGTGACTCACTCTCTCTCGATGCTGATTGGCTGTTCAGAGTTGGCGACTTTTACAAACAAGATGTGTTGAGTTTGTAACGATTTAAGCTGGTAAAGTTAGTCGCGTGCTCGCTTGTTATACGTTTACGTGGAGGCAACATAGGCCCGTGCAGCCTATAAAATGTTTTTAGCAACAATATAAAATATATATTTTTAAAATAGTTTTTATATATGATCAATTGGAGAGATAGTGTTTCATTTTAGGCTTTTGGTTCTTATTTATATATTTGTTGGTCTTGTCTCTAAAGCCGTTCTAACTCTCAAGTAACTCTCCTGCAGACTGTTGGCAGCCGTTTTGGCGCGTGTGATAACCGGTAAACTATATAAACTTATACGGAGGCAAAAACATGCTCACTGCTCGGTATTCTGATGAACCGGAACTGCCTTTATTTGCATATGTCCTTTTATGGAAGACAGGTCACAGATCACGTGAGCAGTATGAGGGCACACTCAATACAAATGTTAACATTTTCTCTTTATTCTGGGAAAAACAATGTTTCGGGGTCAAAAAGGGTTAACACGGATACACTGTAAAAAAAAAAAAAAAAAAGAAAATCCGTAACAATACAGTAAAAACGTCTGTTTTTAACTGAAGGAATTCTCCGTATTTTTAGTTTACAGGCGTTTTTCCGTAATTTTCAATGACGCATTGCATTGTGGGTGCAAGATCCTTGCGGCGAGAAACAAACGCCATTACTAAACAGATTACTTCATTCAGTTTCCGGAGAAGGATTAGTTTAACGCTTCTAACGTAAAATGTAAGTTAAGGATTTAGTTTTGTTTTTACAATCTTTAGTAATGCCAACGTTGTATTTAGGCGCTATATCTTATTAGTTCGTTGAGACCCGTTGAGTTTAACTTCACGTTGCTGTTTTGCATGTCTTCACACAACGACACAATTATTTGCTTCCAGTTTCGATTTAATTGGTATTGGTGGAGATAATGTCAATATATGTGACTGTGCCCTTATATTTCAGTGTTTTATTAGACTAATTTATTGTGGGCGCAAGAAATTTCTGCGCGAATCGCGTGCGGGAGAAGCAAACGTCATCAACACACGGTTTACTTCATCCGGAGAAAGATTAACGACCCTGAGGTAAAATATTAAAAACACTTGCTTTTTCAACAACATATTGCCTGTTTTCGCTCTATTTCGCCCTCAAAAAACATTACAAACCCAGCCACAGCACTGTTTTCCTTCCTGAGTGAATCAACAGTTTAAATGAATCGGTTCAGTCGTTATGACTCGCTTATTAACGGTGACTTACTGCCACCTACAGACGGATTAATTTTTTTTAAATTTTATATCAAAACATGTATGCATCAAATTAGGCCTTTATAAATATGCAGTTTTAAGTATGTAAAAGCTGATAGAGCACTGAATATATTGCTTCAGAATAAATTTACACCACCAAAAATCTAGGTGTTTTAAAAAAGGTTAACGCGGATACTTTTACGTTAAAAACAATCTTTAAGATAACATTCTGGGTTAAGTTTCAAACAAAAGTTTGATTACCACTCACACACAAAAACACTGACCTTAAAAAGTTATTCATAAATTCATATAATAAAACCACTTTTATTTGCTCATTAAAAGGTGCCTGCATTATCTGATCTGTTGAGTTTTAGGATCATGAAGTTAAAATACTCGATAAAACTTTACAAAGGGCTTGGTATCTGTTTTTTCCACATGTTTACATGCAGGTCGTTTACCTTTTTGTGAACACACATGTGAAACGGTGATTCGTTTTTGTTTTATTTAAAAAAAAAAAAGAAAGTCTGTTGTAAGCGCTACGCTGAATTATTCACTCGACCGATTCGTTAAAAACAAACCCAAAAAGATTCATAAAAGTGATTCTGTTTGCTTTCACCAGGAGTCGCGCAGGAGTTGGACAAGGCCAGGGATGAAGACTTGATTCAGAAACACCGCCGCGATCCCTTTGTAGTCTTTTAAGAGGTTGGTGGTGAATATCGTGCTGAGGTGTTCATGTCCTCGTTTTTAATTCAACATTTGTGCCAAGCACTTGATTTGATAGCTTTAGACGTAATAAGGAATATGTTGAAGAAATAAAAGGTATTATGTCATCTTTTACAACCTCATAGTCATTTAAAGTCTTTGTGCAATACTTGTGCTTTTTAAAATGCATTTCACACCTGAGTCCTCAAGTGAACTGAATAAAGGGTCAAAACGTGACAAACTGTACCTAACAATAACAGAGGAGTTATGTGATAGAAATGATTTCACACACAGATATACAGCACACACACATGTCATGCATAGTAAGTACCACAAGATGGCAGTCATAACACTTTAATAACAGAAAAGACAGAGAAACTCAATTCGGTTCATATTTATTTTTATTGTTTTGAATCATTTGTATTTTCTAACGTATCGCATACATTTTTATTATCATTTCACATCAAATCACTTTATAATGTAAATATACTTTTATATTTCATGTAATTATTATTATTAGTAGGCTTATTAGATTATATTTCACTGTTTACGTAGAATAATTAATCGTGTAAAAATGATCAGCTGATATAGCAGTTACATTATTTAAAGCTTTTGCTGTTTTTGCTGCTATCTTTTTTGTTTTAATATAAAACCTTTAATTTATTATCAATCATCAATCATTTTTATTTATATAGCGCTTTTAACAACACAGGTTGCATCAAAGCACTGTACAGTAGAATGAGAGGGATGTATAATGACGAGAGTGACCGATTTCTTATGAAATGCAGAGACGGTCTCTGTAGTCAATTCAACGAGAATCACTAGAAGTTAAGTGTCCCCAACCAAGCAAGCCAGAGGCGACAGCGGCAAGGAAACAAAACCCCATGCATACAGAATGGAGAGAAAAAAAACCTTGGGAGAAACCAGACTCAGTTGGGGTCAGTTCTCCTCTGACCGGACGCCCAGCACTTAACTTCCAGTTCAATTTTAAACGCATTTTAAATTATGCAAAATACAAATATTTTATAGTTATTAATGCTGTTGTTTGTTTTTGTTATTTGGTTATTCATCATTTGTATTTTGTAGTATTTACATTTTTGTTGTTACATTTTTATTATTGATTTTATTTTACTTTTTTTCTCGAATATATTATATACTGTATATATTTATACATATATATATCCTCCCCATCATTCTCGGACATGCCTTTCTTTAACCCTTAAACTATCAATGTGCACCACAACACGTCCCGTAGACTACTCTGAAGACTTTTGAGGCATGAAAAATACTTTTTGAACCCAGTACTGTTACAATGATCATACTTGCCCACAATTAAAGCCGCGGCAGTCCCACGCCTGGTTTTTACAGTTAATAAGTGCACACTAATCGCGCCGTTTAGAAGCACGCGAGCAGAAAGAGGGACTCGCGGGCCGGCGACCCGCGGGAAGCTGAACCGGACCCCATCCGACACCCACCGAGCGTTGCGTCACTATTGATCTTCACTCCCAAGTGAGAGATATAAAGCAGCATACCGCTTTGGTAAGAGCGCTTCACCTGGTCAGAGGTGCTGAGGGAAGCGAGGGCACCAAACCACCTGACGTCTCGGGTCATTCCCATAGATATGGTGTGGAGAGACACCACACACCCCGCCCAGCACCGCCCGAGACAGACATCCCGCGAGAAGCTGAACGCGCTCGTCTCATGCTCTCTAAACTGGTTTTTGTTTTTGTTGTTGTTTTTGTTTGGCGGTCTTATTTTAACGTTATTTTAAAGTGCCCTTGTGTCTCAGTGCAGTCACACACTTAATTACAGTCTAATATCAATCAACTACTTTTACTTGCTCTATGTTTTGGGTTAGTTTTAGAGTTACTTGAAAGTAATTGAGCATAGTCTATTGTTATTATACGAGTAATTACGTGCAGCAAGGACACATGATAAAGCTAGCCTCTGTCGGTCTTCAGATCCGAGTGTGAAGTTAGAGAAAGAAAAGTCTCTTTTAATCGGGACGATCGGCGCGGACTGGATTCTATTTCTGACGTCACAAAGATGAATTTAGAACGCTCGTGGAGTGACGTCATTCAGAGCGCGTGACTCACTCTCTCTCGATGCTGATTGGCTGTTCAGAGTTGGCGACTTTTACAAACAAGAGGTGTTGAGTTTGTAACGATTTAAGCTGGTAAAGTTAGTCGCGTGCTCGCTTGTTATACGTTTACGTGGAGGCAACATAGGCCCGTGCAGCCTATAAAATGTTTTTAGCAACAATATAAAATATATATTTTTAAAATAGTTTTTATATATGATCAATTGGAGAGATAGTGTTTCATTTTAGGCTTTTGGTTCTTATTTATATATTTGTTGGTCTTGTCTCTAAAGCCGTTCTAACTCTCGAAGTAACTCTCCTGCAGACTGTTGGCAGCCGTTTTGCGTGTGATAACCGGTAAACTATATAAACTTATACGGAGCAAAAACATGCTCACTGCTCGGTATTCTGATGAACCGGAACTGCCTTTATTTGCATATGTCCTTTTATGGAAGACAGGTCACAGATCACGTGAGCAGTATGAGGGCACACTCAATACAAATGTTAACATTTTCTCTTTATTCTGGGAAAAACAATGTTTCGGGGGTCAAAAGGGTTAACACGGATACACTGTAAAAAAAAAAAAAAAAAAATCCGTAACAATACAGTAAAACGTCTGTTTTTAACTGAAGGAATTCTCCGTATTTTTAGTTTACAGGCGTTTTTCCGTAATTTTCAATGACGCATTGCATTGTGGGTGCAAGATCCTTGCGGCGAAACAAACGCCATTACTAAACAGATTACTTCATTCAGTTTCCGGAGAAGGATTAGTTTAACGCTTCTAACGTAAAATGTAAGTTAAGGATTTAGTTTTTGTTTTTTACAATCTTTAGTAATGCCAACGTTGTATTTAGGCGCTATATCTTATTAGTTCGTTGAGACCCGTTGAGTTTAACTTCACGTTACTGTTTTGCATGTCTTCACACAACGACACAATTATTTGCTTCCAGTTTCGATTTAATTGGTATTGGTGGAGATAATGTCAATATATGTGACTGTGCCCTTATATTTCAGTGTTTTATTAGACTAATTTATTGTGGGCGCAAGAAATTTCTGGCGCGAATCGCGTGCGGGAGAAGCAAACGTCATCAACACACGGTTTACTTCATCCGGAGAAAGATTAACGACCCTGAGGTAAAATATTAAAAACACTTGCTTTTTCAACAACATATTGCCTGTTTTCGCTCTATTTCGCCCTCAAAAACATTACAAACCCAGCCACAGCACTGTTTTCCTTCCTGAGTGAATCAACAGTTTAAATGAATCGGTTCAGTCGTTATGACTCGCTTATTAACGGTGACTTACTGCCACCTACAGACGGATTAATTTTTTTTAAATTTTGTATCAAAACATGTATGCATCAAATTAGGCCTTTATAAATATGCAGTTTTAAGTATGTAAAAGCTGATAGAGCACTGAATATATTGCTTCAGAATAAATTTACACCACCAAAAATCTAGGTGTTTTAAAAAAGGTTAACGCGGATACTTTTACGTTAAAAACAATCTTTAAGATAACATTCTGGGTTAAGTTTCAAACAAAAGTTTGATTACCACTCACACACAAAAACACTGACCTTAAAAAGTTATTCATAAATTCATATAATAAAACCACTTTTATTTGCTCATTAAAAGGTGCCTGCATTATCTGATCTGTTGAGTTTTAGGATCATGAAGTTAAAATACTCGATAAAACTTTACAAAGGGCTTGGTATCTGTTTTTTCCACATGTTTACATGCAGGTCGTTTACCTTTTGTGAACACACATGTGAAACGGTGATTCGTTTTTGTTTTATTTAAAAAAAAAGAAAGTCTGTTGTAAGCGCTACGCTGAATTATTCACTCGACCGATTCGTTAAAAACAAACCCAAAAAGATTCATAAAAGTGATTCTGTTTGCTTTCACCAGGAGTCGCGCAGGAGTTGGACAAGGCCAGGGATGAAGACTTGATTCAGAAACACCGCCGCGATCCCTTTGTAGTCTTTTAAGAGGTTGGTGGTGAATATCGTGCTGAGGTGTTCATGTCCTCGTTTTTAATTCAACATTTGTGCCAAGCACTTGATTTGATAGCTTTAGACGTAATAAGGAATATGTTGAAGAAATAAAAAGGTATTATGTCATCTTTTACAACCTCATAGTCATTTAAAGTCTTTGTGCAATACTTGTGCTTTTAAAATGCATTTCACACCTGAGTCCTCAAGTGAACTGAATAAAGGGTCAAAACGTGACAAACTGTACCTAACAATAACAGAGGAGTTATGTGATAGAAATGATTTCACACACAGATATACAGCACACACACATGTCATGCATAGTAAGTACCACAAGATGGCAGTCATAACACTTTAATAACAGAAAAGACAGAGAAACTCAATTCGGTTCATATTTATTTTTATTGTTTTGAATCATTTGTATTTTCTAACGTATCGCATACATTTTTATTATCATTTCACATCAAATCACTTTATAATGTAAATATACTTTTATATTTCATGTAATTATTATTATTAGTAGGCTTATTAGATTATATTTCACTGTTTACGAGAATAATTAATCGTGTAAAAATGATCAGCTGATATAGCAGTTACATTATTTAAAGCTTTTGCTGTTTTTGCTGCTATCTTTTTTGTTTTAATATAAAACCTTTAATTTATTATCAATCATCAATCATTTTTATTTATATAGCGCTTTTAACAACACAGGTTGCATCAAAGCACTGTACAGTAGAATGAGAGGGATGTATAATGACGAGAGTGACCGATTTCTTATGAAATGCAGAGACGGTCTCTGTAGTCAATTCAACGAGAATCACTAGAAGTTAAGTGTCCCCAACCAAGCAAGCCAGAGGCGACAGCGGCAAGGAAACAAAACCCCATGCATACAGAATGGAGAGAAAAAAAACCTTGGGAGAAACCAGACTCAGTTGGGGTCAGTTCTCCTCTGACCGGACGCCCAGCACTTAACTTCCAGTTCAATTTTAAACGCATTTTAAATTATGCAAAATACAAATATTTTATAGTTATTAATGCTGTTGTTTGTTTTTGTTATTTGGTTATTCATCATTTGTATTTTGTAGTATTTACATTTTTGTTGTTACATTTTTATTATTGATTTTATTTTACTTTTTTTCTCGAATATATTATATACTGTATATATTTATACATATATATATCCTCCCCATCATTCTCGGACATGCCTTTCTTTAACCCTTAAACTATCAATGTGCACCACAACACGTCCCGTAGACTACTCTGAAGACTTTTGAGGCATGAAAAATACTTTTTGAACCCAGTACTGTTACAATGATCATACTTGCCCACAATTAAAGCCGCGGCAGTCCCACGCCTGGTTTTTACAGTTAATAAGTGCACACTAATCGCGCGCGTTTAGAAGCACGCGAGCAGAAAGAGGACTCGCGGGCCGGCGACCCGCGGGAAGCTGAACCGGACCCCATCCGACACCCACCGAGCGTTGCGTCACTATTGATCTTCACTCCCAAGTGAGAGATATAAAGCAGCATACCGCTTTGGTAAGAGCGCTTCACCTGGTCAGAGGTGCTGAGGGAAGCGAGGGCACCAAACCACCTGACGTCTCGGGTCATTCCCATAGATATGGTGTGGAGAGACACCACACCACACACCCCGCCCAGCACCGCCCGAGACAGACATCCCGCGAGAAGCTGAACGCGCTCGTCTCATGCTCTCTAAACTGGTTTTTGTTTTTGTTGTTGTTTTTGTTTGGCGGTCTTATTTTAACGTTATTTTAAAGTGCCCTTGTGTCTCAGTGCAGTCACACACTTAATTACAGTCTAATATCAATCAACTACTTTTACTTGCTCTATGTTTTGGGTTAGTTTTAGAGTTACTTGAAAGTAATTGAGCATAGTCTATTGTTATTATACGAGTAATTACGTGCAGCAAGGACACATGATAAAGCTAGCCTCTGTCGGTCTTCAGATCCGAGTGTGAAGTTAGAGAAAGAAAAGTCTCTTTTAATCGGGACGATCGGCGCGGACTGGATTCTATTTCTGACGTCACAAAGATGAATTTAGAACGCTCGTGGAGTGACGTCATTCAGAGCGCGTGACTCACTCTCTCTCGATGCTGATTGGCTGTTCAGAGTTGGCGACTTTTACAAACAAGATGTGTTGAGTTTGTAACGATTTAAGCTGGTAAAGTTAGTCGCGTGCTCGCTTGTTATACGTTTACGTGGAGGCAACATAGGCCCGTGCAGCCTATAACATATTTTTAACAACAATATAAAATATATCTTTTTTTATATTTCATGTATATCCATCAATTGGAGAGATAGTGTTTCATTTTAGGCTCATTTATAGATTTGTTGGTCTTGTCTCTAAAGCCGTTCTAACTCTCAAAGTAACTCTCCTGCAGACCATTGATGTATTTAAGAGAAGTATAAGTATAATAAGATTCATTTATTAATTATTTTCTTCATTATCATCTTTTTTTTTAATGAAGACTTGAGTTGGACGCTCAATAAAACCACTTAACTCAAAATCTTAAAATCTTTTTAATTGATGTTTGAAAAAGTTTATGTAAATATATACATTTTTGGACATAGTGAGAAGAAAACACGGGTCAAACTTTTGTTAATATTTATACATCTTCATTCATCTCACTGGAATCACATTGCATTTTGGGACACATTATGCATGACCTGTGCTCTGCTGTATAAAGTGTATTCAGACAGTTCATCTAGGTACTGGACATGCAAAAACATGCATATTGTAAACAGTATACACATACTGCAGAAAAAATAACATGATTATATGACATGAACGTGTTCGGTTATGTAAAGGTTTGACTATTGTCCCAATATATTTTATAAAATGATTGTATATCCAGTCCGGTGGAGTGTTTTAATGATTGAGCATGTTGTTGTTACTTACATTTAATAATAAAAAAAAATCTACCAGTGTGATCCAGCGGATTATAATAAAAAAGGAATGAGTATAATCAAAGTTTCATCCAAAACAAAAACAGCACAGTGTAAAAATGTATGTACACGGCACACATGACCATCATGTTATATATTATCAAGTCTATCTACTTTAAACTAAAATCTAGGCTGAGGATGCTCGTTTTGAAATGTTTTGCTTTCCATTAAACATCTGGCATGGTAACAGCTGGCGCGTAAACGATCTGCATCCTTGTTACGTATTTAAATTAAGGCGTTTTAACCGACAGAAACTATTTACAAAATCTACGAACATTAAGAAAGATATTTTGAGAGAGTGACAGATTTTCACATTGACTTCGAGATCTCCACAAGGGGTCGATGTTAGCAGGTAAAGCTGTCGAGTTCACGATTCATGTGTTTTAAGAGCGGAGTCACACCGTCTGACTGTTGGACCGGACTCTCCAGTACTCCTCGGGTTTGGCTTGGTTCCGGGGTTTTCTCTTTATTCTGGGAAAAACAATGTTTCGGGGGTCAAAAAAGGTTAACGCGGATACTTTTATGTTAAAACAATCTTTAAGATAACATTCTGGGTTTAAGTTTAAGCACTACAAAAGTTTGATTACCACAGAAAACAAACAAACACTGACCTTAAAAAGTTATTCATATAATAAAACCTATATATAAATACTCGATAAAACTTTACAAAGAGCTTGGTATCTGTTTTTTCCACACGTTTACATACATGTTGTTTACTTTTTTGTGAACACACATGTGAAACGGTGACAGTTTTTGTTTTAATAAAAAAAGTTTGTTGTAAGCGCTATGCTGAATTATTCACTCGATTTTGAACTCGATGAAGTCCGAGGACAAACGGATCAAGTTGCTCGATATTAACGCGTTAACAGAAATGTTGTATTGGGCTTGTTTTTGTTTAATGCAACATCACACGCCAGACCCAAGTTTGATTAGCCGCTAAACAAGCTAACTAGGTTAGAAGAGTTGTATGGTAAAACAAAACGAGTAACGTTACGTTTAAGATAAAGATTATACATTAAAACTGTATAACAAATACCAGTTCATGCATTACGCGCTGTTTTGTTACAGCTAAGCTAACGAAGCAAATCCGACCGGAAGTCTTGCACATTCAGCCTTTTACTTTATAACAAAGACTACAGAAGGGACTTTGGTTATAATAAGTGTATATAGTTATTTGGGGGAACTGCTAATCTTTTGTGATATTACCGCTGGTCTATCATAGATCGGTGGATGTTACTTCTATCGCTGTAAATGAGTTACAGCTCTTTTTATCATCTGTGTTTAAACAGTTTTCTGTGGTAATCCACAGCATGTCTCTTTGCAATATCGAAAAAAAAGGTTGTATTGAATACGAAACGTCGGCGTCTAAGCCCACGTGACTCACTTGCAGATGTAGTAGATGACCACAGCAAGCACCACCAGGATGAGGAGGGCGACGATGACCACAGCAGCGATCATGCCCTTCTCCTCACTGTCCCGGGAGAAACTGAACAGCTGGAACTGCTCACATCTGCTGCCCTCATAGCTGGCGCTGCAGCTGCGGGACAGGGGTTTCAGTCGAGGCATCTCGTAGGTAGGTATGTCGTGATGCAAGTGACAAAACAATGGATACTTACACACACGTGGGAGTGGACACCAAGGGTATTTTAAAGCATGTTCCTCCATTCATGCAAAAGTTGGCTTCTGGCCCAGTGCAAGGGTCACCGTGTTCTACTGTAAAGAGCAAACCCGAAGGAAAGAAAGAAACAAGTGCATCATTTATCGAGCAGACTTTTTTTGCATCCAATTTAAAAGAAATTCGCAAAAACAACGGCAAGTGTACTTTGCACACGATACAGTATTTTATATCGAATTCACTCTCTTGTCACATTTTATCATCTTTAATGTTCACTTTTTTTTTACCTGCCATCATGGGGAACGCTAAGTAGATCTTCTCGGAAATTGGAAATTTCTACTGACAGCAGTCACTTGATGATCACCTGAGAGTAAAGTAAATGCGGTCAGGTTATCTTACATTCGTCCGGAGAGGTTACGATAGGTTTTGATTGGTTGCTTTC
Source organism: Puntigrus tetrazona (assembly GCF_018831695.1). NCBI lineage: Eukaryota > Metazoa > Chordata > Actinopteri > Cypriniformes > Cyprinidae > Puntigrus > Puntigrus tetrazona. The sequence goes on from NC_056723.1 coordinate 12,230,731, forward strand.
GACATTCATACAGAGTTAGATTTCAACATTTATACAGACATAAACATGCAATATGTAAGAATGATTAAATTAACAACATAAATATTAATATGTCAACATTAATCCATCCACATACATACAATATAATAACACTTGAGTTTGTATATATATATATATATATATATATATATATATATATATATATATTTCAAACGTTCTGTTTTGACTGTATTGGCTCTGCAATATAAAGGTTCATTAAATATGTTATTTAATAAGTTATTTAATATCTCAGTTGTGACATGTGACAGCAATGTTAATAAACGGCACACGGTTTTAGTCTTTTGATGAAGTGTTCTGCTTCTCCGATTAGTTTTTTCTTGAGCAAATGTCCTATTCTCACAGGACTCTCCGAAATCTAGAGTCAAATGTGAAAGGTCAGTAACGAAACGTTACTGAGGATTAGTGTCATTACTTTTCCAAAAAAAAGCACGATTCATAAATTCCCCCGCCTCGGGACTCACCTTGCTCGACTTCATGCACTTTTCGAGGTTTCTGAAAGTTTGCCTAGACGTACGAAATCCCAATGGCACGCTGCGTTTCAGGGAAACGTCAGTGAAGACTTACCGTCCAGGTGAAATCCAGTGCAGGTGAGTCACCTCGTCTTCCTCAAATAACTCCTGGTCTAAACGTCACCGTGCATTTCAGAGCCACATAAGTGCGGTGGGCGGATCCCTTTGAGCTCAGAAATGTTGTGATTGCTGTTTGTCCGCATTTGTGAATGGAACGATTCTCATCGTGCGTCGCTAGAACACAACAGGAGCCAATTTGCAGGGAATTACCTGCCGTTGCATCACAAAAAGAGACGCAGTAACTTTCAATGAGGAAGAAGGCTTCTCCGTATCTTCTTGTTACTTTGAGCCGATTCGAGCGCTGAGATCGGATCACTGGAAGTGAAACTTTAGGTTCCTTCTTTAATAGAAAGGGTGAGGGGTGGCGGCGTTTTGTTTTAAGTGCGTTAAGAGCAGGTGTGGTTCTCAGCGAGACTGCTTCGCTCTCTCTCTCTCTCTCGTGTGTGTGGGCCGGCTGGGTTTGGTGTCCGACTCAGGTATGCCAGATACGCTAATGGGGAAGTTGTGTGCGCGACGCAGGTATGCGTGGAATCGTGGGAACTTCGCAGACTTTAATCGCTTGTTTACATTCCTCGCTTAAAGGGCACGCGAAGGACAAAAGGAGACATCGTGTCGAGTCACCCGAAAACCGTTAGAACGGGATAGCTGTGAGGTTTCGGCGCCACAAGGCCAAGTAACCACAGCTTTGAATGAACGGAGACAAGGGGGATGTGTTTACATTGATAAGGACGCATGTTTTACTGTTTTTATTCATCATGATTGCACAAATTGTCTTTTTTCTCGCACCTCTCTGTTTAGACTTTTTGGTTTTTCAGAAGTATTTTATTCAGAATGAAAGCATCCACAAGACACCGTTCATTGTTTCTTTTACAGCACTGTTTGTGTAAATAGATTTTAAGTACCGTATACCGTTTTCTCCTACACTGAACCATATATCTCCACTTCGGCAGGACTCACACACACCAAACTTTACTTTTTCATTCCTGTCCTTCCTGAAGGTCTGGAACAGAGGGATTCAGTTCATATGTAGTCAGCTTGATTATACACAGCATTTTATTCCCCAAAGATTGTCAAAACGTATGGTTTTCTCTGAGTCTTCTGAATCATGGAGTGACAAAATGACTTTGACTCTAATATGTCAAAACTGACTTCATCCAGCGTTTTGATTTTTGTTCTAGAAATGTAGCATATTTCATTAAATAATGTCTCATTTTAGAACATTTTAGAAAAACTCTTTGCGATTATCAGTGTTATCGGTCAACTAGATAAGTAATTTGTTTTTCAGTTTTAACTGGAATAGTTCATCCAAAAATGAAAATTCTGCCAACGGTGACCTAAAACAGGCTGGTTACAAACTTTCTTCAAAATATCTTCCTTTGTGTTCGTCACAACGATGAAACTCAAAGGGGTTCAGAGCGACTCGAGGGCGAGTAATTGATTACTTTTTCATTTTTGGGTGAACTATTAATTTAACGCAAATGTACCTTTGAGAAATTTTGAATCAGTAAGTCTTATGTCTTGAAGGAGTATTTTTATTCAGTCAAGGCACTTGGATGCTAAAGACATTTACCGTATTGTGTTACGATTTCTGTTCCAAATGCATTTTGATCTTTTAAACGTGTTCATCAAGTGTAAATAAAATGTATCGTGGTTTCCTCAAAAATGATAGGCAGCACAGCCGTTTTCAACTGCTAATGATAAGAAATATTTCTTGAGCAGCAAGTCAGCTTATTACAGTGATTTCTGAAGGGTCATGTGACACTCACGACCGAAGTAATGATGCTGATGCTTTGATCACAAGAATTAATTCTATTTCTATCACATTAATATCGTTCAGTCAACTGAGCGTGAGAGGCGTTTTTCAAAAACAGGATACCACTCCAAATTTAACAAATCTGTCAATTTAATATGTGAATCAAATTATGAATTAAAAAATAACCCAAAAACCCAAACATGTTTTTCAGAATTGCATATGCTAATTTTTTTTTTTTTAGAGTTCCATGATTTAATAATAATAATATATAATAATAATAATAATAATAATAATAATGTCCAGTAATGGTTAATAATCTTGCATATCACTTTAATATACTAAAATGTCAACTGTAATAGTATGACAGCACTAGTAGTGTGTATTATTAAAGCAGGAATGTGATTCTCACCTGAAATGATGTTAAAACCTAAAACTAAAGTAAACCCAGTCAACCTGAATACAGTACATCAATACAACAGCCCGCTGTATGGCCAAAGCCGAGCAGCTCTTTACAGGAAGTCACCAGAAACTTTACAGTGTAGTGTAAGGGATTGTAGCTGAATGATGTCCATTGGTATGATAGCCTTACGCACAGCGCCGTGATAGCGTTTGATGCTATTACTGATGTAAGATGGTATTATAATGGCACGTAATATGATAGTCTGATCTGAAAGTCTAAAGCAGCTGTGTTTCGTTTCCCTCTCGCTCAGTCGGGTTTAAACGCATTCCTCACATCTCAATGTCACCTCTGCCATCTCCGCGCGCTCGGTCATGACTCGCGACAGCTCCTGCCGCCGTGTGCGTGACCGACGCGTGTCCGCGGCGAGGCGTTTTGACGGATGCGAGGTTATCCCGAAGAGCGTTTGCCGTCTCTCTGACAGAAACCCAATAGAAAAGCGTTTTCTCTACGTAATGAATCCCCTCCTCCTCCTCCTCCACCTCCTCCTCCTCCTCCGACATAACGGAGCGATGCTGCCGTTCGCGCTTCAATCGAATCGCGTCCGATCGTAACGCGGCTCCGGCGCGATGGAGACGGAGTCCCTGGCGTGAATCGAAGGGGGGGGGGAAGCCCTCAGCACAACACGATAGGTACACGATGCGCTCCTCCTGTCGCGAATACGATGCCTTCCTCTGGACGCTTGGACTGATATCACCTCGCTGAGCGACGATGCTCGCGTTACGGCTCGCCTTTGCTCGTCGTCCGCTTTATTCGCGAAAGAAGCAGCAGAACGGACGCTTGACCACTGCGAAACCGCCTTCACGCTTCAAGCATCTTCTGATCGTCGGCAAGGGACGCGTTATCGTAACCACGAGGGCCAGGGAGACGCGATTAAAGTTTCAACGATGTAAATCGAGGTAGGTTGGCCCTCGGAGACGTGCATTTCACCACCGCTTCTCCCCTCCTTCGATCCACCAATTATCGGCTTAATAGGCGTTTGCCGTTATTTCGGTAATTGCATCGCTGAATCACGAGCTGTCATGGTGCTGGCCGCGCGATGCTTTAATCGGAAGACACCACTTCATCCGACAGCTCCTCTAGGCCTGGGAAATACAAGACATGTCTTCCATTTTCGCGTAACAGCATGTATTACAGCGCGCATCCGATGCCGTGTTGATGGGGATTTTTGTGCTCGTTCCCGACGAGTCTGGTCGGAGAAGAGCGTCAAAACGACACGAAATGCTTCCATCGCCATGTTTCTCGCGCGCGTTTTGGCGCTCCGAGTCCGCCGCTAAACTTCTGATAGCGGCATCCACGAACTTCGGTTCCGTAGGTCCGTTGCGGGTCTCTGGGCACGTGGTCAACACAACAAATCCAAAACGAGCGCCGACGCGAGACGTGCCGGATTCAGATCAGTCCGGTGAACCAGTAACCCGTTCGTTGCACGTACCGTTTTCCGTCTGGAGGACGTGCGCTCGGCACGCGCCGCGGGTTCAGAAGCGCTCGGTCGGCCCGCGTGACCTAGCGTCCAAGAGTAACCTAGTGCTACGTGATCCGAAGGCGGCTGAGGTGTGCTGGTGGGGGGTGAAATGTGAAAAAGGCGGAAATGGTATGATTCAGTAGTGTTTTCGAAAGTTGGATCGGTCAGAGCGCGCGCTAAGTGTGCACGCTCTCGACGGATCGCCTCGCGTGAGGAGGTAACCATAGCAACAGCGCCGTCGAGTCGCTCGACGTCGAGCGTAAGGGATTGTTATTATTCGTTATTTATTATATGAGTTATACAAATTTGCTAATGTTTTAAAAAGACACGGCTAACTGAACTGTGGCACGGACGTACAATAGGCCTATAGAGCACGGGGACCTCATTAAAACACATAAATTCGTTTATAAAGTAGCACTTCACTGTGTATATGGTTTTTGTTGTTGTTGTTGTTGTTGGCATTAAGTTACATTAGTTAACCAACTAATCATGAGTAATGAATTCTGAAGCTGACCATTTAGTCTAGCTAATGCTAAATGTTAGTGTATGGGTTTTTTTATATTAGGTAATATTATATTATGCTGACTGTAAGGCTACCTAAAATATGCATTGCATCACATCACCACATATATGACCCAGGATCATAAAACCAGTCATGAGGGCCGAAGTTTTGAAATTAAGACATGCATAATCGGAAAACCGAACAAGTAAGCTTTCGTTGATGTATATGCTGTTGGGAAAGGACGATATTTGGCAATATTTTAAAATCAAGAGTAGAAACATTTTATCAGAGGTGATGGCTTTGCAGTTAAATATTAACTGTAACTATAACTATACTACTGTAACTATTAACTATAAAATAATCATTAAAGAAACAGCAAGTAAAACTACATACAAAAAAGCTTTGGAATGAATTACATTGCATAAAAAAAGTTGAAAGTAAATTGGAGGGCCAATAAACCATGAATTATTATTATTTAAAAATAATGATAATTTCAGGTTGTTAAGCACAACTAGTGAAAACGCATGGCCTTTCGGCTTTGTGAACTTCCTGTGATTAACTGATTGATCATTTAAATCAAATTTGTTATCACATTGGCATAGTTACAAGCGTATGCATGATTACCTGTTAAGCGTTAAAGAGAATGATACTGTTTCTTAAAACCATTCATTTTTTACCTTTTTAATTTTCACGAGTGGCAAACGGCACCTCTCGCTAAACGAACAAGCTAAAACGAACGTCTTCCTTTCTCCTCTAGCTCGTCCCACTTCCATCTATTCAGACTTCCTGTCTCACTGACCTGTGTACGCTGTGCCTTATTTGGCTTAATATGATTTGTCTTGTGTACTAGATTCACCCCGTCCCCAGCCTGAGGTAATACCTCTAGAGTTTGAGACACCGGCGTTTGTCAGGCAGGTCTCGGTGAATGAAGTTTTCATCACAGCACTTCAGTGATTGAAGCCGGTGCTAAACGAGCTCTACGGACCGTTCTGTTTATTGATGCCCGTCCGTGGCGAGGTTGACAGCTTCATCGCACCTTGACACAAGAAAGGGCAAACGTAGGCGGTCTGAGCTTTGTGTAATGCTTAGCCTGCTGAAAATCGAGCTGTTTGTACAATAATAACCGATTTCTTTAAAGTGCGCTTATTAAATGTGAATGAAGCACTATGCGCTCAGCTCACACATGCATGCCATATGTAGGACAGAATGAATTCTGGGAATTCAAAGGGCCAGCCTGAGCTGCAAGAATATATGTCTTGTCTTGTAAGAGGGACCTCTTTTAAAGGGGTCAGAGAAAGCATCAAAGAATCATCTTTAGCTTGCTGTAGCCACTTTTGCTTGTATGATACCATACTGCAAAAAAGATAAAAAACTATGTGTGTGTGTGTGTGTATAGATAGGCAGAGGTGTGAAAACGTCAAATATATATGTAAATATATATATGTGTGTGTGTGTGTGTGTGTATATATATATATATATATATATGTGTGTGTGTGTGTGTGTGTGTGTGTATAGATAGATAAAGAGGTGTGAAAATGTAAAATATATATGTAAATATATATATATATGTGTGTTTGTGTGTATAGATAGATAAAGAGGTGTGAAAACATGTAAAATATATATATATATATATATATATATATATATATATATATATATATATATATATATATATATATATATATGTGTGTGTGTGTGTGTGTGTGTGTACATTCCAAAATAAATGTAAATAAATATATTTTCTATGAGCATATTGGATGTATATTTTAAATACATAAATACATAATATACTTGAAAAAGCGATTTAGTCACATTCAAAGAGAAACCTCGTTCTATAACGTGTGAGCACACAACACATTTGAATAAAAATCAGAAGAGCGACTTTACAGTGTCCACCCAAAAAATGAAATATATGACAAATAAAAAAGTTATTAAATCATTATAAGTCTAGTTTTGATCTCTAATAAGCTCCTTTGTCCTCATTTGTATTTAGCCTAAATATAGAAATACGTTTTCGTGCCTTTAAAGTCCATTTTGAACTGTGTTTTGGTGTATGAAGGTTAAAAATAATATTGTCTTTCAAACATATATTTCATTGGGCTTCACTGTTTACAACATATACTGTATGTAGCATGCATCTGTGTAATATAAAAGATTGATTAGATTAGATTGACTTGTCTGTGATTCGCTCATGAATCTTCAGACATGATTCGTAGAGGTCACTGATTCAAAATACTAGTTTTCTAGTTAAACTCAGCATGTTCGCTGTATCTATAGCCATTCCATTTTTCACCTTATTGTGAACAACTTATCTTTTTTTTTTTTTTTTTTTTACCTTTCTAACAATCAACTGCAAGCTCACATTCAGAACGTACCTCCATCCATCCTACAACCTAATCCATTAAACTCAACGCTGAAGAAAAGGTTTCATACCTAGCAGAAGGGGCAAGATTGGCAACTTAAATATCATCTTTCATACATATCACATGATTTTGAGCCTGACAGCGTTTGTCATATATATATATATATATATATATATATATATATATATATATATATATATATATATATATATATATATATATATACTGTATATACATACACACAAAACTCCTTTAAACCCTCTAAATGGATATTTGTTTCCTCTCCAGGTTTATACCAATGCGTCTTGTTCAAATATCAAATATTCTGTTAAATGGAGTATGTAGCTTTGCTGAATTGTAGCTTTAACGCTTTCTCCGCCTGATTTCAGTCACAGGTCACTGGTAAAACTGTGAAGTTAAGCGAGTATCTGATTTCATAACAGATCCAATATCTCCCTCCATCGATTTTATTGCATAAGCGACAATTTCATCGCTCCGCAAGGATAACTGTGTCACGACTGAACTGGATGCTAACGCGTTCGCAAACACACGCTGGTGAATTCCAGTTTGCACACAAACACACACACACACACACAAACACACACACACACACACGCACGGAGTAGTTGCACGTAAGCCCTTTTATTAACCGGTGCTTTATATTAAAATGTGTTTGAAAAGAGCGTTTCGATCTGGTTTTCTTCTCAGGTCCGGTTTGAGTGAAGTGGCCTCCGTCTAGCACAAACTAGAGCTCACGTTTGAGAGAGTGGAAAGAGGACGTCCGTTCAGCGTTTGCTGCGCACCGCACCATGAGCCAGCCACAGTGAGTGTGCAAGCTACATCCTACCTGCTTTATACTGACCTGGAGTGTGTCGTGCACGGGAGAGCGTGTCACATCGTGTCTGCGTGTGTGTGTTTGCTCCACGCTAATTGTGCGTTGCTTAGACGTTACTATCCCCTTTTATTTCGTCTCAATACTTCTTGCAGTGAAGATTTGTTTGTGTTACATTTGTTGGAGAGGTTTTTGGTTTGTATCGTTTATTCCAACGTGATTTGCCAAGTCTGGTCCTACCCAAAATAGGTCACAAATGCGCTATTAATAAATTAGCACTATATATTCTGGTTACTGCACAGATATGCACCAAAAGTGATTATGATATGGCAATTTAATATGTATCATAATAATAAATATACTAATCAAAAAGTTTTGGTCATTTAGATTTTTAAACAGTTTTTTTATAAATAAAAAAACAGTAAAAACATGTTAAATTGTAGTGCTAGGCAACAATTAATTGCATTCAAAATAAATAGTTTTGTTTACATAGCATGTGTACTGTATATATTTATTATGTATATTTAATGATAATATATATATATATATATATATATATATATATATATATATATATATATATATATATATATATATATATATATATATATATATATATATATTATATATTTATGTCTCTATATATATATATATATATATATATATATATATATATATATATATGTATATGTAAATATATACATGCATGTTTATGTATTTATATATACATAATTAATATATACACAGTACACAAACATATATTATGTAAAGAAAAACATTTCCAATTTTATTTTGGATTTGATTAATCAATGCCCAGCACTAATAAATTCTATTACAATTTAAATGAACTGTTTTCTTTCGTAATTTATTTTAAAGTGGAATTTATTTCTCTGACGCAAAGCTGAATTTTCGGCATCATTACTCCAGTCTTCAGCGACACACGATCCTTCAGAAATCACTCTAATGTGCTGCTCCAGAAACATTACTATCAATGTTGAAAACAGTTGTGCCGTTTAATATTTTTGTGGATACTATGATGCATTGTTTCAGGATTCTTTGATTAATAGAAAAAAAAAACAGAATCAATTCAATGCATCCTTGATAAATAATAATTAAAGAAGCATTGCTGAAGTAATTTCTTTCAAAAAAAAGAAAAAAAAGAAAGAAGCACTTTAATGGTAGCGTCAATGCTGCAAACGCATATTTATCATAGAAGTAAAGGTGCAAAGATTGCTGGAAAGTTTTCAAGCAACTAATATTATTAAGCGGGACCGAAAAATACTGATTTCTCAAACAGCCATTGGGCAGATAAACTGATTCGCACAGATGATTAGTTATAGCTGCAGGGTGCCGGGCTGGTCAGGATGCCAGATGAGACTAAATTAGGACTGGGAAAGTATTTAACAATAAAATAAATGACGTCAGATAGACATTAAGACAAGGTCGGTCCAGCATATGAATGTTCTTCATCACCTCGTCATCTTCAGCAGCAGGAGCTCTGCAGCAGGAGGAGCATGAGATCCTAATTTATAGCCACACGCTGCTCTGCAGTCAGGCGCTCAGCGTGTCCTCGGACTCATGTGGAGAATGCGAGATCCTATCTGCTCTTTCCACATCCTTCCAGCCCACAGCTGTCCCAGGATCAGCAGCGGATGCTGACTTGGCCTTCTTAGGTGGAGTCTTCATGACGCAACTTTTGCATTGCATTCTCTCTGTAGCTCAGAATCAGGCCACCTCGCGCAATTAAATAAGCCTGTTAGGTATGTATATGTTATTTTTATTGCATCGTCGTGTGGCTGGTGGTGATCGCTAAGTCTCTGAAATGCTAAGTTCATTGTGGACTTCAGAGGTGGACGATATAGTGAACAAGGAAAACGTCACGCATTTGTACATAATATGCATTTTTTTTGCATTTGTCAATGCTGACAGTGCATTGCTATTGTACATTAAACGATACAAATGTATGCATTTGTAAATGGTTTCAGTAAAATGTTCATGAACATAATACAGAATGAATATCAAAGGATTTGCAATTAAAAATGGGTTTTTAACTTATAAATCCTTTTATGTTTATTGCATTGTTTATAGTATTTTATGTTCATGACATTTTTGTTAAAACCATTTAAATGCATAAATGTGAAGGCGTAAAAATCCTTTGATGTGCCTCAACGTAAAATCTTTCACTGTCTGTACAACTTTACAGGAAGACGTGTGTTTAAAAATCCTTTGATGTTGATACCCCTTACCAAAAAGTAGTATCTGTCAAGTTTTATTAGTATACTTAAGTAAAGTATATTTTAAGCATGCTTTATGTATAAAAGTATGTATAATGTATAAATCGGCCCACTTTGTAGTATATAAAAGTATACTTTCAAGTACTTTAATTATAACAGTAGTAAACTTTGGGTACACAACTAGTGTACATCTATGTTTTTAGTTTGTACTACACTAGAAGTATACTAAAAGTCAACTTATAGGTATAATGATAGTTTAGCCGATAATACTTGTAGCATTTTGTGTACATTTTGAAGTATAGTCTCATTAAACTGCTAGTTTAGTAGATTTGTGCTCCAAGTACACTCCAAGTTTTCTTTAAATAAATTTTACATCGTACTTTAAGTATACTACTTTGTCTCTATTTAGGTGTTCATTTGTATATTTTGGTTTTAGTATGACAATCGAGTGGATCAGCGCTCCAAAGCTTGACCGTCATTGTTACCTCTTTGTTGGTCAACCTATTCCAAAGTGTTACTAAAACCTTTTATGTACAACTTTTTATTATGAAATATTACAATTACATAAATGTACAATTAGCATTGTATTTAAAACATAAGCCCGCTGTGCAAATGCTTCCGCATGTTCATGATAATGATTTAAAGTGTATATGTGCTTGAGACACTTGAAACACTACCTTCGAAAACCGATGAGACGTACTTCTGTTCCTTCTGACCCTATTCGGGTCAATATGGTGAAGGAGTATTAAACGATAATCAGCTCTGAAGTCAGTTTCTGTATATTGTATCATGAAGAAGCCCTGGGTGTGTGGCCCTCGCAGGAAGCTCCTGGATTTCGATGGCGGCGGTTTGGGTGTCCGGAGAGAGAAGGAGAGGGAGGTTTGGGAGGTCGGTAGTGAATGCAGAGTGGATTACTTCAGCTGTCGTCTTTGTTCATCAGAGCCGCACTTGTGTACTGTGCATTCAGAGCAGAGCCTGAGACACCGGGAGTGAGCGGCAGAGAATAACACCATACATTTGACTCAATTACACACCGCAGGATAGATTGCAAGTGTACCGCAAATCTCCTTATATTAAATCAAACCAAAACCGCCATGTGGATATTACTTACACGTGCAGCGCGTAACGCTGATCTGGTGTTGCGAGAAGCAGACGTACACAAGCTTAAAGCAAGGAAAGTCAACAACGATAAGACGAAGGTCTTTTCCGGAGGTAAAACTGAGATAAGAGAATATTCAAAGCAGTGACTTTTTTGTTTTACAACTACAGCTATCGGTCGTCGGTAGTGGAAGGGATATGCTTATTTTATATAGCATTTTATTGGTCAAATATATATAGAGTTATACTGTTGTTGTTGTTGTTTTTTTGTTGGGAACACTCGACCCATATAAACTAGCCAGTATGGACTAAAACCTGCAGAAGTACAAAAGTCTGACAATTACGTGTTTTGTTCAAATTGCTGCACAGACATTCCACAGAATTCCTAATTTTATTCTGATAGATTTAAGAAATAATATCTGTTTGATATACAGTATCATCACATTACATTATCATTTTTAATCTTACTGATCTCCCAAAGCCTGCATTTATTTAATCCAAAGTAAAGCTAAAAACATACGTTTTTAAATGTTTTCTATATAAATAAAATAAATGCTTTCTATATAAATACATTTTAAAATATGTTTTATTCATGTGATTTCGAAGCTGGATTTTAGCGTCATTGCTCCAGTGACATGATCCCTAAGTAATCGTTCTATATTAATGTAGAATAAAATAAATGTACGATTTGTGAGCAGAAGAGAAAAGCATTACAAATCTTATTCCTCACATGACTAACTTGTTAGTCGTGCTAGAAACATGCTAGCGACATGCTAGTCATGCTAGCAACATGCTAGTCACTTGCTAATCATGCTAGACACATGCTAGTCATGCTAGCAACATGCTAGTCACTTGCTAATCATGCTAGACACATGCTAGTCATGCTAGCAACATGCTAGTCACTTGCTAATCATGCTGGAAACATGCTAGACACATGCTAGTCATGCTTGCAACATGCTAGTCACTTGCTAATCATGTTAGAAACATGCTAGCGACATGCTAGTTATGCAACCGAGCGCGCCACTCACATTTTCTTCAGGAAATGTACTTTCTAGTTTTTATTATCATTGCAATTGCATTACAGTACATTTGGCTTACTGGTAATACATAAATGATTGATGCATGACTAAAATATAAACATTACATCTTGGCCACCCTTTCAGGTGTTGTTTTGTTTTGTTGAATTTATGTTTATCTAGTTAGTTAGTCAGCTATATCAAGGTTGCTATTTCTTGCTTTCTGATTGCTCATCAGTAGATGATATTATAAAAGTAGCAAAACCATATTTAGCCTGTAAATATATCGTGTAGCGCAGTGAAGTAACGGATGTTGTACAGTCATGACAGATGACAGATTTTCTTATTTTCCTTGAGTGTTTTGATCATGTGGTCATGTTCTTATTGTTTGAATGTGTCCTTCTATTCACCAAGGTGTGTGTGTGTGTGTGTGTGTGTGTGTGTGTGTGTGTGTGAGTGATTGTGCACACGTGCATGCATGCTTATGTGCTCATGTTTTCACACACGCATGCTTACATGCACTCTGACACACCCCGAGGACGCCTTTGTGCTTGAAACAGGTCAGCTAACATTTAGCCTCCACTGTTCTGTCTAATGAGGTCTGTCTTGTTCTTTTGTGCAAAAGCTGATCATTTTCTCGTCGGGACATTCAACATTTACAACACCGTCCTCTCTGCTTGTTGTCCTTGAAGGCTACAGCACCATCCACTTTAACTAACAGCCACTATTTATGATTTCATCATGTAATTATTACACAACCTGCTTTTTGTCATATTCATGTAGCTCACGATCTTCAAATGCAGTAATATGACACTTTCCATAAACAGTTACAAAATAGGACCTCATACTAAAAACATAAGTAAAAATATGAACGGTAAGTTTGTTAAAATCAGGAGCGCATGCTTAGCATTACCTGAGGTGTTTTATTATTCATTAATTTCAAATGTGGTTTGCCCTTTTTCAACCCTGTTACTGAAATTCGGGGCTTATCTAAATTTGAAAACTACTGATTTTTTTTTTATTTTTTTTTAGCTTAAATGAAAACTTACATTTATTTGTTTGATTTAGATACCAATGATAATAGAATTCCAACAAATTAAAGAAAAAACGTATTTGGTTAACTTTTCTTAGAAATAATGTTGGTAACAGGGTTGAAAATGATTTCTATAAAAAATGAAAATCATATAATGATGTTATGCGTCTGTGTGTGAGATGTCATTTAGATCGCGTTATTTCTTGCATGTTTTGGTAACAGGGCTGAACGTGAGTTGTGTCAAAATGTAAAAAACAAAGCTGCGATGTTATTATTTGTCACTACCTGGTAACAGCACTGAGCAAGATGTGTGTCAAAATATAAAAATATAAAAAAAAAAAAAATAATAATTATTTGTGTGAAAAACCATCTGAATCATGTTACTACTTGGATATTTTGGTGACAGGGTTAAACATTTTGTCAACAAAAAAAAAGTAAAATAAAAAAGAATAATTATAATTTGTCTGTGTATAAGAAACCATTTAATTCATGTTGCTAATTAGATGTTTTAATAATTTATACTCAGGACACAATTTTAATATATATATACATACACAACAAAAATACATGGGATTTGTGCCACTAATGCATTAAAAACAAGTACACCAAATCTGCCGTGTTTGTGCGCTGCACCATATGCTTTAATTTCTCATAGCTTTGATGTATAGCCTTTAATGGCTCTGCAGAAAAAGGGGTCATGCAAACACCATGACTTACAACACCAGACATCTGTTCTGATCAAAATATTCTTCAAAATAACTTGCTTTGCATCTTGGGTTTGGTCCAAGTGAATCTTTTCTGGGCCCACAATATGCTGACACACTTTTTTTTTCCACCATCATCTGGTTCGTAACGCACCAAAGCTGCGTTCTTATTCAACCTCGAAATACCGTTCAATGTCATGCAAGTCTCCACAGAGAGACTGTGGCGGAAGAATGAAGTATTATATCAGGGCCGACCTATGCAAACGCTTTTGACGTGGGAATCTCACAGCTGGTGACAAAACGTCCTGCTGACTAGAGCAAACTGATGGCCTGCTGGATGAATGCTGCTTGCAGCATCTGGCTCTGAAGGTGTAACAGATGTTACCGGGATATCACTTGACACCCCTTTTGTACCCTATATGTGGTTATGCCATCTTGTTTCAAGACCCATGTGTGGACTTTGTAGTAAACAACTTCTCACCTATATCACTGATAGTTTGCCGGCCACAGTTTTCTACCATATTGTTACTGTCCTCTGCGAACTGCTAGCTAGTTCAGAGCCATAGAGGTTGTATCTCCTCTGTGATTTGCAGTGTGTTTAGCGTGCTTGGAAGCCCACCGAGGGACGTGTTACAGCCACTTTAGTGTATCCCATGCTGAAACAGCGTTTTACTGTCTTATAAGGTCACAGAATCTCGTAACTCAGATCTGTATTAAAGGAACTGGATATGCAATAGAAACCTTAGATGGATGTCCTGGAGATATTCACACTGTTTTTACTTCATTTCAGTTTATAAAGGCCCGCTCACACCGAGCACGACAACTATAAAGATATCGTTCTAAAACAACGGAGTCCACATCACACCTGTAATGATAAAGGCACAGAAAAACAATATCGTTGATATCACTTCCAGAACAATTTAAAGCCACAGATGCACTTAAAGTGACCAGACGATATCGTCTGCTGGTGTGGACACTAATATCATTATCTTTTTACGTACCTTTATAGTTATCGTCCTTGGTAAAAAAAAAAAAAAAAACTCTGTATAAATATGTTAGACTTGTCGTGATCCAGTAAAGTAAAAAAAACTAATGAAAAAATGAAATAAACGTTCAGTCAACATTAACATATATTAATAATATGAATGAAAACTGTTAAATATTTTAAATAACAATAAATAATTCCAATAACATCAATCGAAAATTGTTTTATATATATATATATATATATATATATATATATATATATATATATATATATATATATATATATATCTCAAATTGAGCATCAGTTAATACACAGTCGTATATCACTGACAAGCTACACAATATCGTGTTCAGTCTTGCAGGTGATTCATTGGGTTATTTTTATCAGTGTATTAACTGTCGCTCCATTTGAAAACAGGTGATAAAGATTTAACGCTATTTAAAGAACCGGCTTTACTGACGAGACGCACATTAATCCCTTGAATGTGCATCAATTGCTTGAAAGTTGAGGCCAAAAGAAGACATTTTGAAGAATGTTGGCAAGCAAAGAGTTACCAGTAACCATTAACTTTCACAGTATGGAGGGAAAACTCTATGGAAGTCAACAGGGAGCGGAAACATTCTTCATAATATCTTCTTTTGTGTTCATGCAGGTTTGGAACAACACAAGGGTGTAGTATCCCTTTAATTAACCTGACCTGTGATTGACAGTGGATTTTTTTCTGCATGCCTACGTAGTCTCGTCTTGCCGATTCACTGAGGTTCGTGTTCAGTCGAGCTCCGCACTTTTCAAGGGAAGGTGCTTTCACTTTGCCGTCTGTGCATTTCTATGGTTGAGCGCAGCGTGAGGCGCAAGCTATTTAGATACTGCTGAAGATTACAGCGTCTCCGTGAAGCGCCTGTCTAGAGACCAGCAGTTCCTCTTAAAACAGCCACAATATGTTCCGCGCCTTCAGAACAGAAACGTTCTCCATTTTCTTAACATAAACAAAACATTTATATTATTTTTATGCCGGAGGGTTTCCAGAATACCCAACACAATGTCTTCGAAAGCCTCCAAAAAAAAAGCCCGTGGATGGAATTGTGCATTTAATTTTGTTATTAAATGTAAATATTAAGATCAAGTAATATGCAAATCTAAAAAATACAAGAAATGTCCCCTCAAGCTTAGCAGACGCTATTGAGGTATTTTGGTAAAATACATATTTTTGGTAACCAGCCTTTATTTACGATGTATCGAAGCTATGGAGCTGGAAAACGTAGCAAGCCATAAAATAGGTAGGTGGGGGTTAATGTTCGTCCCTGTGGGCTGCTTTCTTATTTATTTCTATTGATTCTCTCCGGCTGATTTATGACTGTGCGCTGTGAACTCACTGGGGGTAAAGTGAGACGCAGGCTAGTTTACGTCGTTCAGTCAGTGGAAATAAAAATAATTTTAGCACAACATCTTCTGAATTAAAAACGTGTATTTATATGTAAGTGTGTGTGTGTGTGCGCCATGCATATTGCTAGCATATATTAGTACTTGCAAAGCGCGTTAATGTTTTATTCTGCATTTTAATAATCCTACCCTAAAATTGATATCTGCCTTGACCATTAATAAGCAGCAAAGTAGGCATTTATTGATGCTAAAATCAGGCTACGTTTTCCTTGCATTAAATTATTTATCACATAGTTTTGGATAGGAGAATATATATATATATATATATATATATATATATATATATATATATATATATATATATATATATATATATATATATATATATGTACATGGTTACATACTTTTCACACAGTAACTGATTGGTTTTAACTTATTATTCTTTTCTTTCTATTTTACAGTTATCTTTACATTGATATGCAAGTAAACAAAACAGATCTTTTTAGTAAGTGTTTTAATCATTTTTATTTATAGTATTAGCTTTCCTTATCAACTCACAGGGTTTTGGGACATCCAAATGTGACGACAGGCTATATAATGTCTTTTTTTGGTATACTTTAAGTGCCACATTTGCATAATAAATGCTAAATAAATAGAATAGTAATGAATAAATGCAAAGTATGTTATAAATCGATTCAGTTTCCTTTCTACCGCCTTTCTCCGGCTCCTGCAAGCCTCTCTAATCACTTCAGAACCTGGTCTCGTGTCCGTGTCCTCTCCTGCTTGTCCCGCGGTGAGACAAACAGAAACTCTTGTGGGCGTTGTGCCGCTGTAGCGAACACTCATCAGTACCTGACGGCGCTGCGGCTTTGCATGTGGTTTTTTGGAAATGCGATTGTGATGCTCTGAACAGTTTGTGCGTGTCAGGACTGATTAGAGTCCTGTTAGCAATCGGCGGGAAGCAGTGCCAAATGTGCAGATACAGTAGCATCGGGGAGGACGGGACGCCACATGCTGAGGCCGTCCTTTACCAGCCAGCCGGCATGAAGGTTGCGGTGAGAAGTGCGGCCGACGCCGTGAGCATTTTAGTGTCTGTACAGATACTGATGATGCACGGTGTTGTTCATTTATTGCAAACTTCAGTTAGAATAAGAAATTAAGAACAAAGAAAGTTTCAGTTTTCTTTTTTGCATTGTGGCATTAAATTTAAAGCACTTAACCATATTTCCTCCCATTACCGTAATTTGTTCAGATGTTTTAATATTGGTAGGATTCATCGATTCATTCATCCACAGCGCTGCAGTTATTTTAATAAAAAAATTCTATAATTTTTCTTTTATTTACAACTTATTTACAAAGAAATCTATTTGAAGTTGTGAATAAAACATATAATTAAAAGTATAATTTAAAAGTAAGCAACAGTAGTACAGTAGTGTTTATGAATCTTAAAACTTAGTATTTTCTTTTTAATTGCAATTACTTAGCAGTACTTACTTTTTATATTATTTTATTTAAAAAATGTTTTTAACAGTTGACAATTGTTTTTATCCTTGCAATTTCCAGTTACTGAATTTTTTTTTTTTTACAGCAAAAAAACGTAAAGCAATAAATAAAATACTTCTAAATTGCTACAATTAATGCAAAATTCTAATATGATTTTTAATTACTACAATTTGATAATTATATAAAAGATACATTAAATACATAAAAATACATTAAATGTATATATATATATATATATATATATATATATATATATATATATTTTTTTTTTTTTTTTATAAAATATGAAATAAAATCTTTTATATTCTTATTTTTATATTTTAAAAAATATGCTTTCATTTCGAGTTAAAATATAATGTCCTAGTCACCCAATTATTCATTGTTCATTCATGTTTCATGCATTGTTTGCTCAAAACACAATGCGCACAGATGAAAGGAGGGTGTGAATATTCAAGCAGAAGCTTTTCTGAAGAAATTACGGTACGTTTGGGTCCACAACCAATAACATTTTAAAGGTTGCGATGGGCCGATATCCAGCAGAAGCAGTCACTATCTCACAATATCCATCCACACATACATACAGTACAGTATAGCCTCTCCGTTGACCCCGTATTCGTAGCGGCAATGCTTCGTTTTCCTCTTTACTCTGTACTATTACAAGCTTCCTTTTTTCCCCTTCTCTGTGCACTGGCATAATTTATCTCCCCTCATCCGGCACGCCTGGGACAGAAGCCAAAACCCAGGTTTCTGCCCCTCTCCGCCTCCATTCTGTCCTTTCTTCTGCCCTTGATTAAGCCGTCTTCAGGGTTGCGAGTATTGATTTCAGCTATGAGCGTACGTTATGATTACAATTATCACATTGCCGCTTGTTTTAGTAGAGCGGCTGCTCGGCAGACTGCACAGATGGCTAGTTATCACGTTATTGTACTGCAATTAAACAAGAACTTCTACCATTTTGTCATTATTTACTATATCTACGTTAACTATTTGCCACAAAATTCGCGCTGCGAACGCCGCAGAAGTATATATTCATCGCCTTGTTTGCGCTGAGATTGAGAACAGCAATCTCAGACTGCAAACGTGAGAAGAATCGGCGCACTGTATCCAATAAATCAAAGGCAGAACCGGCCATGACATCTAACTGTGGGATTTTGTTGTTTTTGCCACAATATTGTGCTTTGAAATTCTCCCGGTGCCTCATTATTGTGGGATGCAACGCATGATGGCGCGGCCGTGATGAATATTCTGGGTTTAGGAATCAATCTAGACACGTGGGACGCCAGGCCTCAACTTAATCTTTCATTCATTTCCCATGTAGCCATTGAGGGCTCGGACGCATTTCCATATTCCACGTCTGCGGGCCGTGCCCTTTTTGAGGTTCCTCAATCTGCCTGCCGTCTGCCTCGCAGTCACATCAGTCGGTGATCGACGGGAATACGCCTCAATAATGGGATTCTGGGTCTCTGTGGCGTCTGTGATTCAGTTCGCTCTCCTGTTGCTAGTCGTTCATTGTGTTCGTGTCTCATGCATCATGCATTGTTGGAATAAAACACACTCCTCATCCCCGTCCTCTCCTGCGTCCCTAACCGCGGCTTGATTTTTTTCCATCTTCTTTGTACCGTATATATACAGTTCCCCTTTGTGTATTGCTTCTGTGTGCTTTGTCTTTCCTCTTCCGGACATGGTGTTTTTCCATATGCTAACTCCAGGGCTCTTATTTATCACCTTATTTTCTGTTTTTCGTCCTACGCACTTCTGTTAGCGAAGTCAACATGAAACAAAACTCATTTTGCTTCCACATTGTAACATTTTTCCAAATGATGAAATCAGTGTTGCTGAAAGTTACTCGATGCGATTGCATTACTAATTGAAATTAATAAGCCCCTGGCACGTTTACACAATGCCTCCAAAACTGTCAAAAAAACCGGATCAGGTTTGGTTTTCTGCATTTTCGTATCAGTAGCATGCATTTTGTTCGGAAAGCATGACGAATACGAAAAAACATACGTGGAACTTATGGACTAGATGTGCGAGGATTTTCACTCCCAATTTCTCTCAACAGGGGTACAGGAAAGATGTCAGTGTACAAATGGGAAAACAACGTAACTTGCGTTACTTATTTGAAGTTAACTAGTGTTACTGATTACTTGAAAAAAAGTAATCTGATTACTTAACTTGTGTTACTTGTAATGCGTTACCCCAACACTGGATGAAACAATACTATTTGGTGGCAGAATTAAAACACTTACTTCTAGTCATGAACAAGTAAATAGTTCATTACTGGGAATCATGTGCCGTGTCTTGCATGGAGTTTTATGCAGGGACCTAAATGAATCAGTGACTCATGTTAGTGAATTGGTTTGTTCAGATGTAAATCGGTCAGTTCAAGTAAAATTCTTGATTTGCATGAACTGTGTACCAAACAGTTCGACTAATTGATTAAAATCAGTCTACCTTTCCAATGCAAACAACTGCACATAACTAAATATTTTCCTGAAGTGAATCAGTGGCTCATTTTAGCGGATTAGTTTTATTAGGTAGTCCGTGTTAATGAAGTAGTTCTCTACACTAGTACATTGCTTATGAATTCTTCTTTTGGGCACTTCTTGTGAAGTAAGCAGTTTTAAATGTAAACTTGTTTTACCTTTTAATTGCGCTTAACTGGATATTTCCTTGCATGACGTTTTACACAGTGCCTCAAATAAATCAGTAAGTGATTTTAGTGAATCGGTTTATAATGGGCGGTTAGTATGAATGAAGCAGTTTGCAGAAGTCAGCTGCTTCCATGAACAACCTAAATGAACTCATTCACTTAAATGAATCAACTTCCCTGTGCACTGATTGGAAATTGTTTAGTTGAATCAAGGTGGTTTCTGAAGGTACTAACCATTGGATTAATTATGATTAATCATTCACACAGAAATTATCTGAGTATCTGATTTCGTTGCATGTTGACTTCCCATCTGTGATAAGAGGTAGATGGTTTCGTTTACTCTGTGTTTCAGTATGTAACGTCTTTGTGGTCATTTTTAAGGTCATCTTATTTAAGACGGTTCTTGTAGAAGAAGACAATAGAGTAGTGTGTCCCGTGTGTCCCCAGGCCCCCTCAGCAGGCGGCAGCGCCGGATCTGGAGGTGATCTCCCAGCAGGTGGAGGATGAAGGCCAGTGCATGGCTCCAGTGCAGCTGGTCAGCTTCGCCTACAGGGACCTTCCTCTAGCTGCCCTGGACCTCTCGCTGGCTGGATCCCAGCTACTTTCCAATCTGGATGAAGAGGACAACCAAGAGGGGTAAGAAGCTGCTAGCACACCGCTGATACCACACAGAAACAAGTACACACACATTTACGCAGTTGCGTAGTTGGGGACTTCCCATTGATGTCAGTAATAACCTAAATCCAGGAAATAGACATCAAAGAAGTGAATATAGACATTTTGAATCTTTGTGACCAGTTTTTACATTTAAACACATACACAAAAAATGCAATGTAATCTTTAAAAAAACACTATTTTGAGATTTTATGCTACAGAATTTCGTTGTGCTAATGCTGTTTATTTATTTATTTTATTTTAACTACTTACTAGTTTCTTACCAGTGTTTCTCAGCATAAAGGATAAAAAAAAAAAAATATATATATATATATATCTCACCCATAAAGGATATATATATATATATATATATATATATATTTAAAAAAATTATTTAATTTAATTGTCAAATGGATTTTTTGTTCTTCTGAGTGAAAATTGTCTCAATTTTTTTCACCCATAAAGATATATATATATATATATGTGTGTGTGTGTATAACAAAGCACAAATGTAGTTTTTCAAATTTCATTTATTATAACTATTATAAATATTAATAATATGACACTATTAATATTTTTAAATAAATTCATAACTATCTACACACACTAGAACTAATCATTTGAAAAACATGATAAATATTAAATACAGAGGGATAATTTGAAAGTTCGGTTAAAATCAAATAATTTCCGATAAATCAAATTAACAACTCTTTCTTGGTTGTGCGCTACTCTGGCGTAACTTTTTTTTTCTCTTTTTGTTAGCCCTCTTTTCACGGTGCCACTTTCAGTTATCATCGGATAAAAGATTCACGAAACATACACCAGGCTGGGAAAGAAATATACAGATATCCAAAAAATCAGGAAGAACAGCATACTCTCACTTAGATCAACGATACTGACTTTTAACTGGAATTTCTGGAATTCATTTAATGCTTGGCAGGGGTGAGGTAAAAATAAGCCCCGGCATGTCTTATAAACAATACCAGCAGTATCTAAAATAGCCGAGATCACAATCATCTGGCATAAAGTAGTACTTTAAAGGAATTTGTTTATACATGCTGAAATGACTCTTAATGCAGAACTGTATAGTTCAGGTCTGTTTGAGAATCGTGATGCAGTTAAAAATAAACCTTAAACAGTTGTAGCTTGTTTTATGTTTTATATTTATTTTTAAGATTTAAAATAGAAACTAAAGCCAAAATGATATCTTTAGAGACGAAAAAAATATATAATGCAAAGATTATATTTATATAATATTTCTATACTACACAATTACACTATCCCGAAACATTAACTTTCGAAACCGTTACGCTTTTTAATAAGTGGATGCATTTCTGTCATTCATGGCATTTTTTTTATTTTTGACTAGCATGCCTTTGCGATCCATATCATCGTGTTGCATAATTTTTTTTTAGATTTTTAGATCAGCGTTTTTTTCTGCTTGAGTCACAGAGTCAGACTTTTGATTATCGCCACAAAGTCCGCTTTGCCCGCTTGTGCTACATTAAAAGTGACCAATCACAGTCCAGCCTTTGTCCTGGACATAATAAGCGCGAAAGACCAGCGTCTCTCCTACAGCATCTCCCGTTTGTTTTCAAATGCCGGATGTTTACCGCAGGAGGTTGGCTTCTCGACTACTTCTCACCATATTTTTAAATGCCAGCTTTCGGTGGGTGTATTTGTGTTCCTCGGTGGGTAGTGTGCAAATGTGGCTTTAAAAATCATCTGGCAGCCGCACTGCATGCTGGGAGTGTGGAGCACCCAGGCCTCTATGGCGCTGACTGTGTTTTTGGCAGTCGATGCTGCAGTCCCGTCTGGGTAGCGTGACTCACCGTGGATGGCCACTGTGCGGCTCTCTGCTACATGCAGGGAAAGTTGACAAACACCATAAGCTTAATTATGGCAGCCGTCACACTGTCCACGAGCCACGCCTGTGTGTGTGTGTGTGTGTGTGTGTGTGTGCGTGTGTGTGTGTGTGTGAGACAGATGGTCCGCGCAAACTCTCGAGTGTGTGATTACGTGAGTGTGTTTCTTGGATGTCAGCACAGAGCGTTCTGTCTCTCGTGATTCGCTCTGTCAGGTGACACGCTCAGGTGTGACACATAACTGTCCTTTTGGTATGATAACAGCCCAGCTCGGTGACAGTGTGAAAACCAACCTGATCTCTTAAAAATATGTACCTCTGTGCGCTTCTTTGCGTGCCTTACCGCACGTTTCGCCACAGTTTCAAAGAGAAATGTCCACTCAGTGGCGCTAAAACACAGGTTCAATACATTCACCCTGGCACGTTATTATTACATCTATGTAGATATGTATTTAAATATCCGTTGACTCTTGCTAAAAGTTAATGCTCTATTGTGTTGGAAATATGCGCTACACTAAATCCAACCCTAAATCTACAAATGCAAAAGAGATATAAAAATGCATTTGTTGATGTAATTGTCATTTCAACTTCCTTTTACACAGATATGAAACGTTTTGCCGAACCGTAGTCACACGGGATTCGAACCCGAGCTCCTTGCCTCACTGTAGCTACCGAACAAACCTACCGTCTATGAAAACCCGTAGACATGAAGCTGGATATGTGCGATGCTAACGTTCAACAGCATCGGTTTTCAAATCTCCCAGCATATTAATATTGTTTCGAAGTCAGAACGTGATATTCTTCAATTAATTATGTGACAATTATGCTTTATTAACTGAAAGGCATAAAAGGTGTCAGAGTTTTACTGCCTCTAGTGTTCATTTCTTTTGGAAACTGCAGTGATATGTACTTGTTGGTACGTATTTCATGTCTCGCTAAGAAGGGCACCCAGTTATGCTGTTATCTAGAACGATTTAAAGCGAAGAAATATTTTCTTACCAGTACAGTATTCTTTTGGTTTATTATTGTAAAAGTCCAATATGAAATATTTTATTGGCTGTATTTGTGTCTTGCACTGTACAGCAGTTTCACGTTTTATCAAAGTTTGCATAAAATCGGCGTCATGCAAATATGTAAACTACAGACAAGTTTTTATGTCAAGGTTTCTTGACATTTATTTTAAATTAATGCACTCGCTGCACAACTAATTGCATTTCTGCATTTAGAATATAATCTGATGAATGGTTCTCATTCGAGGCTTAATACTATAGAAAAGCGGTGCGTTTTTCAGTTGTTTTTCTCAAAATATGGCGTGCGGTTGCTTCAAGCAATGTACAAACGTTATTCACTGACCGTCCTAATTAATAAATCGCAATTACAATTTCTATACTATAATCGACAATAATGATTTTTGGCAGAATCGTTCAGCCCTAATGTCACTTAGCCTAGCAGGAGCCAACCTACATTGCATTGAAAATGCATTTCTGGGATTAATGTCAGGTATATTTTCTGTTGGGCCATGCTTTCTGTCAAGGATGCTTTTTCTCACATTTTCTGGGTTGTATTATCTACAAAACATACAGATTTCCATAGAAGACTTAATCAAGTTTCACCCCACCGCACGTCGACAACTTTCGTTTCCGTCTCCCGTAACTGTCGGCGGAGAAAGCGAGAGCACGTCACAGGTCTTGTTTCTGGCGTGACTCACATCTGAAGCATGTGCTCAATGACAGACGGGATACATTTGCGTGGTTTGATGTCAGTTCAAACCTCTAAACTGAACTAAGCTAATAATAGAAACATGCCACAATGACAGCTCGTTTATTATCCCGAAACTTTAGTGAATGCGAAACAATATTAGTATTTAAATAATGCATGACTTGCGTTACTGCATTTGCTGTTTCGAAGAAATTGTCGATGTTTCTTTCTTTCTGGCTTTCTGTTTAGAGAAAGCGACATTTGCAATGTTTTTATTGCTTGTTGTTATCGTATTTAGCGTAGGCATTGTCCTCGAGATGTAATATTTTATTGGATTATTATCGTATTCGAAGGTAAGATAAGATATTTAATGCACAAGCATTTTGACTCTAATTGGCTTATTGAATAAGATATAAAATGGTTTGATTTTAATGGGCAGGCTTTAAAACTTGCAGTTTACTCTCTTATGCTCACCGAGGCTGCATTTACTTGAGCACAAATACAGTAGAAATAGTACCATTGCACAAAATATATATAGTTTTACTATTTACAAAATTGCCGCTTCAGGCGTTCTACTAACTATAAGTAGCTTTGTAACTACATGTCAACCTTTTTTCGGTAATTTGCACCTACATGTCTACTAACTCTCAGAGTAGACTCTTAGGGGAGTTTTAGGTGTAGTAGAATAAGTTGAAATATACTTGCAAAGTTTCTCACAGTCAGTATGTTACATGTTGTGAACCCGTCAAAATAAAGGGTTACATTATTAAGCAGACAGTCTGCTAATACTCTAATGGCTGCTAGCTGACATAGTTTTCTGTTCGAATATGTGATTTACCGATTTGCTACTCAAGAAGCATTTCTTATTATCATTAATAATGTTGAAAACAGTTGTGCTGTTTTATTCTCGTTTGTCTTATTTTTCATTTAATGATGAGAAAGTACACCATTTATTTGTAATGGAAATATTGGTAACACTTTAATTTACGGTTACACCTATTAGTTGCTTATTAGCATGCATATTAGTAGAATATTAGCTATTTATTAGTGTTAATTAAGCACATATTAATGCCTCATTTTACATGACCTTATTCTGCATCCCTTGTCCTACCCAAACTTAACAACTACCTCGCTAACTACAAGCAAAAAAATTAACAATTTATTGTGGGAAAAATGCCCGAAACTTTTGTTTAATTTAATGCATCCCTGCCAAATAAAAGTACTCGTTTTATAATAAAATCAAACCGACCTTAGGACGTCTCACACCTCGTCTTGATCTACACGATTCTTTTAATCAAAACAGACTGTTTGATGGTAACAAACACCGCAGCGGATGTAGTCTAGCACACTCTCTGGTGGGCTGCACGTGGGCGGATGGTTGTAGTTGTGAACTTCAGGGGGCATTTGCAGAGCTGGCAGTCTCAGTGCAGGGGCAAGACATCCAATGTGTGGGCTATTATTAGCATGTGCTGGCATTAGGGCTTCCTGACCGGAACAGAAGGGCGGTGTTCTCATCGACTGCCCAAAATATTCATGCTTTCTTCTATGTTTTTTTCCATAACAAAAGATACTTGAGTGAGGAAAAAATGGGTAATACGAAAAAACATTTGGCGACTATTTATGATTTCCTATTGCGGTGTACTGGGGACAGTTTGCCTGACTTTATTGAAAAATCAATTTGTAGGAGTTCACCTTTCAGACGCAGAAGTTATGGGAGGAGAGTTTTAAAAATCACAGATTTTACTAATGTTTGTCGCTGGTATTTTCTCCATGATTTAAAACGTCTAGTGAGTCATTCATTTTTAAAGAACGCCGTGGCTTATTCTTTATTGCTCTCTTTGAGACTGCTGTAATTTGCGCGTTTGCGTCATATTTGGTGTTGTTAGTAAATCAGCCACAGAAATGTCCCCTCTCATCTGTGCTGTTTTGGAATACCGCCACGCTCATTTGCTCTGTTTAGTCTTTTTTGAATTAATTAACTCACCCCAGTGTATTGAGCATTTTTAAACAAAAAAAATGTGAAAAAAATGCATGATTGGCTAACTTTTTATAAAATTTGCTGTATTCTGTATTTTTTTTTTTTTTGTTGTACTTTTTGTTGACTCACAATTTAAGTCAATTATCTAAAATCTTGTTATAAATTCATGTCTATTTTTTTTTTTTGCCCTTGTCTTTTTCAAAGTTAATTAATTACTTTTTTTGTAATAATGTAATATTACCTAATGATTTTTTATCATTATTTTGCCCCTTGGCTGTTTATTTTAGAATGAATGCATTATGTACATTTTACCTGTAAAGTGCCGTATTATGGTTTTTTATATAATGATATTTTTAAGATCGCAAGTTACGATTTAAAGACTGAAACAGTATTCAAATAAACTTGTGCCGAAGTGTGACATCCTTTATAACTTTTATGAGATTAATGGTGCGCGGTTCAAATGAAGAGCCTCTCAGAGATTCAGCAAATATTTTATGCTTAGCTTTGTTGTTGTTTTTGTATTTTATCTTCTCTATCCCTTTCCTGAAGTGCTGAGGTTCGTCTGCTGGCTGTGACAATTGTTTTTAGCTTTTGCTTGCTTGCTCTTTGCCTGACATTGTCGGTGGAGCACGCTCTTTCCTGCTGATCTGAGGCCAGCCGCTCTCTTTACTGCTACATTTAAAAGCAGTGACTGTAAGAGATACGCAGATCAGCATGCGACTTTTGACATTCGCAGCGGTCGCTGGAAATCAGTCTGTCCTGTTTGTTTTTGACCCAGAACCTGCAAATAAAAGCGGACAATTCTCAAAAGACGGCTCAGAAAGAATTATAATGCGTTATTATTCATTTGAGGCTTCTTAATTGGGCATTTTAGGATTATTTGGAGTAGCTTGACGACCTTGGAGTTTGGAGCTGTACTAGGAGTTCAGAAGATTTATTTGCTATTGCTCATACTTCAGGACAGGAATCACTACACCCTAACCATAAATATTAAACTTTCAATGTCTAACTTGTCCCTTGACGTTCGTATTGTGGGGATAAATTGTGCATATACATAATTTATACCTTATACTAAAAATGATGAGTGAGTTACGATGAGTTACGTATGCAACCTTTCAGCTCTTGGTTTATCTCACTTTTGAGACGTTGCACTATGAGATATAGTCACAACTGTGAGATATTAGGTTGCATTTAAAAACAAGTTTACAAGTTATATCACAATTGTTACACAACTGTCACTTTCTGAGATATAAAGGCACAATGCTAAGAAATTAAGTCACAAAGAGAAATATAGAAGTAATTGTGATTTTTAAAGCCAGAATCTTATGTAGGGATATAGTGATATTCTGAGAAATACAACTACAACTATAAAAATAATAAATCCACAGTTGTGAGAGTTTAAGTCATGTCCTAATATGAAGTTGCAGTTCGATTACTGTTAGATTAGATCATTGTTAGATTATAGTCGCATTTTGAGCTTTTAGTGAGATTTGTTTTTCACGTTCGGAGATAAAAAGCCACGAATACAAGAAATGAAGTCACATTCTTCAGATTTAGTCAGAATCGTGAAATTTTAGAGTTAATATTAGAGTTAGTTCAGCCAACAACAAAAACACAACACACTCAAGCCGTCTAAGGCGTGTATGACTTTGTTCTTTCAGACAAATAAAACCTGTGGTATATTGTTATTGATATAAATGTCCTGGCTCTTCTTGGGGGTGGGAATTTGAAGCCCAAAAATGAGTAAATCATGGAGTGATTTTCATCTTTGGGTAAAGTCATTGTTTGAGATATAAAGCTACAGCTACAATTTTTATTATAGAAATGAATGCAATATTTTAATATTTAAAGTCTTGTTCTAAAATATAAAGAAACCGTCTAATCTGTAAGCTGTAGTCAGAGCTGTAAGATCCAAAGCCACATTCTTACAAATAAAAAACACAAATACAAGAAACTAGGTTTCGAGATTTAAAGTCACATTCTGAGATAAAATGAAGAGATAGCCACATATATAAATATATACAGTACATATACTGAGATTTGACGGCAGAATTACATTACAAGACATTGTGAGAAAAATATCCTAGATGTGGTTGATAAAATTAAAACAAATTAAGCATTTTTTCTTCTGATGCTGGCTTCCGTGCCAAAACAAATTTCAGCTTATAATTTTCTTTCCATTTCTGCGGCAGCGAGTGTGAATCAGCCGTGCTGTATGATGAAACCATATAACCACACCATTATCAGAACCCAAAGAGCAGGTTAAAAGCCTTGGCTGCACTTAATAGATAGTGATTATTGCTCTTGGAAATATCTTATGCCTGCTGTGCGATTATTATGTTATGCCGTATATTTATTTATTTATTTTTTTTGTGAAGGCTATAAGTTTCCTTTTTAAAAATTATGCCTATCAAGGAACATAATGGCTCGGATCAAGCCGTGGCGGGCAGACTCGGATCTATTTTTCACCGGCTCATGCCAATAATGATTTCTAGAATCAGCAGTAATGGCTTTCCTGCTACTTTGGGTTGGATTACTAATGTGATGGGGTTTTTGAGAGTGACATGCAATTGAGATATCTGTCAAAACACTGATTGGTTCTGGTGAAGATTTGCGGCTTCGCCCTTTGTTTTTGTTTGCCCTTTAGTTGTTCTCTAAAAGCCAAGACCCTCGCTGAAGTTTACTGAGGCTGGTAACGCGACGCCGTTAATGCTACCGCAAGTGAGGGTGATTTATGTGGAGGCTTGAAGGCGCTTGTGGTACAGCTTTGTGCTCCTTGATTGCTTTTTCTAAAAGTGATTTCCTCAGAGACCGACTTGATGCCTCCTCAACCTCTTGGTGTTGGAGACTCGCTGGCCGTGTTCGGCTTCTAGCGAAGCCGCCGTGTCCATCTGCCGCCTTTCTTGTGTTTTCAGTGATTTGTAAGTCACGGGTAATTATGCTGCATGAGTTTATATATGGATTCTCTTCGATTTATTTTATTTATTTCATCTGAATCATTTCAGAATCATTGCAACAATTTCTGACAAAATGTTCACATGAAATAGTGAAAGAAATTGAGGTATATATGCTGTCAAACTATTAATCGATCCCAAAATGTTCCTTTACATATTATCTGTATGTGTACTGTGTGTTATTATGTATATATAAATACACACACATACAGCATACATTTAGAAAATATTTAGGTTTATTTACATGTATTTATTTATATTCATATAAATACTATATATATATATATATATATATATATATATATATATATATATATATATATATATATATATATTTAGTGTATAAACATATAGCTGATTACTAATACATATATTCAAATATTTAAACTATATTTAAATATTTTTTAAATAGTATAATTTTGTAAAAAAAAATCATAGAAACAAATTAATATTAAAAAATTTAAATTTTATTTTTATTTCGAAAATATTTATTTTAAGATGGATATTCCAAAATGTTAAGAGTACATTTAATAATGTTATTAAAGGGAAATTTTTATTTGTTATAAAATTGCTAAATAAATGAAAAATATTTATTGTATATATTAAAAAAGAAATATATATATATATATATATATATATATATATATATATATATATATATATATATATATATATATATATATATAATATGTGTGTGTGTGTGTGCTCTCTTTTAATACCAGAAAATATTGATAAAAGTAGTACCATCTAATAAAACTGCAATAATTTATTTTAATTATTTTTTTGCACTTTTTAGAATATTATGTAGTGTTACATGTGCTTATGACCAGGATTGCCAGGTTTTCACAACACAACCTATCCACTTGCTACTTAAAACTAGCTCAGTGGCGTTTTGAGGAGGTCCCACTAGTAAAAAATTGCATTCTGGGGGGTTAAATTCACGTCTTTTGGCAAGGTCTTATAATATACATTTATGTTTACCTTACTTGTTGAACGATTCCTAAACGATTCGCTCAGTGATTCATTTTCCCAAACCGTCCCTTTGCCTGAAGCTAATCTGTGGTGATTATTTTTACTGCTCCAAAAGAGGCACCTAGTGGCAGAGAATGAATTTACTTTTTTTTTTTTTTTTTCGGACCAATGCAAAAACCCCAACAAGTGGGCGGGCAATATGCTAATGTTTTATATTGACATCAACAAGAAACGGTTTGGGACTCGTTTCAGTCATTCAGAGTCAACTCTTTCTTTTGAGAGACAGTAACTTTCTACACGGTGCACTTTGAGATTGAAAACTTTGCAGGATGTTTTCATTCACTTAGAGCAAGGCAAGTTTATTTCCATAACACATTTCGTACAAAGAGGTTATTTAAAATGCTTTAATAATCACAACAATAAAACAAGGAATTCAAAAACATACTGCATTAAAGGTCATGTTAAATTCTGTTTTGGATAGGATGGCAAAGTCAGTTTACAGACACAAAGGCACCTCTAGAGTTTAGAATAAAGCTTCAAAGTATTCTTTCCCGTTACATTTTCTCTTGGAGCAAGATTGGGAGCGAGAGAATCAGTTTTTGACCGAGAGGCATGTACGGCAGCACATTTCTCCAGTTCACGATCGATCAGTTTCATGGTGTAATTCAGCTCTCTCCGGTCGGCTGTTTGCTGCGGTTCAATCTGTCTCTCCTGCGTCTCACGTAGTGCTGATACTGATGTCTCTATAAAGCTGTCCACTTCAGCACACGCACTTCCACTGTACGGTGCATGAGCGTGGGGTTAGCTAAAGTGCAAATTAGCATTTCACGTTTGGGAATGTATATGTGCGTACATTATCGTTTGTTACTGAATATTTGAAAATATTTGTTTTCTTTAAATCTCGGTCAGGCATGCCAGGTTGAGAGTTAAAGACCAACGTCAAAAAGTGAAAGTATATCGGCATGGACACGAGACAGAACTACTTCACTCTTCATTAACGTTTGAGCATTGTCCTCCAGCACCCAGTAAATCAAAGTGTCTTAAAGGGATAGTTCACTGAAAAATATAAACTCTGTCACCGTTTGCTCAATCACAGTTGGTTGCAAACTTTTTGAGTTTCTGATTCATTTTTTAAAAAAAGTTATTTTGGGGTAACCAGACAGTTGATAGTCCCATTGTAAAAAAAAAAAAATATATTATAGGAGTCAAAGACCATCAACTATTTTTCTTTTTCTCTTTTTTATATCTTCTTTTGTATTTAACAGAATGGATAAACTTATACGGCACTGAAACAACTTGAGCGTAAATGATGACAGGATTTTAGCTCAACTTGTAAAATGCAGCTTGAGTCATGGACTCATGTTATTACATTTGACTTTTTATTTATGTGTCTTTAATAGGCACCAATCTGCATTAATATGTTAGTTGTCATGACTTAAAATACATTATATAAAAAATAAGGTAATAATCACATTTTCATTGAATAACACTGCTAAAATACATAATGTAATACAAAATAAACATTTTCTGTAAATTGTGTACATCATTAAAAATGCCTTCAAAGGGTACCAAAGACGCGATAATTGTTGTTGTTACACTTACAGGAGGATCAAATAAATCAAATCCTTGTTTAATATTGACCAAACATTTAATTCTAATATCCACAAAACCTTTAGCGCTTAAAAATTCTACATTTCTTCAACAAAAACGTGGAGTTCACAACCCTTATAAAAATGTTAACAATTAAAAACAGTACAATTTTTTTTTTTCTGCTTGACACAATGAAACCAACCAGTCAACTGTATTAACAAAATCATAGCCACATGTATTTATAATAGTATTCTAATTAAATAATACAATTTAATTAAAATGTTCAACTTTAACCTATTGTAGTTTTTTTTACTGTTATAATAGTTGAGGGAGGGGGCACAACAATAAAAATCTGCTTAAGATACCTATTTGGTCAACAGCGGCCCAGGAGCTACCTCTCGATATTTTAGCCCAAACCAAAATTTCCAGTTGCCAAAATGTCACTAGTTTTTGACTTACCTACACGTGGCTGATCATTTAGCTCTCACCTCTAGTTTGACAGACAGCGGTCTGAGCCATACTCATATGACCCAGGATCAGGCTCCACTGTGACCTTGGCAGGATTCGGTGGAGGGAAGGTGAAAGAGATCCAATGACCCTCTATAGCTCCTCTCTGGAACTGGAGACAGCCAAGTGTCCTTACGCAGCGACTTTTTGTGCTGAAGTTTAGGCTGAACTTTCCCACCTCAGACTCGTTCATCCATTACTGTAATACAGGTCACGGGTTGGGGTTTGAGTTTGACTAGCTGCTGCTCGCTCAGCATAAAATAACAACCTCAAGCCATCGGCATGTTTCACCACAGCTCCTGGTCCCGGAGGTCTCGCACTTTGTTTATACTGCCCTTCCAGACTAATGCAGCTACAGCCAGAACTGCAATACCATACTTTATTTCACTGCACAATGATACAAATGTTCAGCTATTCCGATAGAAAGCATAAGGAGGCTGATCACTTTTAGAAATAGAAGGTCAGTTTGAAGCATTTTGGGATATAGCCCCTGTATTTAAATATGCCTACTTCACTACAATATAGCAGGTGGAAAATACAAGGATCATTATTAATCAAAAACTACAGTGTATGCGATTTCAGATGCACTTAATATTCCATCCATACCTCCTACATGCTATTTCAAACACACCTCATTTTAAAGTGTTACTCCTAAATATGTGGAAAGTCTGCTCACGGCACTTTTTTTTCTCCAGAAAGACGCAATTTATGAATGTTGGTGTTAGCACTCTCAATAAATCAGTCAGTGTGCTATGTTTTACTGTCTAATTCTGCAAGCAGAAAGACCTTCATATGTGCATCTGTCTAGTCCTCATTATTTATTACCTATAATCCCAAATAATCGCTCTCCTTCTGTCACTAGGCTTGTTGGATTGTTGAATTAGATTTTGGAGAGACACCCATCTAAGCTACAAAACACATGCACTTACACTGAAGGAGAGACCTGGGCCATATCTACAGGTCACAACAAAATGTAAAAATTGTGGTTACCTATGATCAATAAGTCTTTAATTGTCTGACATTAATGTTTTTAGCTTGATTTTGGCTAATCCTCAGCCTATAGAGGGTGCAACAGCAACAGAAATCTGTGAAGTCCACATTTACACTACGTTTAAATGTTAAATGGCAAATAAATGCATCTGGATGCATGTTTTAAAACTTATTGCACAGGTAAGATAATTGCCGTTCTGATCTACTGCACTGCTGCTTTGTAATTCACATGCATAAGCTGTTCGAGCCTCAGCTCAAAGCTTATTCATTCATTTATATTGTCATCAGTGATTAGTCGATCTCAAATTTTGTCACATAAATGTCGATTTCGATGAACCCCTAGTATTTAAAAATGCTCAAACAATTGGTCAATGATCAAATGAATTTTTTTAAATATGTGGTCTCTAAACATTCATATTTTTACAATGCAATAGATGCAAGAACAACAAATGTGAGATGGCAAATCAGCATCAGTCTCCACCGGGCTACAGCACTAGAGGGCTCAGGTTTTCTTTATATGGAAGGAAGGACAAAAAGTTGATGACTGATCTCAAACACTCTTGCAGCAACATAGCAACTGTAGCAATGCTCTTGCAACTATCCAGAATATCATAGCAGAGCTATGCGACCAGCTATATGCTTTTGATATACTTTAAAAATGGCTACATATAAATGTAAACAACCTAGCAAACAGCTAGTCATGTCCTAAAAACCACAATACCCTAGCCACACCGTAGTAAATATCAACCCCTTAGTGACCACCAATGCACAATACACCTTAGAATCACTTAGCAATGCCCTTGCCAACTATCCAGAACTCCTTAGCATCCACTTAGCAAAACACCTTGGCAACCATTCAGCAATGCCATCCAGAACTCCCAAGCAGCCACCTAGCAACACCTTGGCAACCATCCAGAACACTCTAGCAGCAACCTAGCAATGCATTTCCTACTATACAGAACACCCTAGCAGCCACCTATCAACACCTTGGCAAACATACAGAACACCTTAGCAGCCACCTAGCAACACCTTGGCAACCATACTGAACACCATAGCAGCCACATAGCAACACTTTGGCAACCATCTACAACAACCATAGCACTGCTTCTGTAAAATGACTAAATATAAATGTAAAACACCAAACAAACATTTTGTTATGCCTAGAATATGGTAGTAACACTCAAACACACACCAACCCCTAAGCAATTGCTCATTGCACCTTATAAGAGCCAAGCCCTGGAAACCAATGTGAACACCCTAGTAAAAACCCAGAACAACATACACCACCATACAGAACATCCTAACAATGCACAAGTAACCAAAAAATAAAAACTACATTAAAACTGGATAAAAACTGTTATATGATTAAAAAACTACTCGTCAAGCATGCCTTGGTAGGCCCTCAGAATAACTAGCACATAATAAAACACATACCAACTTTAGGACACTCTAAATTTGCCTGTCCCTTCCTGAACACCTAACAACAACCCAGAACAAACTAGCCTTTCGTTTAGCTAAACACCTTTGGCAACCATCCAAAACACTCTAGCAGCCAGCCATTTATTTGTGAGGTTATTCTTTTGTAAGTCACATCAACTAGAAAACCTTAGAAACTGCTTAGCCTTTGCAGCCACTAACAGCCTCCCAGTTTACCTTAGCAACACCTTAGCAATGGCTTAACAATTTAGCAACTGCATAGACACTTCTGAAGAGGTTGGCAATAAATTATGATGAGTTTGACTAACTAAAAAGGAACTTTTAATCAACAAAATTGTTATTGTACTTAATTACTGTAAACTTGAATGTAGTATGTGTAAAATAGTGAATGCAATGTATGTTTGTGCAAAGGGTCAGACTGCACAAATGTAATGTCAACATGAGATTTGAATCAAATTATAATGAATTGCAGTAAGTGCTGATCAGAGCTCAGTGTTGTGGAGGCATCAGGGGACTTGGAGTTTGCGATTTTAGGAGGGCGTACAGTTACGGATTGCTAAGGTGGTATTATTAGACACCAGTGCTCAGCCAAGCACACAGATTCCATGTCTGATCTGCCCTTCCTGCTCGAACTGCACAAGGGCGAAGCCCAAAGCGTGTATATATAGTCCATCTGATCAAATGAAGGCACGGCCATGCTGTTAAGCAATCATCTTTTTGGCTGCGTTTGATAAGTGGAGTCTGTACTCTCCAGATGGTGTGTGCAAGCGTGTTTGTACGTGTGTTTATGTGTGTTCATGGATGCAGCTCAGAGAGCCACAGGATGAGGTCAGTCTGGCCACACTGATCAGTCTTTCCCATGCTGCCAAGATCAGAATCCGCTTCCCAAGAGAAGGAGCCCAGGATGCACAGCACGGGCTTGGAGCTCAGTCTGGAAAATAGTGCGCAAATGCCTGAGTTCCAACACTTCAGCAAGAAAAAGAGATAAAAGAGAGCATACTTGGTGCCAGCATGGTGCCAGAATAGTGTGGAATTGTAATGGATTCCGGATTCCGGTTTTGGCTCTGTAACAGAGAAAACCTGGGCAAAGTTTGGAATGGAATACTAACATACTTCTACAATACTAACATACCTTCATACTGCCTACTGTTTATTTATTTTTTGGCTTTATTTTATTTGATAGGTCAGTAGGCAGTGTTTTTAGCCAGCGAAAATCAGCAGACGCTCTCCTGAAAATGCTCAGCTCTGATTAGTTTTTTCTTAATTATTTTTTTAATATATGTGAAATAGTTTGCAGGCAGCATGCAACAAGAAATGCTCTACCTGTTGGTGGCATGGCCATTTTTTGCAGGCTACATATAAACTATTTACATATATACAGCAGAATAATTCCCTTGGAGGTAAATGAGATAGTATTTATGCCTTGTATATTGAACTTCAGGAAAATTAAGTAACCTACATACTGTGCGCAGTATCTGTAATGCATACTGCGCCCCTAGTTGGAGTAGTGTGCTATATCAAATATTCTTTGTTTATTATTAAATGAAAAGAGCACATTGATGTTGTTTTTAATGATAAATTGATGAGTTGATGTCCGAGGTCATGCCCCCAGGTCTGAGATCGGCTCAGTAGGCCCGGTAATGCAGGAGGGAATAAGACCCATCAACTGGCCAATTCAATTAATCTGCTTTTAGAGGAGTGAGAGAAAGAGAGAGGGAGACAGAGATAGTAAGAAAATGTGATTAATCAAAGCAAGTCACACTCACATAAGCCTCCAATGAAAGGTTTACTGCCTGACAAAATTTGAAAAACACAATTAAACTGAAGGCTGTAAGCAATTGCAGCTAATCAAGTAAATTTTGGCCAGCTCCTTTACATAAAAGGAAAGTGAGTGGGACCTGGGTTGATGAGCTCCAAAAATGAAGGCGCCAATAAAGTAGTCCATATGAAGTCATGCAGTAGCTTATATGTAAAGAACAAACTGACAGACACTTAAAACCTATTTTCATGATAATATTAAATAAATCTCTCATTTCAGTAGTTTAGGTTGGTTATTGTAGTTATTATTAACATAATTTAAGAACAGTAGAAGTTAACTTGATTGTCAAAGTAGACATAAGCTTTCTGTACAAATAGAAGTATCTAGTTGGAACAATGGTATATAAAGGATGAATTGAGTATTTACTAATGCTTAGCCAATGACTCTTAGTGTGTAGTTATTAAACCTGTCTTGTGTTTTTGGTTTTGCTGTTAAGAAATGCTTTATTTTCTGTTTCTGTGTCTGTGTTTGATCTGCAGGTCTAACTGGCTGAAGCCGCACGCTGGGAGAGAGCAGCGCTGTGGCAGGTGTGCTTGCTGAGTGCCGGCTTCAACTGTTTCCTGGGTGGCCTGCCAGTCGTCTTGGTGGTGCTCCTACTGACTGTGGAACTGCTCATTGATACTAAGCTCTTACAATGTGAGTATTCGAAGGGGTTCAGATCCCGTTAGATGAGGATTGTTAGCACACATGCTCTGGTCAGTTGAATACAGTCTAGACTAGACTGGTTTCCAATGTGAGTTTTGATTCACTAAAGAGGAACGGCTCACAAAAAAATAAGACTACACTGCTCAAGCTGTATGTTTCTGATTCACCACGCAGAAACAGCCTCATTTCTTTTCAGAATCATTCATTTGGGTTTTTGACTGCATTGGTTGAGCCATATTTATATATTTGTCTTTTGTTCTGGAATCAGTTTCAGGATAT
This sequence comes from Puntigrus tetrazona, assembly GCF_018831695.1. Taxonomy (NCBI): domain Eukaryota; kingdom Metazoa; phylum Chordata; class Actinopteri; order Cypriniformes; family Cyprinidae; genus Puntigrus; species Puntigrus tetrazona. The sequence goes on from NC_056723.1 coordinate 12,268,704, forward strand.
TTTCAAAAATATTGATTTCAATCCATTGGTTTTAAATATGAACTGGTTCCCCAACCTAAGACATTCAGACTAGCTTAGTTAAGATGTATGTTTTTGATTCCCTAAAATTAAAAAGATTCAAAAGAATCATTTGTTTGGGATTTAGACTACATTGATCACACCTGAATGTTTTGATTCACTAGAATAAATAAAAAAATTCAGGAATTAGACTACCCTGCTTGAGCTTTATGTCATTTGTTTGCAATTCAAATCAAATCATAGCAGTATTTTCTTTGATTCACTGAAAAAAAAGACTCATTCTGTCATTCTGGAATTAGAAAGTCATTTAAAAAGTATTTATTCATTCAACTGGGTTCTCATTTCCCTACCTGATAAATCACATGCATTTTATATTTGCATAAAAACACATTTGTCTTAAAAGTCCCATTAATACAGCATACAAATCCTATCACAGCTATATATCTCTGTGTGAGATTATTCTCAATAAACACATTGTGAGTGATATTTGCTTAGCAGCTATTTGCCTGACATGTTCATTTCTAATAAGAGCCTACTGTAAATCTGACCCAAGATCCCCATTCATACTACGGTAGAAAATCACGGCTCAGTGTGCAGATGAGTGTGCACTCAAAGAGAGAAATGCCGGGAGATGACAAGAGCATAAGTCAGTCTATATCTCTGTCTTTTCTGGCCTTTACAAAGTCCTGATAGACAGATGGAGGGGGAGAGATGGATAGAAGCAGCGGAGGAGTGCAGGACAGCGACCGGCCGCCGAGATTAATGGAAGGAGGGATTGAGGGAGATGAATGGACTGATGGACAGATCAGTGAACAGAGCAAACTAAGACATATGGGCGGGAGATTGGCGGCGTGTGGAGAGAGGGAGTGATAACTGAATGCAGTAGATCTCTTGCACCGTAATAGAGCGGATAAATAGACAGATGCAGGAACGCGGATGGGTGGAATATCATATCACAAATGCCTTATGCTTTCAGTCCAGGCGGCCGCCGTAATGAGATTGAGCAGAAACTGTCCTCGGCTTGGCGATGTGGCTTCCTCTTGAAAAGTCTCTGTAATGCTCGATCGAGTATAGCTTAATGCTGTTATCTACAGTAAATATACAGCAATTTTGGTGGAAGTTTCTGCGTGTTTTGGTGTGTCTGATTTGTAGACAGTTTAAAAGAGTATAATGATTTCCCTATAGCTGATTTGTAAAGCACGCGGAAATTGTAGTAAAATTAAAAGCTTAGCATTACCTGGGTTCAACGAAAGCCAAAAATTAAATGAAGGTTTAGCCTTTTCACATTTTTAATAGGTTCCTGGTTTGATTGTGGATGATTTGCCAGTTATAACATTTTTTTATATGGTGTACATGATGTATAAAAATCAAGTTCTGCCCTACAAATTGAATTTTGAACACTGTTTATATTTTTATATTAAATTTTACAAATGAAAATTTACTCATCCTCAAACCATCCTAATACTATGATTCTTTCAGATGAATCCAGTTATGTTTAAAAATGCTTTATAATGTCAGTGAGTGAATTATTTTTCAGTAGTCCAAAAGAAGTTCAACAAAGTGCATCCATCCGTAATAAAAAAGGGCCTCCGTGGAAGTGAATAAAGCCTCCTGTAACAAATCGATGCATTAAAAAAACACAACTGTATTTAAAATGTTATAAACGGTAATCTGTAGCTTCCACTAATTTTCTGACTAAAGTAAAAGAAATTTTCTTCCTTTGCAGACGTTGGTTTTCGTGAGACTAGCGTATTCTTACTACATCCTACGCCATCCACTCTTGAACACGGCAGTCAGTGGAAGCTAGAGATTACGGTTCAAAAAATAAAAATGGATATTTTTTCTTATAAAAGTGCATTTAGATATAGAATTTTTTTATAAAAGTGCATCAAGTGTACTGCAGTAAAAACTATAGTTCAAAATAGTTTATTTAGTGATACTACAGCATTCATTTAACAAGTGTTGTATATAATATTAAGGTATAATAATCTTTACTATAGTATAGTTCAAAACACCATAGTATATACCATATATCACTATAGCATTTTTTCATGTGGGCTTTAATGCATCCTTGCCAAACAAAAGTATTAACTTCTTTTGAATTTTTCCCCAAGACCTTTGAGTTCTGTATATTTTGAGAGGTATTTAGCTCATTACATTTGGACTGTATTATAATCAGATTTTTACATGTAAAAGAAAAATCTAAACTCTCTGAATTGCGTCCACAGTTAATAATGCATTCCAGTTCGCTGCTGTATCATCCACTGGGATCAGCCTGGTCATCCTGTCCGTGTTCTTCACTGAGGTGAGTGTTAACGCTTTTCCTCATCTTGTTTTTAGCCAGAATAAAAGTAGAAAATTGCGGCTTTTCATTTTCCGCCCATCTTCAGATTCAGAAGAGTCACGTTTTAAATAGGAAAAATATCGAAACTACTGGGTCATTTTCAAACGCGATGCTACCGGTCTGTCGGATTCAATGATCTATGCTAAGCTATGCTAAAAGTGCTATCGCCAGACACTGAGATCGGCTGAATGGATTCAAAAACGCTTAAAACTCTACTTCTATTAACTCTGGGAGTTGGAGAACGAGCCTATTTCGAAAAAAAGCTTCCTTTAAATACATTCCTTGTTAAACATTTCTCATCGTTCTTCCAAAAAAGTTATCCGAGATGTACTTTTTGAGAAACATCTATTGTTAATGAAAGATAACGATGCTATAAAAGAGCATCGCGTCAGCATTAAAAGTGCGTCTTTAAAGGTCACAGGCCACTAAAACAGCTAAGATGCTGAGTCTGGGACAATCGTGATTTACACAGAGCCACCAGGCTTACTAGAAATAGCCTCTTTTACAACTATCGATATAGTAGGTTTCAAATTACTGGTGCCACGACGGGGCGTTTGGAAGTATTTGATGTAAGGTCCCGTCTGAATGTTTATGCTGTAAGGCGTCTTAATTGAACCCAGAAAAAGCAGTTTCGCATAGTGCTGTTACTGTACTTTCAAAGTGTGTGTGTGTGTGTGTGTGTGTGTGTGTGTGTGTGTCCTGACAAGCGCGACTTCTATTGATTCCCATTTCTTCAGATCCAGTTGCATTTGTCTCTGGCTCTTTTTAAAGCAGCCTTGCATTTATTTCCTTCAACTTTGCGTTTAGCCTCGTCGATAAAGGCTCAAGAGACGGGAAGGTTTCGCTGTATATGTTTCAAAGTGCGGAGCAGGGATATATAGGGCGATTAAAAAAACAGACTAGCGCTGCCACACCTGAGTCAGCAGTCACCAAACAGCGTCTCCTTCCGAGTGTTTCGATGAGATCTCGGCCGCTTATGCAGTTTATGAATACATATTGCAGGTCACTGATAAATTATGAGCCTTCGTTTGAGACGAGATGAAAGGGAAAAAAATGATTCGCCGGAAATGGGTTTTCAAGGGAGGTTATTTCGGACACCAAATGGAGGTGAATTCTGTCGCTGCTACATCTCGATATCACTTAGATTTTGAATTACCTTACATACACATTTTTCCTGTAAGCTCATTATTTACGCTTGCTGTTAAGTGGGTCGGAAAAGTAATGTTTGCCTTTTTTCACCCAAGGCCTCTCTCTTGCCTTTTTACTAAACGCTCTGTTGTTTTCTTCGTAGAGGTTTTCCTTGAATGCAATGTGCTGGAAGCGCCAGACATCTGATCAGTGTGTTTTTTTGCTTCCAGTTCTTCTTTCTTTTGTTGGATTTTTTCCGCTTTATATGCCCTCTCTCTCTCTCTTCCGTGTTTCTCCTTTCTCTCCCAGACTGTCTTTAGGATTGTGGTGCTCGGATTTGGGATTATATAGAGAAATGTGTTGAGGTAAGCTCCCCGGGTCCCATTAGTACGTGGGGAATGGAGCGAAGAGGCGAGCCCTCGAAACTTAATGAAGGATGAGTCCCTCTCTGGCGCAGTGACACACTCTCACGTTTCATTGCTGCCCGAGCGGGCCAGGATCCATTGCCGACTGCACTGTGATTGGCTGTTTAGGCCACACTCTGTCATTAAATGCTAATTATCGCATTTTTGTCACGTCTACCTGATATGTTTTTAAAGAGCATTTACTGATTATTTTAGGGTAAGGTACGCATATGGAAAAACTAATGTTGTGTAAAAGAAACATATTTTTCACCCAAAAAACGAACATTCTGTCATTGTCACGTTGTATGATGTCATGTTGAGGATACAGCACGTTGTTTACTCTTTAAACGTAAACATGGTTACCATGGTCTTACATGGTCTTACTTTTCGCAGTAATTAATGACAGAATTTTATTTTTGGTTGAGTTTGTACATTAGAGCATTCCCAGGTATGTAACAGCCCCACAGTGTTAAACACACTTTTCATGCAAATGCATGTATGTTGAGAGGCATACGACCGTGTGTTGCTGTTGTTGTTTTACTTAGGTGTTTGACGGTGCTGTGATAGTACTCTCTCTGGCCCCAATGGTGGCCTCCACGGTGGCTAACGGCCCCAGCAGCCCCTGGGATGCCATCAGCCTCATCATCACCCTCCGCATCTGGAGAGTCAAGAGAATCATTGACGGTAACACACCTTTCACACACTCTCCTGCGTCTTTCTGACACTATGGAGTCTAAAAAAAAAAAAAAAAAAAAATATATATATATATATATATATATAGTAATTTTATTAATTTATTTTTATGTAAATATATTTGACCTAATATATATATATATATATATATATATATATATATATATATATATATATATATATATATATATATATATATATATATAGTAATTTTATGAATTTATTTAATATATATTATATATATATTTATATGTAAATATATTTGATCTAATATATATATATATATATATATATATATATATATATATATATATATATATATATATATATATATATATATAATAGTAATTTTTACATTTATTTTTGATGTAAATATATTTGACCTTTAAACCACTTAAAAAAGAAAGTGTTAACGTAAAAGCATTAGCTAATTCGTCTGATTAATTTTACTAGCTGTTGTCCCGTCCCGCCCGATGAGGGTGAGTTATGATAGACGTCGCTGCTGCCAGCGCTGGTCTTATTAAAATTCAGATTGATTCAGAGTCTTTTGTCTGCGCTGAGAGGAGCATAATGTCCATAATGTCTCAGCACAGGTTGTGTTAATGCAAGCGTATCCGTGGTCGATGGCTGAGGCAGGTCTCTCATTCTCACTGAACATCATCGAGCCGATGAC